>NC_137637.1:11864159-12044159 GCF_963383615.2 Lipophrys pholis
TCTGCACACAGCTGACAGGGAAATGCCGCTCCTTGGTGTTTACTTCATACTGAGATCTCTCATGAACCTCCCCTTTTTGGTAACAGCTACTTGTGATTTTGATCACTCTTGCTTCTGGAGAATGATCAGTGATAAATCCAGATTGTTGTTTCAAATGAGTACTAAAGAAAAAAAGGAAAGAAAAGCGGTTGTGGTTGGTGGCGAGCTCGGCAGCAACACCACATCCAGCTGATTCTCAGTCTGTGACAAATGGGGCCAGCCCTGCCTGTAATCAGATTAGAGGACCTAAGTGACGTGCTGCAAATGTCCCACCTTGTGATCCTGTGCATTCATTTTATTACAACCGCCAGCTAATGAGATTAGTCCTCAAAACGGAGCCGCTCCACCAGGAAGTGGCGGCATGAAGCCGACCCTCTGTGACTGCTGGGTGCAGCCACGGCTTATGACTTCCCCCCCCGCCTCAGACCTGGAGCTGCACTCGCCTCTCTGTCAGCTGCAGCAGTGACGGCGTGCGGCCAGAGGCAGCTCGCCGCTCCACTACGAGAAGCTAATCCATGTTTGTGCCTTGGATCTTCTCCACAGGAAACCCAGGATCAACTCCCAGCTGGTCGCCCAGCAGGTGGCCCAGCAGTATCCCATGCCTCCACCACCCAAGAAGGAGCGAAGAGAGCGGAGCGAACGCACAGACAAGGAGCGCCCGGACGGCGACGGAGAGCGAGCCGACGGAGAGCGAGCCAACGGAGAGGGACGCCCGGAGGCTGAGCCTGCGGAGCCGGTCAGGCCGGAGGTAGATGTCCTCGAGAAGGAGAAGAGCGAAAAGGAGCAACCGATCAAAGAAAAACCAGACAGAGAGAAGGACATCAGCCTGGCTGTCACGAAGAAGCCCAACAGCAAAAAGACCAGGTCAGTGAACGCATCACAGCAGTCACTACACTGTATCTGATTACATGTACACCTGAAGTAATGTTAATATTAATGTTAATGGAGAAATAAGGCAGAAAAACAACTCACTCTTTAAGCTTGTTTGAAGTGTGTGACAGTAGATCAGAACCCTTCAAAGACCAGGGGACCTATCAAACACTAAAGGCATCACTCTGAGGGATTGAACAATCTTTTTGCATCTGGCTTTCCGTGATTCATTCAGTGTTTCAGTAAGAGAAATAGACAACATGCCGATACCTGACATCAGTGAGCACTAGCTCTCTTAATGCCAGCAAACATTCAGACTGTGATGGAGACCTCTCCAGATGCAGACTGGGAAATCAAACCTCCACAACAAGCTGCTGAACTGAATGTCTGTGGCCTGCGTTATCGTGTGGAGGCACGCACCGATGCTCAGCCATATGTGATTAGATTGTGTGTTGGGACCACATTTGCATTTCTACTTTTGCTCAACTGTGATTTTAGTAGGTCCCCGACCACATGTGCGTTACAATCCTCGCTCTCAATTAGTGTGTTCACCACCTTCACCAGGTCGAGTCGTGTTGCCATCCATCAGATTAGATTACACACTAAGTGTGCCAAGGCTCCACCTCTGCTGTGCTCGTATCACATGTCTTGTGTGTGTTTGTTTCTTTCCCCTACAGACCTAAATCAGAAGAACCACCAGGGTCCACCCAGTGACAAAACACAGCATACAGTCTGGCAAATCAGCAAGAAGACCAACAAGAACTCTCCACATTTCCAGGTACGAAAGCAGTCTCTCTCTCTCTCTCTCTCTCTCTCTCTCTCTACTCTCTCTCTCTCTCTCTCTCTCTCTCTCTCTCTCTCTCTCTCTCTCTCTCTCTCTCTCTCTCTCTCTCATCTCTCTCTCTCTCCTCTCTCTCTCACTCTCTCTCTATCTCTCTCTCTATCTCTCTCTCTCCTCTCTCTCTCTCTCTCTCTCTCTCTCTCTCTCCTCTCTCTCTCTCCTCCTCCTCTCTCTCTCTCTCTCTCTCTCTCTCTCTCTCTCTCTCTCTCTCTCTCTCTCTCTCTCTCTCTCTCTCTCTCTCTCTCTCTCTCGAACACACTTTCACTTCTGACTACACAGCTCGTCTTGTTTTAGAAACTCAGGCAGCATAAGGTTGGTGGAAAACCTCAAGTGATTCACAGATGATCTTTTACACTAAACACCCACTCTCACTTTAACGCACTTGTTCTGACTGTTGGTGTGTCAACCCATGAATTGAGCAATTTAGTGTAACCACCCCCACAGAGCTGGAATCCCCCCCCCCACCGCTGACGACACACACACACACACACACTCACACACACACACACACGCACACACAGCTCCTCTGGTCATTAAAATGTTGGTGTGTGTGTGTTGTGCTGTTCAGGCCCAAGCTGAAGAACATCGACCGGAGCACCGCGCAGCAGCTGGCCATCACCGTGGGCAACGTGACGGTGATCATAACAGACTTTAAGGAGAAGACGCGCTCCTCGTCCACGTCCTCGTCCACCATCACGTCCAGTGCAGGCTCCGAACAGCAGCACCAGAGCTCCGGCTCCGAGAGCATGGACAAGGGCTCATCACGCGCCTCCACTCCCAAAGGGGACCTCTCCGTGGGGCATGACGAGTCGTTCTGAGCCCCCTCCTCCCCCAATTGTCTCCGATACCCCCCCACCACACACACACACACACACACGACCATGACCCTCCAGCTCACCCCCCTCCTCCCCCTCCCATGTTTCTGGACACTACGGATCCCATCAGAGGGTGGGCAGAGAGTTCACCTTTCCCATCGCTCTCTATTCCACGACCCCCCCCCCCCAAAAAAAGTGGAGCTGGCTGGCTGGAGAGGAACAGTGCAATGCGTCTGTCATCAAGGGGGGAACAAATACAACCCTCACCCCTCCTGCTCAGGAGACCACTTTCCCCCTCGTGGTTCCACCCTGTGGCACAGGCGAGGAGAGCTGAGCTTTACGGAATACCGTACCCCCCCCCCCGCCCCGCCCCGCCCCTGCGGTAGCATCCAGACACTTGTATGTATTGTTTTATATTTGTACGTGGATGTGAGGCCAAGTCGACTATTTTTTGTTTTTGTTTTTGTTTTTTTTCTGTTTTTGTAAAGAAGAATTCTCCGCTGGGCACAATAACCACCAACATTTTAATAACTTTAAACTATTATTACCCTTATTTATTACCTGTTGCACCTGTATACTTTGATATTCTCCTTTTTATGTTGACGCTTTGCTGTGTAGCTCTGCCGACCCTCCTTCCTTCAGTGTTTTTAATATTACAGCTTGAAAGCGATAGGACCACACACAGACAGACACAGACACACACACACACACACACACACACACACACACACACACACACACACACACACACACACACACACACACACACACACTGGTGCTAGATACACTGTGAAGCGGTTTTGCAGATCTGGGATTCACTCGATGAATCAAATTCTCCCTCGCTGGACCGTGGCGTCTGTAACTCTGAACACTGTCGGGGCGCCTCAGGTCCTCCCGCTGACATCCCGCCTCTCTCCAACCAGACTGTCTCTGATTTAGTGCGCTACAGCAGATCTCTTCTCCAGTATCTTCTGTCCTTTAAGTGTACAGTGTAGGCTGTTGTGTAAAACACTAAAAGCTGTTGATATTTTCTGCGTTCCCCTCCCTGGATTCTGAGGTTGTTTTGAGGCCGAAGGCGGAGCCGAGCCCCTGGTTCCGGAGGGTTCTGTTTTTCTCTTGTGACTGAAGGACGGCTCTGTGCAGTTCCACTTGGTGAAACCATATCGAACTGTAAAATAGACCTGTTGTGTCCAGCTGTTGTGAATCGATTCCACTTTTTTCTCTCTGAACCTTCGTCCTCCATCCAGAAAACACAAAACTTCATGCAGATCGACGGTTCAGTCGACCTCTTGTTTGTTTTTTTTTGTTCCTTATTTGTATTAATTTAAGACTCCTGTCATTGAAGGCAAAAAAAAAAATCCTGCAGTAGTAAATAAGACAACTGTTCTTTCAATTTTATAACAGCAAGGCTTATTTAAGGGTTTTAGTTCACTTCCAACCTTAGCTGAAGACCTGTAGACCAACCTAATTTCCTTTTAAAACTGTATGAAATTGTATAAAGAATAAATGTGTATATGATATCTTAGTTTTATTTATTGAAGGACCAAAGGAATTTCATATTGACATGATACATAGACAGATGAATAACAATTTGAAATGCAATTATCTAATGTGTGAGATGAATAACAGTTTAAATAAAGACTAATATAATCCATGTAAATGGTGTTCTTATTGTCCACTGGTGTCAGTGCGGCTGTGAGCCTAAAGGGGGGAGGGGGGAGGGGGTTTGAATCCAGAGGAGCTCTCATGGTGGGTTAAGACTTTGGCCTTCGTGAGCCCCCCCCTCCCCCCCTCCCCTACTCTGATGGACCACTGCAGCGCCGCTCCCGCCGCCACTAAAACCAGGTTAGACGAGGATAAGTCGCCCACCAGTAAAAGACCCCCACTCTCTACACCCCCCCCCCCCCCCCCCCCCCCCCCCCCCCCACCGTGTCTCCTTGGGACGATAATCATGTGTGTCGTGAGCAATGTTTCAAAGTCCAGGAGAAGTGTGTGGATTTTTCAAATTTAATTTCTCTTCTTCTTTCCCCTTCCTCTGCTTCTAGGCTATGGTTAATATGTAATTATGTACTTTTACAAGTATGGAATCAGTGTTCAAAGTGAGGGAAAAGCAATGTGAATAGTTTAAGTGGGAGGGGGATCGGGTACTGTCGGGGTCTGGATTTTGTTCGATTTTTACTGAGAATTAAAAAAAGAAAAAGAAAAGAAACCCTGCTTTGTAATGCAATCTTCTGAGAAATGGGCCTGAAAGGTCGACTTTCCACCTGCCTTATCTGCAACCACCTTCACTTTGACTGAGTACTCCACCTGAAAGGACTCATTGTTAAATTATTGACTAATGGCCATTTTGCTGAGTATATGAATTATTGCTTGTACATAGAATTTTAAAAACACTATGAATAATGGCATCAGAGCTGAAGTCTTTTTTTTTTTTGGTTTGTTTTCTTTTTCCTTCCCGCGCAAGCAGTTCTGTTCTTGTGTGCGACCAGTAACCTTAATTTACTGTGTAAAGATGGTTACATTTTTTAGCTTTGTTTGTCAGAGACCCAAATATAGAATGCTTGTTTACTGACTGTATAACCTTTAACGTGAATTTCCAATTAAGTGTATTATATGAACTCATTTCTTCCTATAACGATGTCTTGTACAATGCTTTCAGAAGTTATTGCTCGGTTTTAAAAGAGAAAAATGGAAAAAAAAATTGTAGGGACAGTACAATAATCCATTCTTTGTTTAACCCAGTTTTCTTTTTTTTTTTTTTTTTTAAGTTTTTCCTGTTTTTTGTTTAGTTTTTTTGGGGAGTTTATAGCTGATGTGTCATTGTTTCCCCTTGTGAAATGGTCACATTCTGTTCCTGGTGTGGAAATGTACGCAGCATTTTCAGCAGATCACGGCTCCTTGTCCTAGCTTATAATGTTAAAAACTAATACATGTTTCTGGCATGTGCACGACTTTGCGCTTATAGGCTAACCCCATCATTTCTCCCCTGCTTCAAATAGAAATGTCTATTTATGAATTTTGCTTGTAGTTTTTCACAAATAAAATTGTTAAAGTTATCTATTCCCCGTCTGCTCGGTGTGCTTTATTGATCCGCTTTCAGACGGTGCGTGTTTACGGACACACACTCGCTCTGCTCCATCAGATAATGGGACGTGTATATGGATCGAAGATGGCTGCTATTGATTTGGGTGGGTGTGTGTTTGTGTGTATATATATGTGTGTGTGTGTGTGTGTGGGGGGGGATCCTCCCTGGTGTAGTGACACATGACTTGAGGGATCCTTGTCCTGACAGCAGCTTTCAATCATCTGCCTCCCGGGGCTGGTTAGCAGCCGTCTAATGTACCGTCTAAAAGCTCCAACCAAGTGACTGCCTTCCTCCATCATCGCTGATCACTTCCATAAATATCGAAGTTGACGGAGGAGAGAAACTGCAGTAAATGGTGAATTTTGGAGAAGTTGCCGTCTCCCTGTCCCATCAGATGCTAAGAAGCATGTATTTGGGTGACCACAACGAAGGCATCTCGTTCACACGGTCTTGATGCTCAATTCCGATTTTTTTTTGCAAAACACGACAAACACGACCTGTCGTGTGAACGTGATCGGACCGGATGTTTTCGGGCCCCATAGCGCATGCGCTGAAGACGACGTGAAGACATGTCGAGCACCAGGGTTGCCGGGTGTGACTCACTGTCTTCAGCCTAAGCAAAGTAAAACCCACACACCTAAATAAAAACCAGGCCAAATCTGACCCTTAGTAGAAATCATGTTAAAACCATGAAAATAAGATCTATGGAAATATAAACACGGCATGAACACACAAACCAAAGCTGGTCAGCGCAACGTAGATTCATTTTCAAGTGGTTGTTAAACTCGAGCCAACTAAATCTAGACAACATGACAAGTGAAAGAAGATGGAGAATAAGGTAAAAAGAGAGCACAGCTTTTAACATTTTAGCGGAGTCGCTTCCTCCGGCGCTTATCCGTGACGTCAGTCACACGTCGATGACGAAGCAGTCACATGTAGAAAAATATCCAAAATGGAACCACATATGAACGAGGCCTGACTCTGGTGTGAAAAAATCGGAATGGAGATTGGATATGGGTCACTTGTGAAAAAAAATCCGAATTGGGTTGCATTTCCCTGCAGTGTGAACGAGGACTCCTCCATCCATTCTGTACACTGTTAGGGAATTAGTTCAACTCAGGTTGACTTCATTTCAAGGCACTTTTACAGAGAAAAATCCAACTATTCCAAATGAGCAAACAGACGGTGGGAAGGAAAATCTCCCTTTCAAAAGGAAGAATTCTTGTAGTTAATCACAGCTGTGTCTTTCAAGAACAGGTGTGCTTGAGCCAAAATGAAGTTTAATTTTATCAACGGAAAACTGATCAAAGTAAGTCATTGAAAAAGATGGATATTGTAAAATGTATGTGTTTGTTCTTGATCTGTGATATTTGTTTGCTGAACCTCCAGAATAGGAAGGATTTGATTGGCTAATGATTTACTTCTCTGTCTGAGCTGCTGCCTGCAGGTGTTTAAGGTCTGATGAAGGACACCTGCTGGGACAAAGCACCTCTGAGAAGGAAAGCAACCGTTTTTTACTGCAATAGGCCGATCGTGGAATTAGATTTTATGTATTTAATTTATTCTCTGCAATTTTGTATCATCCAGATTCACATTAAACATTTAGGTTGAACTGACATTTGAACTCATTGCCTCAAATTATCCCTCTGATCTGCGCCAAAGTTTTGGATTGAGGTGACAACAAGATGCATGTTCCCCCCCGTGGTGCGTGTGGGCTTCCTTCCACGGTCCAAAATCATGCATGCGAGGTTAATCGGTGACTCTAAATTGCCCCAAGGTGTGGCTGTGAGTGTGTGTGCGACCTGTCCAGGGTGTACCCTGCCCATAGTAAGCTGGCTTTAGTATAGCAGATGGATAGATGGATAAACACCAAATTATGTGTACACCAACACTTAACCAAACCTAACAAGTGAGTCAGCAGTTCCACCGACCCACATAGTACTTAGTAACTATGCACAGAAGTTACTTTTCCAGGATAAAAAATTTTTTTACAGAAGTGGTTAATTTACAAGTGACTAAAACACTTCATGACTGTTTCTACAGGAATTCTATACATAAACCACTGACAGGTTGAACACTGATTATCTCTATAATGGCACACTTTATGGGTGGATCATATCACATAGAATGTAAATGATTTTGTACTCAATGGAATAGAGTAGAACAGTTCTGCTGTTCTACGCTAAACAGGATGAAATACTAAATACTGTATTTTCTGGACTATAAGTCACACTTTGTTGTTTGGCTGGTAATGTCACTTATTGATATTAAGAAATTATACACATCCAAATACATCAGTACATACCATCTGTGACCACTAGATGTCACTGCATGACAGCAGAATTCTGCTACAGTACCACAAAAAAAACTCCATTACTGCAGGCATGTGTTCAAACTATTAAAGACAACGGATGTGAAACAGTCGACACTTTGAACTTTCGGTGTTGGGGTTCCACCATCACACTGGTTTTTGACGCCTTCCCGCTCATGATTCTGTCGGTGTATGATCATGAGGTGTGCTGGAGCAGGACAGAGTCGGAAACATGCAGAACATGTTGGATTCAACGTCTGGTAATTGCACTGATGATGAAACCTGAATGCAACACAAACATCCACAATATGTTGTGTGTAGATGATTTCGTCCTTTGTGAGTCTGTATCTGTTTGAATCGGCTTTTTAGGTTTTTATTGTTTTGGATCTCCAGCTCCTGTGTGTAAAATATGGGAAACAAAGGCACATTGTTATTCAAACAGAACCTATTTGGTGAACTGTCACACAATGATATTATTTGATGGTAAACAGCAACAAAGTATGAAAAAACCACATCTACCAAAGATTTCTTGCATTTTGTAGAACATGTTTAAATAAATTATTTAAGACATCTTTAGTTTTAAGTACTGGTAGGTTATGATTATCTACCCCCTCAAACCCACACTTCCTCTGAAGCGATCTAATTTAGAATATAAACGAAACACAACCCTAACATTTAGCCCACTAGTCATTGATTTCAATGATATTGAATTGGATAAACGTTGAAAGAAATATAACATAGTTAGACAATGTTGATTTCACATTTGATGATTCACTTTTGAGCTTTTGCAGCAATTGCAATCCCACTCCATGTGATATGAAGTTGTTTATTTACATAATCATTAAAGATGGGCTACCAGTTAAGAAAGAAGTGAAGAAGCATGTGCAGCATTGTGACAGCACGGAGCAATAATGATACTTGGCCTGCCAGCAAACCTTTTGGAAGTCAGTCATTTTAGAAATGAATATGTCAACAACCGTCTTTGCTCCTTTATCTGATCTCTTTGATCTTGTGTTGAGAAACGTGGTGTAGCGGTTAGCGCAGTCACTTCAAAGAAACATTGAAGTCACGAAAAGCCTCAAGCTTCTTTAGCTGCTGCGATCTATTAAAGGCTCCGTCTGCCAGGACAACTCACTCATTCTCCACCTCTACCCAACCCTGTCCTTCACCAGGTAGTTTTTGGCCTCTTTTCCTCCGTCCAGTCCATCTCATGGTAACTGTGGGCATCCTGTCACTGGGCATCTTTCAGACATGACCAAGCCATCGCAGTCTATTGCTCTCCCAACTCAGCTGTTCTGTCTGGCGTGACGGATGTGATCATACCAGCCCAGCGAGAAAAGTCAACTCTTCATACGGTTCTCCGTACAGAAGAAAGTTCCTCAAACACATTAGCAACAAGTGACCTTTGTCTCTGCATTGAACCTTCCAAGAGTCGCTCACGATAAATCGCGATAAAACCTGGTGATGTTGACCGATCGCCCTCATGTTTCAGGCGTCTACATCCTCCAGTCTAATTCAAGAGAAGCGGTTGCTCTGTGGCTGCTGCAGACTGGCAGCAGTGGTTGTATTTCTCAGGTAACGCGTAGACCGTGTATCTACCTATCAAGATATTTACTCAAATTTCTGGACTGCGAAAATGCTGTCAAAATCGCTGTTCCTGAGCCCAGGCAGGATATTTTGGTGTTCCTCCATCCGTCCTCTGGCTGTATATCCGCAGGTTTCCTTGAGTCCTGATACTTAACCCAGCTGCTCCAGGGCCGCCCAAGACGGGGAGCAGAGACAATCCCCCCCTTGAGGGATAAATGAAGTGCATAATAAAATGAAAATTGCTTTCAGGTCACTACCCAAGTAGCAAGGGCAAAAGCCTAACATATAAGGCAGTTTTCAAGCCATAAAATAAAATAGCTGTTAGATGTGATAGAGCACAGATGAAGCAAGTTGTCATTTAAGTTATAGAGGATGTTATCACGATGGCTGTTATGGTTTCTTACTCAAATATTGTACAATGTGCAGGGACTTTGAGGTTTAGGCCTCGAGGCTTTTTGGATCTTCAACATCTAACATAGAAAATCAATCCTGGGTTGTTGTTTTTTTTTTTTTTTACACGTTTGATCAAAGGAAGATTCACACCAAAGTCTTTTCTTAAACCTTTTTCATTCAGGGTCAAGATCCAACCAGATGGGTGTCTTCTGCCTGCCACTGCCAGCCCAAACCATGGAACACATCCACATGTGGAGGAAGGGCTGAACATCTGCAAATGGAAAGAAAATCTAGAGGCTTGTGTGGAATAGAGTTTGAAACCAGAGGTTTTGTTTCCTCCAAATCTGCTGTGATGCTTCCGGTGGGGTCACCACAGCAAGTCAAATCAGATGATTGACATCACTATTTCTTTGTTCTTTTAATTGCCAGACATCTCTCCTGCCACAGCCAGGATTTGAACCCAGGTCCCACTGACTCAAGGTTTTTGTTTCAGAAAAGTTCCGTGTCTACACAGCAACATTTTCAAAACAATGTCTGTTTATAAGAAAACGGCAGAAATGCTGAAAAAGATGTAGTTTTGATGTTGGGCCACTAGTGGGTGCTTGTTTTTTTGTAATGAAACAACACACTCATGCGCATTAACACTGGGAGCACACGGACATTCATATGGACATAGGGCCAAGTTAGATGTTATTACGGTGACTACCAAGTCCCAGGAGAACATGGACCGGGAGTCATGACACTCTGGAGGAAAACATTGTTATTGTCCATCTACTCGCGCTTATGAAGTAGAACCACTTACTACGACCGCGGCGCACATGCACAGCAACAGCGTTTCAGAAAAGTTGTATTTTCTGCCGGTTTCCATGGAGATGGAGTCAGAGCATTTTCAAAAAGTTCCACCTTTGGGAGCTGTTTTCAAAAAGTTGTTTTGACTCTATCCGAGCTCTGTTGTCGCATAAACAGACACCTTAAAATGCAGCAAAAGCTTTCAGTTTTCACTCGAACTTGTTGCTTTAAACAGGTCCTCAACCTGATGAAGCTATAGCCAAAATCTGTGTTCCTTTTATTCTGTAATTTCCTTTAAAACAAGAGGAGGAACTACTTGTTCAACATGTTCTTCTTGTGACTGTTAAGCATAACGTATTTTAATGTGTAATTCAGGCACATCCCATATAGGGGCCATCCCCCTTTCCTGTACAGCTTCATACAGCTGCTGTGCTGCTGGTCCGCAAATTGAAGCCATTATGGGATAATTGAACTTACTCCACCATCTGCCAATGAACTGTTCCCATGATGCACCACAATCCCAAAGCATGATCTACTAACACATGTTTACCTGGCAAAGAAATGTCCGCCTTTTTATCCTGCTCTCCTTTTTCTCCAAACAGACCTTTGTAAGTGCACAAAGGTGTGAGCCTGGCTTATTTAGACTGGGAAGGTTCCCCATGTTGGCTATTATTCTGGAAACGCATGAAAGGTTTTGACTTTGTTGTAGAAGTGGTACTGCATGATACAAAAGAGCACCACCAGTCTAGATTTGGCCAGATCTTCCCGAAGGTGTTCGCAAACTCAACTTTTGACTTTGAGTTTAATTTTCTCTGAAACAATCAGCCGGATCCGTCTCTGACCTTCACCCACTGATTTATGAATTGCATCAGGAACTGGGGAAACTGCTATGTAGAAACACTTTACTGCAGCCTTCTGCTGCTTTCAGGGCATCAGTAATTTTTATTTCCAGAGTGCAAGGCTGCTTGCTGCTTGCTGCTTAGAAGAGCATACAGCAAGCTGATTGCTTGGACAAGGCTGAGGACTCGGGCTATATACATATAAAGGTTTGAACCTTTGTGGCACTCGGCCTTTTATAAAGATGACTGAATGAGTCATTCCGCTAAAAAAAAAACATTAGACTTGTTAAAACTATGTGAGAGCTCACACAGTTTGGAGAAACTCACTAATTTGCCATGTCTTGGATGATTTATTTGGATGGAAGCATCTGTGTTGTTGAAGCCTGGCTTTGTTCTGAACCTTTATGTCGATCACGGCTTTGCAGCCGAGCGCGATCATTTATCTTCGGCGATCTTGCCTCAAGGTCCACTTACTCACACACTCGTCAGGGTTCCAGAGCAAACCACGCCGTCTTCATACAGCGCAAGCTTGTTGGAAAATAGGTGAGAGTTGACATTTATAGAGGGAGGCGGCGCAGAAACCCTGGCAACAAGTGATGGCAAAAATGATGATGGCTTTGTCAGCATATCATTACCAATCTCCACACTGAACATTTGCATGGACGTGCCCGGCCAATCACAGTGAAGTGAGTACCCTGCACCCAGTGCACTGACCCCTATTTTCCCAACCACCTCTTAAAGTGAGTCAACGTGCCTTCCTGAAACTTGGCCTGATTGCTGCCACCAGCTTCCAGAAGCAAATGGAAAGAGTCAGCGGTGCATTTTTATACCTGCATCGTTATCAGTGAGCCTTGGCTTTTCAATAATAGTGAGGTCAGTTGATAAAAATATTGTGTTGTTGGTTTATAACACACACAAAAAATGTGTAACAATATTTGGGGATCTTTATTTTCTGGAATCAACAAGGCAGTAACATGAGGTTTAAAGGCAACACGTTGTGTAAAATCTGCAGTGTAACTGAAAAATGAATTTGAAATCGCTGAGAAAAATATATGGATTGTTCTTTGTTATAAAAGAGTCCAGTGAGTTGGGATGCTAGCGTTTGTTTATTTTTATTTCGAACATTAAGAAAGCAGTGAGTAAAAATACATGTTAAGTGTAACAAAAAAACAAACAATGCATGAAAAGGAGTAGGAAGAAGTATGTACTTATAAACTCCTACACCCCAAGCATCTCAAAAACTAAAGCTCCGTTTACACAACATGATTTTCAAATGATAAAGGAAAACATTTTTTTTGCGTTACATCAGTTTACCAGAGCCACTGAAAACACAACTTTATTGAAAACGCTCTGACTCCGTCTCTGCGGGAATGGGTAAAAGCGCAATTCTTCGGAAACGTTGCTACTGAACCACTGCAACAGTAAATACTTCTGCTCATGCTCAGTAGCTGAACAATAAGAACAATGTTTGCCTCCAGAGTGTCATGACACCCAGTCCATATTCTCCAGGACTTTTATAGTCGAGAGTAATAACAATCCAACTTGGTCGTCTTTCCATACAAATATCTGTGTACTCCCGTTGTTAATGTTGTGTATTGTTCTCTGCACCTATGTGTGTGGTTTCATTACAAAAACAACCAACACAGTCAACTCCTGGCCAGGAAGGCTCACTACACTGTTTTCTTTATGAGATTTCCGTGAAAACGGGCATCGTTTCTAAAAAGTGTGAATCTTTTCTCAAATCAAAACGTATCACTGTGTCCTTAATTGAAACGTGTAAACGGGGCCTAAGTCACAGAGGGGGTGTTGAGTCTGGTGTCTAGTCCTTTGCCAAACAAACAAAAAAGGTGTTTGCATTGTGACTTTTCTTGTTAATCTGATTGACTCCTTTCAGATTTCACATTGAGAGATCAGAATCAAAGCTTATGGAAGCAACCTTATGTGTTATCAACTCTGATCATTAACACACCTTGTCTGATCCAATCATAATTTTAATCTGATAAGAGCAATTTGATCTCATGGAAATATTTATTTGGCTTAACTTGGATGACACTGGCATTTAATCTGATTACTTATGATCCATGTAACCACAGCTACATAAGCTGCAGATATCTAAAGCTGGCCGAACTACTCTGAGAACCAGTCTGGGGACAGACTGGACACCACAGTAACGCGGCATCACCTGCCAATACACGAAAGTGGCCGTTACGAACACGTTGTACCTCTAAGTGGAGAAAACGGCTCTGCAGGTGAGGCGACCCTCCTGCTGGGCTGTTGCACTGCTGTTCCTGACATTCACCAGACTCAGACTTGTGGTTGTCACAGTTGCATGGTCGCCTCACAGTCGGAGAGTACTTACACCCCTGGAAAAATGTTAGGTTACAAAAACACTTGCAGTCTTACGTTGTGGCCTCGGAGCTGTTGCCGTTACTTTTTGGGAGAGTTTATATTTAAGTGTATAGCAGCACTGGCTAATGAAGTTTATTCAGCCTTACAGAAACAGAAACCTTTTTTGTCAGAGACACATATTTAACCCTTTGCTTCCAGTCAGATCCTCACTGATTTGGCTTGACGTGATTAACTTGGTTTATCGAGAAAAATTCAATTAAAATCAAACCAGAAAGCAGAGAAATAGAGCTGTGCACAGCAGATTGATCAGCCTGCCACACATCTCTAACATGAGCTTCTCTCAAAATGCAGTATCATTGAAGAACTGCCACATATTGAAAAATGGAAGCTGTCTTGAAAAAGAGGCAGAAGCTCACTTTCATGGAGAGTTTTTTTGGAGGAGGTTGTTGAAAGGCTGCCGTTGATCACCTCCCACCTCTGGTGTGCTGCTCCTTCTCGCCTCCCTTTTCCCTCTCAGGTGTTCCTGATCTTGCATTTAGAGGGCAGCGTGTCCTCGGGCTGTGAAAAGAGGCCGGAGAAGAGGGAGCTCTTTCCTGCTCTGTTGAAGCTGTTTTCTTGAGGCTACATGTCTGGTAGCTCATCAAAACCGATTTCCTTTGTAATTTATTTAGCAGACGAAGCTCTGAGTTCAGTGATTCACTAGACGACTGCCACATGGACCTCAGAGCCCTTCAGACACATCTAGTTTAATATGGCTATTATTCTTCCATGGTTCGAGTCCTGGCTTCTGGTCTATCTGTGCTGGAGTTTTTCTCCAGTTTCCTCCCACGGTGACGAGCTGATGACCCGCCTTCACTCCGAGTCATCTGGGACTGGCCACAGCCCTTCAAAACCCTGAACTCGATAAAGTGATAAAAAGGTGGCTGGATGAATACCTGCATCCATCCATTGTGTGTTTCTAGCCTGAATGCTTGACCCTGGCAGCAAGGGGCCCCAGGGCTTCTTTAAACTTGCTGATGTGGTTTGGATTGACTCGAAGATCAGTGCACTGTACTCCCTATCTCTTAACTCAGTTTTGTCCGCGTTAATGTTTTCATCTGATCTCGTTTACTCTTCTTGTTTCAGTCCTACCTTTGTGCATCCATCTGATCACTGGTGTTTTTGCTAGTGGCAGATTGAAGTAGTTCCTTTTTGAAAGTCATCATTTTCCCTCTGCTGCCTGATTTGTTTCCCATACATTCCCTCTGTTGGATTTGTTTGCTCTCTCTGACTGTTTTACAGGACTGTGTCTTCAGTAAAGACTTGACATTTTGACTTGGGGTTTGTCCTCTTAATACCCAAAGTTGTACCAAGTGATCAACTTCATGCTGTGTGCAACTTTTCCTACTCTAATGAGCGTGGCCTATTCCACGATGACTACCTCCTCTTGACAAGGCTTTGAGGATAGAAAGGATATGAATCATACTCTGGCCCTTCTGCTCAGACTTACCGGAGCTTAATTTCTGGGCTTCTGACCAACCGTGGCCTCCTGGGTCGGGGTTTGGTTTCAGGTTAAGCAGTGAAAGACTTTACACTTCCTGAATCATTCAGTCAAGGTGCAGAAATATTTTTTTTTCAAATCAAAATGCTTTAATTGATGTGAAAAAGCCACTTGATTGTGGCTGTGAGGTTCTTGGTTTTTTGTTGCTATCATTTCTACTTACTGCTCTTAAAATATATCTCTTTAAACAGCCAATCGGACTTTGATAACCTGTAATGTGCATCTTTTTCTTTCACTCAATCAGGGCGTCTCTCCAACTTTACCATCAGCCATCCAACACTTGTGTTGATAACACAACAGGATGCATTTATAAAGCGACATAGATTAAACCCCTGGCAGACTTCACTGTGTTTCCTTGTGCATCAGTAAATGCCCATTCAAAAATGTACAAGGAAACAAGCATTTGCAACAAAGCCTGAACATTATCAAGCCCTCTTTACATGCCAACGTTTCAAGTGAAAACGCAGCATTATTTTCTGTCCCAGAAAAGTTTCCTGTTTACAGGCAATGTTTTGAAAATGATGTCCGTTTACACGGAAACACCAGAAACATTGTCAAAAAGGCAGCTTTCCTGTCACTAATAGGTGCTGTTATTTGTTTTTGCAAAGAAAACACACACACACACACATGCGTGCAGAGAACAATAACCAATAAATACTAATTAATTATAATCATATTAATTATGAGAACATGGACATTCGTATGGACAGACAACCAAGTTGGATTGTTATTACAGGTGACTCTGAAATATAAAACTACCAAGTCATCGACTGGTCCCAAAAAGCAATTAAATACTTTGGAGTATGGTTAAATCACTGTCCAAGTAACCTATATTCAAAAAACTATGGATGCCTGGTGACTCAGTTCATCTCAACCCAACACAAACATTGAGGAAAAAACTGTTGTTTTGCTGAAGAATCTAGAGAATGAAGCAAGTCATGTTATATTGTTGTCTTTTCGCAGCTAATCTATTTATGACAAAGTCGAACAAGTAAAGACTCAATTGTGGCTTTACAGCTTGTCTGACAGGAACGGCTGGGATTCACTATGACTGGCAGCAGCTCGCAGCATGTGAGACAAGCTTTCCTCTGTCCATCACGGTCACATCCTGTGTGTGTTTACACCTTTCTGAAAGTCGAATTTTCCTAAGGTCCAGAGTTTCTGCACTACACCATCGATGGGATCAGTTGTTCTTCAACAAGCCTGAGCGTTAAAGGATGCATTGTTCTGCACAGTGAGATCAATTCATCATCAAGCCTTCAGACTTTCAGCCCACACAGTGAGGGGATAATAATTTTAAATACCCAGCTTGATGCTGTGAACGCTGATATTGGGCTCATGAGATAAGAAACTGGATCAAATAAAAATGCGGAGCAATACAAACCTCAGCAATCCTTATTTCACCTTCGCAGCCGTAAACAATGGAGAGAGGAACCACTTGTTGGATGCCCATCAATCAAAACGACATCGACCTTCACCGCGAGGGAGGCGATCTCGTCTTTAAGGAGAGATGATGGCTCATTTTCAAAGACATGTCTGACTGAAGAGCTCTGCAATGGGTTTGTGATGAAGATGTCTCAATCAGACTCTGTAAGGTGGGGACACACACCGCAGAGACCAGGCACAAACCCTTGGGGGGCTCACTGGGGTAGAAAAGCTCCACAATTACTCTCCACACGAGCTGGCCTCGCTGCGACGCGAGTATCACTGCACCAAAGAGGTGCTCTGGGTTAACTGGTGCCCCGTGCACAAGTGGTCTGCTCAAACAACGCGGAACCAAAGCGAAGTCAGACGGATATGTTAAAAAAACTAAACATGGCCCCTCCTTCACCACTTCCTCCCCCGTCTGTCTGCCGAGATCAAATCTCCCAATAAAAGCACATTGATAAAGGATTTATTGAGCAGCAGCCTTAGTGCTCATAAAGTGGAACAGTAAATCTCTGTTGAAGAACTTTGCTTCCCAAATTTTTTTTAACAGCAGTCTGTCTGTTGGAGGACTTTTTCTTCTTCTTCTTCTTCTTCTTCTTTTACAGCTGCTGCATATTTTCTTCCCATTTTGTGCCAAGAGCTAAACAAAAAAAAATGATCACCAGCAAGCAGTGCTGCACTGCACAGCTTGGAATATTTGACATTAAATCTCCTTCATTGTGAATGCACCACTAGAGCGATAGCCCTCTTTGTTATTATCTGCAGCTTGTCACGATGATACAAGATAATGAGGATCAGTTTATAACCCCGATCCACTATATGTGTGTGTGTGTGTGTGTGTGTGTGTGTGTGTGTGTGTGTGTGTGTGTGTGTGTGTGTGTGTGTGTGTGTGTGTGTGTGTGTGTGTGTGTGTGTGTGTGTGTGTGTGTGTGTGTGTTGAGGAGCAGAGTGAATGAACAAATATCTGAGTCAGTGTGTGTGAGATACATAATGAGACGCTTAAGGACAGTGTTAACATGACAGGCGGTGCGCTGCATTATTGATGAACCTGGGAGCCCTGGGGGGGCTTGTAAAGCAGCTTCACCTGGAGGTCAGAAACTTGGCCTCGGGGCCCGCTCACCGCTTTGTGACTTCATACTCAGACAAGTACATTAAATAAAAGTCCTGCAGGTTGTGTTGTTTAAGATGAAAGAGTACAAACAAACAGTATATAGAAGATCATGTTGTTCCCATGCAAATAAATCCTCGTACACACGGAACGTTCTGTCTTCTCTCCATTAATGGAGGTTGAATTACTTCATCATTAAGGCTAATTACCGCTGAACGAATGGCTTCTTGCTGCCTGTCAGCCTGCACTGTGTAATCACTCTTGACCTACTCGCTGAACTCCATGTTTTAAGTATGTCAACTGTATAATATTCAAGCCCTGTTTAATTATTAATAGGATCAAACAGCGTGGGATGCGCCATCCATTTAATCTGTGCTTCTAATAAGTGCAGTTGCTCAGCCCGTAAAAGTCAAAGCGAGGGAGATAAATCAGAACCTTGATGAAGGAAAGAGCGTTCAGACCAGTGGAATAAAAGATGATGGACCAAAACACCTTCAGGTGAAAATTATGGAAATAATGACTTTTTTTTTTTTCCCCACTGAAAAGATAATTCACAAAATTTTGTCTTAGTATAAGTGTCCTCATTAACTTTCAGAGTAGCCTCCACCGACACTTCAAACCATCTGCACCACGCTGTAAAGTCCCATCAACACGCGAGGAAGATGTGTTTTACAGTATCGCCACATGTTGGCTGGAGCAGCCCGGCACGAGAAGGCTGGGCGATGTATTATACTCTCAGCTGAAACATGTCAGCAAGGTAAAAACCATGGCCTGCTGGAGGAAATGACTGACTGACATGGCAAATGTAAATTTGACACAGTAATCAAGTCTTTGGTGGTCCGTCGCAGTGGTTCACAGCGTATTTCCAATGTGGTCCCCCTCTCCAATATCAGCCAATCACTGGTGGACACACCCTCATGAACAAACACAACCTTGTAAATAAAAGCCACGAGCAGTTTTCCAGCTCTGCTTCGGATTCCAGAAGGAGAAAGTGTCTTATTATCTTTGACATGTGCAAATTTCATTTCGACTATCTCGGAGAAGACAAATCCTCGGTCCCCCTCGTGTCCTGCATCACTGATCTCTTGGACATATGTTTGAAAGCTCAACAGTAATGGAATTTATCACAATGGTATGCTTTCAATACTTTATGATCCTGTGTGTTTCCCATTATCGAGGCTGAAAGGATCATGGTAACTACGTGCTCTTTGTATATAGGGTTTTGGAGGATGAGCTGCACATGACTGTAAACACAAAGGCACGTCAGAATGCCTGTTAATAAACTGACCCCAGAAAAAATAAACAAATCAGAAATATGGATGACCGCAAGTAGAAACTTTGAGGTTTATTAGTTCCATAAAGATATGATTGTTAAGTTCAAAAAGCACCTTGTGGAGCCAGAAGGAAAGATTTTTTTTGAAAACCTTTTTTAAAAGAAACATTATTTTTTTAAACTAATTTCTTAAGAGCAGGAACCTGCATTATACAACATTTCACTGTATTTTTGCAATAGAAGGTTTTATTCAAATTGGCTTTATGTTGAGAATGTAATTATTTCCATTCAGTAATTGTTTGGATTTGTGTAATTATTGATGTTTGCATCACGTATCCTCTGTGTCACAACAAAGACAAACTTTAAAGTTTAAATATGTTGTGGCTCTATTTTACCGGTGTGGCTCACTCAAGATGAAACTGGACTGTATTTGGCCCCTGAACTAAAATGTTTTTGACACCCCTGATACAGAGGGTATAATATTTTTTTATGTCTTAAAATAGGCGAGTCAGCATTTTATTCATTTATGTCACAAAACTACTAAGTTGAAGCGTTTGAATTGAAAGTGTAAATCGTGGCGTGTCAGGCCAAAGAGAATGATGTACCAAGAGAGTTACATAGATTGTGGCTTCAAATTAAAGCTGAATTTCATGTTTTGTGGTGAAAAACTGGTGAATGAAATTTTGGAACTGTTCAAGCTGAAGTGGCACCAGACATCCAAACACCCTGAGACGTGAGTGTAAACCCAAAGAGTTTATCCTCAGAGGAAAGGAAGTCATTGCTACAGATTAAAATAAAGAAACTGTATTTCATATATAGTGTGGGGATTTTTTGTGTGGATTGCTTTAAAATGGTAAACGTGTGAACATAAAGAAAAACGGCTGGGAACCACTGCTTTAGGGCATATAACATTAAACCATATGGCTTTCAAACACCTTCCCATGTGAGTGAGAGATATGAAAACACTGTGCATTTATGGAAGGGCTTTTCTAGTGTACACTGTTTTCTCAAAACTACATATTTCAATGAAGTTCAGGTAGAAAGACCCCACGAGACACATTAGCCACCTTAATGGAACCAATAACATTGTAAGAGGGTGGGATCATTCTTTAAAAACCTGCATTACCATAATTCTGTTTTCAGTGGGGTTTTTTTTGTTTGTTTTTTTAGGAGAAATGTAAGCATCGTGCTCTCCAAAAACTCATTGGAAAATAGTTTAAGATGCTCCGGAAATATGCTGATCAGACGCTTATTAGGTTGTGAGAAAAAAAAAAAGATGAAATAGAATGACTGGGGCTCCAGCAGGTTTTCTGAAGTCCTTTTCATTCTGTGCAAGTCCCAATATACAATTAAACACCAGTTTCAATGAAAAAAATCCATGACAAACTGAAAAGTGGGAATGCTGTTATGCTTCATGTTTCAATTTCTCTTTGAGATTCTGACTCTGTCGCTCATTTCAGGCTCCTTGAATTCTCGTCCTCATGTCTGATTGCCGCTCCCTGCCCTGATGTGTTTCACCTGTGGATGAGCGTGTGATTGTCTGTACCTGGTGGCAGCAGTATATAATGGCGTCTTTTGGTTGTTGGTTTGTCTGTGTTTCAGTGTGTGGAGTGCTGTAGTTTCTCTGTGTTCATGTGGCTTCAGTAATTATCTGTTGTGATCTTGAGGACTTTGTTACTTTGGTTATTGCTTCTTGGGAGCTGTTTTCCAAAAGTTGCATGTTTAGAGGCTCTGAGCACCATTGCTGTGTAAACAGACACCCCAAACCCAAGAGAAGTTTTCTGTTTTCACTTGGGAACATTGTGTAAACGGGGCCTCTGGTTTTTCCTGGATTGAGCAGAGATGAAAGGGACACTGTTCATTATTGTCGGTTTTTTATTGTCATGCTGGAAACTGGGAGCTGGGACATTCCCATTCCCCAGATCCACGAATGCAGGATCAGTATGTTCAGCATTTGAGTTTAGAGTTCCACTCTCACTGTGTGAGATTTGGCTTCTGTGTTTTTTTTTAGATTTTACTATTTTTGTGTGCAGACTGTTGGGTAAATATCTCTTTGTGGAGGGGAGGTTAAAATTATTTAGCAGCCATGTAGGTATAAATATAAAGCCTCAGAGGGTTAATGCCACTGTATCCACGGTTTGCAGTATAAATTCTAGACCAGCCTTTTCTGTTGTGTTTGCAGGTCTTCATTTTGCTTCACAGCTACGAGTCACTGTCGCATGCACATCATCAATTGTGAACGGGAGACCTGCAAAGAGAGTGTTGAAAACTTGGAGATGAAATATTTGAAATCCCTTTTGTCCAGCTGTTGTTTTTGTGTCACATCCAAACGAGTATTTGAGTGAGATCATGCTGCTCGGAGTGATTAGAGCTCTCCTCATTTGGACACCGACTTTGTTCCACTGACGGCCCCAGGAGGACCGCTCTATCCGAGCGGCCGGCCATCACTCACGCTGCAGCTCATGCACTGGGCTGACAGCTTGGCACCGCTCCAAACTTGTGTTTCCATTTGGGAGCCATCCAAACAAAACCTTGAGTGCTCAGCCAAGCTCCTAATGAGCGATGCAGGGAGCTGGAGTTGGGCTAACGTGAACTCATTCACTCCAGGCGACCCCGGGCTTGAAGAGATTCCCCCCTCCCCCCCGTCTCCTCCCGCCGCCTCAAACTCAAACATCACAGCGGAGGAAGAGGAATCCACGCCGAGGTCGAACACTTTCTCTGAAATGTGCTCGCATCACAGGATCACTTAGCCCCAAAGAACACAGTTTGACAGCTTTGCCATTTGGTGTCTGAGGTAGAGACGAAGTAATGAAGTGCTGAAAGCGTGACTTTCAACTCCTTCTCCAGCTGGGGAACCCGTGCTGCCAGTGTACATTTGCAACGACACCTCCGCGCCGGCTGCTGTTACGGCTGTCAAATTAAACTCTTGCAACACACACAAAAAAGCCGGCTTCCTCTTTAGCGAGCAACACAACCACCTCCAGTGCTTAGACGGAGACTGTCGGCTTCACGCCCCAAACTCTGAGACAAAGAGCCTTCAAAAGGAGCGGCGGGTTTGACACTTGAGGAGACCATTTTTTTTTAGGAAACAACCGATGCCAGTCGGAGAACAGCGCAGTCTTATCACCTGACAGATAACATAATCTGCTTCTCCGGCTGAGGTTTGCAGAGATTTTACCTGTCAGCACCTGTGAAGTTGCTTATGAAAACCCCTGATGTTTATCTGGGATCTAGATTTTTCCTTTTTTTTCTTTTTTGTGGCGGCTTCTGATCTTTGGTGAGGCAACGTTGAACGCGGTGGCAATGACACAGCAGCTGTGTGCACCGCCTCTGCAGCTGCAGCGCTCCTAGCAGCGACCGGTAATGAAAACGCAGAAGAATAGAGAGAGGAGGAGGAGGAGGAGGAAGAAGGACGGGGGGAGGATTAGAAATCTTAGGGAGAGGCAGGGGGGCTTCTGCTGTGACATTTAATTCACAAGTGAGTGGTTGTTATGCACTGGTGTGATTGAAAAGTGCCTGAGCTGCTGCTTTTTTTTTCCTTTCTTTTTTTTTTTTTTCCGAGGCTGTAGCCATGAAAACCCTTCTCCTCTGCAGCGGGGAGCATAATGAGATGGTGAGAAGGAGATAGAGCGCAGTATGTGTGAGCCCCAGTCTTATTTCAGGCTCTGGTGAGGATGGTTGTCTGGATACAGGAGCCAGGGAGGGTGGGGGGGGGGGGGGGGGGGGGGGGCTTCGGCGCTTATGGGATGTTACAATCCTGTTGAAGATGTCAGTACCTACAAGGGCCCGTGATCGGTGCCAGCCGACGGCGGCCCCCTCGTTGCCAACTGGCACCGACGGCAGCGCTGCATATTGAGCGGCTCTCCTGCAGCGCCGGCGTAGCGTCGGGGGGCCCTCGGAGCCAGTGAATCATTTATGTTCCCGCCACGACTTGCCAGCTCTTGTATGACACACTTTTTTCTCCTTTATTTTGCAAAGCGCTGTAAAAACAGATTTAGTGGTAAGACAAATACATAACAGTGGAGCTCAGCTTTTGTTTGCAGCAGTCATGAATTGTAAGTCCCTGTTTTTTTTCTTTTTCTTGATGTTTTCACTGTCTGATTGCGATGCAGGGCACGCACACACACACACACACACACACACACACACACACACACACACACACACACACACACACACACACACACACACACACACACACACACACACACACACACACACACACACACACACACACACACACACAGAAAAGCTTGGTCCACTCTCCCTACATCACCTCGCTACACCTCACCACACCACCTCAACCAGCCAAGACAGAATGAAGCAGAGGGGGCGTCTGTTGGTTTAAAGATAGAAATTGCCTCTGCTCCTCTCATATATTTCATCAGCATTAGAACTCACCTCCATTCCTGAGAATTAATGGCTGGGATTTCTATGAATGTGAAAGCAGGCTGCTGTGCTGCTATGCACCTCTGCTGCTCCGTGCCGTTGGGGAAATGGCAGCCCGCAGACGAGAGACCCCTAACAAAAAATCATTAATCCACTCCCATCGCCTTAGTGAGTCCACAGTGACTCCATGATGGTCAAGGTATTTCACACGTGCTCATTTGGTGTTTCTGGAATATTTGAGGAAAGCTTTAAGTCTTTTCAAAAAGATATTGTTCATTATATTAGACCCTTGCTGGCTTTTCAAATTAACAAATATAACACTACACTGCTGGTTGCACATAACAAATGTGGCTAAAGTATTAACTGAGGAACCTAATTACTTGTTTTAGTTACTCATTGTGGAGGAAAGTCAGGTTTTAGATCCTTGTGAATGTTCTTTGGAGCAGACCTGCACAAACTGACAGTCGGCAGCTAACTTTAGATTTCTTCATGGGCTCATCTGCTCCAACTGTGGAGGTTGGTGTCAAATTACAAGCAAGAGTATTGTGAGGTCCATGTTAACTCACTGCACTTTTGTTCCACAGTACTATGTTTTTTGGGTATAAATGGATAATTGTGGTCAGGAAGGATAAAAATGCACAAATCCTTATGGTAGAAGTGTGACGATCAGGATGACAGTGAATTTTGAACTTCATAGATGAAAATCCTCACAGGAAGACTCACTGTTGTAAAATTACAACATTGGGTTTTAGAACCTTCCTCATCTGAGGAAGCTCCAGAAGACCAAGGCTCTCTCAATGCAGCACAGACTGGATAAGATCTGGGAGGAGCGACTGAGCAAATAAACTGCCAGCTCGACTGTGGAAGTTTCAATGTTTTAACTAAACATTTGCTTTGTAAAAAAAATACTCTTTGTTTTTTATGTTCTTAATTCTGTTATGATAAGAATGTGCTCTGAGTTGACATGTTGATGTGCTCTGACTTGGCTTCCACAAGCTGATCATGCGTGATGGTCGTTTTCTTCACAAGTATTGTACAGCAGGCAGCAATGTATTGAGGCAGATGTCAAATTACACCCGTTCACCGTTGGATTCAGGCTAAGTAGCTGATGCATAAGTTGGCCTGTCAGTGAAAAAATGGGATTTTATAGGAATAGTTTCAACCAAGAAGGGAACCTGGAAAGAAAAAACCCCAAAAGAAAACCAGCACACAGTCAAATACCAGGACACAGCAGGAAAACAAGACAAAGCAGAGCTTTGCTCGAATGTAAGAAACCCCTTGTGGCATGTTTAATGATGTCACAGATAAGTAATTGATCCCAGCCTCTCCCTGGTCCTTCCTCTAAGTCTTCTTTCGGAGTTTGCATGGAGAGCACCTGGATAACGACTGACCTTGTGTTTCCTTGGCTGGAGCGCCTGGCGACCGCAACTACTCTTTGCTAGAAAAGCTTAAGGAGTGGAATTGAAAGAGGGATTGCCACAACAGAACATCTGCCTTCTTTATCCCCTGACTTCTAGATTGTTACATCAATTACATCTCTGTCCTCTTTCACTAGATTGTGGAGTTTCTCCTCATGCCTGGCAGCTCCATCCCCAATACATCTAAAAACTCTTTCTGAAGAAAGTCTCTGTATCTTCCTCTCCACCTCCTCCACTTCAGCCTCCAGTCTTTCAGATAGAGCCGCTGTCTCCAAATTGTACATCATAGCAGGTATTGTATACCTTTCCTTTCACTCTTGCTGTTGTCTTTCTGTCACGCAGCAGCTGTGACACTCGTCTCCACTCTCTTCATGAACTCCTCTATCTTCTCTACCTGGACATCTTCTCCTGTCCACCTACATTCCTCACATTCACACGCATGTATCATGTCTCTCCTGAGCTCCCCTCGTCTTCTCTTCACTTCAGACCTCCACCTCTCCAGGTTCTCTTCCACCTGCCTTCTACTCTTTTTCATTTTCATTTAGCCTTTATTTATTCAGGAGAAAACACATTGAGATTAACAATCTCTTTTGCAAGTGTGTCCTCTCACCACAGATGTCATCTGCAGACGTCCTTATCCACAGGACCTACCTCGCAGTCTGTCATTGCTTCTGCAAACAAAAAGAGGCTCGGGGCAGATCCCTGATGCGACCCTACACCTTCCTGTGAGCCTGATTGTAACGCTGACTCATCATCATCATCATCATCATCATCATCATCATCATCATCATCATCATCATCATCATCATCATCATCATCATCATCATCATCATCATCACTTCTCTGCCACTCCTGATAATCATATTGAATTTGGTGATGGTGAAACATAAATTACTCCTGAGCTTTTGAAAAACATACATTATGTTGTCTGTAGTTAATGTATAAATGTGGAAAGCTTATAACCTCTCATTGAAATTTTTTGTTTCTTCCTCACAGTTTTACAATAAAGACACTTGTCCTTATTTAAATGTGATATTTATATTGCTGCCATGCATTCATGCGCATGTACCAAATCCTAATCCGTCGTTCGTCTCACTGACTCCTACAACAATGGAATCTCTTCCCTCTCTCTCCTTTTGTTTGACCCTGCTTTCAAATGCACCCGCAGGGATAATCCATACATGCATTTTATTAGTGAGTACTACCAGGGTCAGGTTAAAAGGGCAGCGTAGTCCAAGGCCAGGTGTGAGACTCGGTCTCCTCTGGGATCTCCCTCTCCAGGCAGGTCTGTGGGGCATATTATCAAAGGCTGGTGATATTCTGACCGGCAGCCAGAACCGAGTGGGCCGGTCAGTATGGACAAGTGGCGACTTGACACCAAGGGACTCCATAAATCTGTCAGGGCTGCTAGTCAGTGCGTCATTCATGCTGCAAGTACATAAATCTTGAAGGCACGGAGTAGGATGGAAGTAGGTCAAAGGTAAATGACGAGCTTTGTTTAATGGATTTCATTGATTTGATTATGGCCTGGGATAAAACCAGCATCAGCTAACAGACCTCTATACTTTGCAAACTAATTTCTTTATCTTCTCTTCCTTTGAATCGAATCATTCTGAACTGGACGGGTGAATCGTGAGTAATACAGTCAAAAAACTCAACACATTGTATTATCAGTCATTTTCTTGATTTTCTGCAATATTAAAGCTGTTTAGCAAGTTTACTTTGCATTTTAACGGTTTCAAGACTCAATTCATTTGTCCATACGATGTCCGTGTACTCACCATTGTTAATGTTTGTAGTGTACATTGTTTGCATGCGTGTGTGTGTGGTTTTATTCCAAAAACAAACAGCAGCACCTACTAGTGGCCCAACATGAAAACGACATCGTTTTTGGTGTTTCTGCTATTTTCGCAGAAATAGAAATCGTTTTCAGAACGTTGCCGCCTAAACGCAAAAGCTTTCTGAAGCGAAGACACAAAGCGACGCGTTTTCACTTGAAACGTTGTCGTGTGAACAGGGCCTAAAACAGTGTGATCCAGGGATTATTTAGGAAGGTTCCTTAGGAAGGACGTTTATTAAAAAGCTTTGTTTGTCTTATGCTGTTGGTCTACTATTATAGAAACCTAATAATGTTGTTTTACTCCATTGTTTAACATCATTACAGAATAATTTGGCTAAAATCTATCTTTTTTTTTAAGTCTCTAAAAATATAGATGTGGTTTTCAGTTGAGGAACTCACTTGTGTCTGCCTGTGTCTTTGTTTGTTTTGGCCATTTATTAAAGAGCTGAATGTAGCCAGACAGAATACCTGGCAGATGGGGACTTTTCCTTGAAAGTGACTTTGTTGGCTCATCTCTGTCCATCAGGCGTCTAATGAGGAGGCAGACAAACGCAGGAAGGCCTCAGTCAGTCAAATACTGTGTATTTGTGTCGCTGCCAGCCAGTGCAAACCCAGGCTCTTTCTCGCCCGCACAGCAGGAAACCTGGAAACACATTCACTTGGGCTTAATCTGCAATCAGAGCCAGCTTGTCCATTCACTGCGTCCAGCAAACAAGCCAGGATAAACAGCAGAGACTTTCAAAACAAACCCTTTGGCTGATGTTAGTCCATTTTACCAAAGTAATTGAGTCCTTTTGGGACACCCACCTTTCAGCGCAGGTTTCGCAACATCAGATGCAGTAATCTGGTCTTTATCAGTGTTGTCAGGGGAAATTCTCCACTCTCCAAGACGTTGCAGGGATTTAATTAAAAGGGTTCTGTAAAATACTTGTGTAAAATTGTGATACAGTGCACTCATAAAGCTGCACTCTCAACACGGTTATATGTTTAAAGACAACCACTGAACCCACTTTAAATAATGACGTAGAAATATTTGACTTTTTTCCTTTTATTTTATGGGTTTATATGTAAAATCTATTTGTCCTATGAGGCGTAACATCATGACTACTGATTGATTATTTCTTTCTCATGGCACCTTTTCGTGGGTGTCTATAAAGCAGCGGGTGAATATTTTGTGATACACATTGATGTCTGAGAAGCAACAAAATCTGTTCATTTGTTTCACTTTATTTCAAACATAACAAATAAGAACTAAACAATGAATAAAATGGAAATGAAAACTTAACATGCTCGGAAAGGAGTAAGAAGAAACAGAAGCTTATTAAATTCTACCCAGTACTCCATTCATTCTATTTACATCCTGTGACTTTTTTTTTTTAACCAATCACACACTCGTAAACTTTCATTTATTTGAATAACCACAAATCAAAGAGAGCAACCAGCAAATAGATAATCAGTACAACATTTAAAAAAAAAACCACCAAAATAACACTCGTGAGGGTTAAATTGTGTTGGATAGACTGGATAGGTCTGATCCAACACATGAGCTGCTGATTTTAATTCTGGTTCTAATTGAGGAGTTCCAGAATAAGCAGTGCGTTACATTTTAATGCTTATCAGGCTGATTATTCATCATGATGCCAGTGCTGGACATCATTTTATGGCTGACCGGGGTTATTAGCATGCACACCTCACAGCATGAAGCCTCTGTTTTGACACAAAGCTCAATGCCTGTTATGTTTGAGACTGCAGGTTCTCCCTGTGCCTGGAGGTTATTTCTCTGGTTCTTCTCTGGTTTCTTCCCATGATCCAAACAAATCTAAAGCGCCTGCTCATGTCAGCTCAGACAGACTTTTCCCAAAGCTAACCGGGAAGAAATCAGATGTAGAAGAGGAAAAGATGGAAGGTTTGGACAAAGAAAGCATAGAAAAGATGATTGCTTTTGAATATCTATCAGTGTATTTCATGTGTGACGGATGAAAGACCCAGACAGAATCAATCAGAAGGAAGACTGGACGGGCAGAAAATGATCCTGTTATCAGTGATTTCTATAAGAGTGATGGAACCAGAAGACTCTCAGCTTGAAGTGAACCAACAACACTGATGCTGAAGCAGATTCAGAACTCATTCTCCATTCTTAGTTTCATGTAAGGAAGATTTGAAGTGGCAGAAAACAAGAACAGAAACAGACGGCAGGGTTAGGGTTACTCTTTACTTTCACACTTGAAACACATTTCACAGGCTTTTATTTTAAACTTTTTCCTTCAGAAAAAAGAAGTGGCACCAGCACTTTTACTTTCCTAAGTTTCTTCTACTTAAGCAAAGATTGAGAGCACTTTTGCACTCCTGTATTCAAATATCTTATAATAAGTGAGGGAGAAAGTTGAGGTTTCCCCGAAGGTCAGGGTGAAGATTTTAACAACTGTCTTTGGCTCGGGAAAGGAGCACAAAGATCCACAGCTTTTCTTTGAACATAAACTTGAGATATAGGAGTATTGATGTAAGGTCTTAAAATGTTATCATCACCCTTCATAGACTGATGAAGAACTGTAAAAACTTTATGATGTGAGATAAAAAAAAGAAGGGGAGAGAGAGAGAGAGAGAGAGAGAGAGAGAGAGAGAGAGAGAGAGAGAGAGAGAGAGAGAGAGAGAGAGAGAGAGAGAGAGAGCGAGAGAGAGAGAGAGAGAGAGAAGCAGAATGTTCAGTTTTAATAGTCCATTTGTGCCATCTTGTGGTTAACGCTGTACTTGAAAATACCCAAATATTTCTCTTGGACTTCATCCTTCCCCCTAAGCTGCAAATGTTTTTAAATTTGGGAATAAATTACGGGTAAAGGCTGAGTAGTTCCTGAGTGCTGGATCCTGTTGTGACAGCCTGCCTGGTCCCAGTCCATTAGGTCCATTGATTGAGTTGTCGGGGAGGAGGGGGAGTGATGATATGATGTGATCAGTGCTGACACCCAGTGGTAACGTGTCGCTCCTGGTGCGCGCTGCTCCATCCAGCTCATTTGGCCCCTGCATGTCCTTAGACCTAATCAGATATGACAAGCTCCCCAGGGCCCCCGCTGATACGAAGCAATAACAGACGACCAGGCGACCCCCTCCCCCCAAACCCTGGGTCCGTCCTTCTGTTGAACGTTGGCCCATTGAAGAGGAATCGTGTCGCCTCCTTGCTCATTTTGAGCTCTCCTTTTAACTGTAAACACATTATTCTCAAGACGGCCTTGGAAACACAGCAGATGTCTAATTGGCGTGTTAATTATCATTATGCGCCACTTATGAGTCTGTTGACAGCACTCTGGCTCCAAAGCAGAGCTGCTGTCAGACCGCACAGGGGCTTTTCTACCAGCGTCTCGAGCACACCGTCAGAGTGCTGGAGGGCTGCAGAAAAGACCCCCAGTCTGTGTCGGTGTAATCTCAGCAGAGTCTGAACTGACAGACATTCAGACATGTAGGTTTCCGTCTGTAGGAGGCTCCTCACTCCTGTCAGCTCAACTCACCAACAGTGGAAGTGCCATTTCACCTTCCGTCTGTCTCTTTCTGCTGCTGTCAGTCCTGCTGTACAAGCCAGGATCAAATCTGACCCCAGACCAGGTGTGACAGTCAGGAAATGAGCTTTCAGTGGGCAGGAAGTCCACTTTAACTTAAGGATGATCTGATTATAGCATAATCTTCAGGCCTTGTCGACCTCTGAGGTTTTCTTCTTTCTCTTTAATATTTTTATGACTGTGGAAGAACGCAGTGTCCAGTACCTCATCAAGGTTTTCAAGAAGCGCTACCAGTTTGAGGTGACAACTAAAGGTGTTTTTCACACCTGCCTTGGTTTAAGTTGCACCAGTGTGGTTTGGGAGAAAGTGCGATGTGACAGCCAGATCAGGACTGAAGCCGTGATCTCAGTGTGGCCTCCTTTATTCCTTCACACTCACAATGAGTGGTCGTGTACTTCCACAGGTTTGGCCTAAAAAGAGTCCTCCAAGACCTCTGGCATAATATACCCAGATCACTGTCTGATGAAGAATGATGAAAAGGTTTTTCATTGGTCCCAACACATGAGCAGCCACCAGCACCATTAAAAACCAACCTCGGTGAGATTTACTCTCCAGCAGGTCCTGGACCGACCTCAGGGGGCCCCCTCACAGTTAGACATGCGTCTGGGTGACCTTTAATGGGAGGCAACCAGGGGGCAGCAGATGCCCAAACATCTTAAATGTCTCCTCTTGACGTTTAGGAGTAATGGCTCAACTTTCTAGTCCCTCCTAGATTGATTGAGTGCTGAACAACCACAGAAAGCGACGCCCAAATCAGTCATGACCTAAAGTTTATGACCATAGGTGAGGGTGGGGAAGGATAAATGGATATTTTCCTTGAAATTAATATGCAAAGGATAAAGCCTTCAATTCAAGTTAAATGATAGTGGCTTCCCCTGAGGCAGAAATGTTGAAGGATATGATTTAGATATTGGATAGATGGAAAAAACGATTATTTCCATTAAATTTTATCTGATCTATCAATGTTGGCTGGAGGATGACTTCTTCTGACATCTATTTAACCAGACTACATTTTCATTACCTCCCAACAAAATATAAAATGACACACAGAATTTCACACGCTCATGATCTATCAATGACATACATGACAACAGTGGATTCTTTGTAGAAGCAGATAGTGGAAAAATTGAGTTCTTGCTCAATGAGCTTGACATTTGTGATTTCAAAGAAATGTCTGAATGACAGCTGGAAGGATTTACAATAAACTCAATGCACATGATCCCATGTTCTCCTCAAAATCAGCCGTCATGAGGCTTTAGTTTCACTGGGTCAGATCATTAGGCCTACCTTTTCCATGGTTGTAAAAAGATAAAAGTTAATTCACCATACCTCTGCTGAAGTCATGGGCTTGAGGAATTTTGGTATTAATTAAAGGTCTACATGTTCGTAATAGAAGTCACAGAAACATGGAGAAGGAACACACCATTTACAGGATTTGAATCATCACGACTACACATGAAATGAAAATGCTGTGTTAATTTCACCTATGTCACAACACACCTGACATAAGTAATATTTAAAGCACAAGGTATGTTATTATATACATGAATCTGTTGCATTTGATCCATCCTCCCGCCCCATTGTCCTCACCTCTGGCCATATTTTTCTATCACTTACTGATTGTTATCCCATGAAAATTGGAAGGCTTTTCATGATTTGAACAGATACAGCTACTGAGGGAAACTCTTTTGTGTTGCGCAGTCCCCTTTTTTCTAAATTACCGCAACATCATGGAAAAGGAGAGGCGTGCTCTCTTCAGGTAGGGGACGAGAACTCTCTCTAGGGGAAGGAGTGCAAGTATCAAGAGTGTTTGAAGGAGGGATTGAGATTGGCTGCATATTCAGACACGCAGCGGCGCTCTGACTGACTGTTGTGGTAAAGATGTGCTGTGGCAGTGCTGCACGCCACCATCAGGTTGTTCCACAGAGGCGGATGTTCCAAAAACCATTCTTTTTCTTAAATAAATTAAAACTAAACTCAAAAAAACACCACACACACTGCTTCTCTTTCAGGTATTTTCGTCAACGTGTGTGTCTCCTCCACCTGTCACCCCTGTGTCCGGGCGGCTCCTCCTTTATGGGCAGAGAGGTGATTAAGCCCCTGATGTGAATCAGGTGCGCTGCCTCACCTCTCTGCCACAATGGCGTTGAGCTCTAAAGCAAAGCTCTCTGTTGTTTCAAGAGGGTCTACGTCTCCAAATCCCTTATGGTCATGAACTTTAGGTCCTGAGCTAAAGAATGATGTCTCGGATTCAACAGGCTGAAATGAATCTTGTCTGCAGGATGGCGGTCGCCACTCTTCAAGATAGAATCAGGAGTTCAGAGACTCAAAGTCGAGTCGCTACTTCTCCATATTGACAGGAGCCAGTTGAAGTGGTTCATCTGATTAGGAGGCCCTCTGGTCGCCTCCCATTAGAGGTTTACCTGGCACGTAAAGCTGTGAGGAGACCCCAAGATTGGAGGAAGACTCACTGAAAAGATGGTACCTCTTGTATGGTCTGAGAGCAGCTTGGGGCCCCCAGATGAGCTGGAGGAGGTTGCAGAGGACACTGATGTCTGTTATTCCTTCTTCCTGCCACTGTAAAACCATAAAGACAAAGAAGATGGATGAAGGGATAGATCGATTCTGCTCCTTCTTTCAACATCTAAATGATAATTCCATGTGGTATTTTTAAGTGATAACTCAAATCTGACAAGGTAAATCTTCCATGTACATTTATAAAACTTTATCATAAAGCAAGAAACGTCTCAGTTTATCATAAGTTTCCATTATGGAGTGATGACACCACACAATATGTCATAATCTGCTCAATTTATTCCTTCTGTATTCCTTCTATGCAAGTCAGGAAACCCTAATCGAGGCATTCCATTCACATAATTACATATGAACAGTTAACAGTGACAGAGTTGATTCTTTGTAAAACTATTTAAACATTTAAACACTTTATACTAATGTGTTACACTGGGTGATGCGATGTTGAACTCAAAGCTGTCTTTCATTACTATCATTACTTCCTCAGCATTAAAAACAGCATCCTTCCATCCTTCCATCCTTAAGCAGACACTATGTAGTTATAAATGAATTGTAAGAAGGAAAAGCAAGACACTTTTAAATCAACACAACGGAAATGCTTGCTTTTCCTAAAATAACCAAGGTTCTTCTATTCAAGCTGCTGATCACATCACCTAAATAGAGTTAATTTTAAATGCAGACTCTGGAAGCCAGATTACATTCTTGTATAGCCCGACATGAAAGAGTGTTTCTCTTTAGCGCAGGCAGCACTGTCCCAGGCCTCAGATGGGTATCTCCTTCCTTTTAACAGACCGGTATTTATAGGATATCCATGTGAATAATTGATCTGGAAGTTGAAGAAGCCAGCCACCGCGTCACGAGGGCTCAAAGAAAAGCCCGATAGCGGCACCCGGTTGGGGTTACTGGAGCAGAAGTTTCTGACAAAGACGGACGAGTGAGCGCTGCCGAGCTGACAGCTATTTGGAGCTGGCGGTGGGCTCCTTTCATTCTTCATTACGCTCCACTATGTGTGCTCAAGAACACAGCTGCTGCTCTGGAGCCTAATTTCACTTAACCACATTACTACAAATGTTTGAACTCTTGCACATCAGTATAAATTTGCACACATTTGCACATATTAAACTGACACGTGAGGGAGGGGCTTACGCTGCAGATAATACAAGCAGTGCCAGCGTGGAGTATATGCTTGACCTAAGAAAAGCAAATCAACCTGAAGTCTCTAGTGCTTCACCACTGTGAGCACAATGCAGGGTCTGTTATAGCAACAACACACTGGGGGCTGCCTCCATTCTGGACTAATAAGGCCCCTTTCATTTTTAATGAACGTGAACACCAAGGTTGTGTAAGTGGCGAGCGTTGCAGCAGCATCGTCTTGTGGAGCGAAGGACAGAAAAATGATAAAATTGTCACATGAATATTCAGGCGCCTCCATGCTGACTGCGACGGACAACAACAGCTGTGCCCTTACATCTTCATTTTCATCCTTCCACATCATACTAATTATGGGGATATGTTAATTGGACATCTGTTGCCTGGAGTCAAATTCATCTTTCTCTCTCTCTCTCTCCCTCTCTTGCTGTCGTTCTCCCTCCTGAACCTTCCTCTGCCTCAGACTTGGAATCAACCACCAGCAGCATTTAAATCTGCAAACACACATGCATGCAGCAGTCACATGCATGCACACATCACATGCATGTCAACGCTCGCCAAGACGCAGGAGCGCAGCATATGGAGGTGGCGGCAGTCTTTGTCAGTTGTGAACGTCTGAAGGCATCAGCTGGAGCTGTGAGGCAAGCTGTGAAACCAAGTCAATTAAGGAAACATGACATTTTCGGGGAGTAAACATGGAGCACACCGGCTGCTCTCCCACTCTTCCATGTGAATACGACATAACACTGCCATTTGGTAGTTGCTTCTATTCAAAGTGCCTCGCAGTTCTGGGAGAGCGCTGGCAGCCAATCAGAAGTTTAATCCCGGCTGGCAGTGTAGTTGCCAGCCGGCACAGCGGAGGTTGCTTGAGGATCAGTTTTAGGAGGTAACGTCAGAAGAAATTTCACAGGGAAAGTGAGAAAGTGAGCGCTGGAGTGTCGCTTTGTGATAAATGTTAAAAGCTCCTCAGTCTGAGGACGGGAGGCAGGTGTGTGTGTGTGTGTGTGTGTGTGTGTGTGTATGTGTGTGTGTGTGTGTGTGTGTGTGTGTGTGTGTGTGTGTGTGTGTATGTGTGTATGTGTGTGTGTGTGTGTGTGTGTATGTGTGTGTGTGTGTGTGTGTGTGTGTGTGTGTGTGTGTGTGTGTGTGTGTGTGTGTGTGTGTGTCATGTCACAAACCTCAGCGTGACAAATCATCACACATCAATGTCTATTTAAATGTTTTTACATTGTTCACTGTTTTTGGAGTTGAATTATGAACATATTTTATGTTTGAATTGCTTAAAATTAAAAGAGCAGAGTAGGAACAGCTGCTGTTTGGAAGCTTTTTTGGTGTTATGGAGCAGAAGTGATCAACAACTGGCACTTAATTCGTTTTAAGGACCCCCGTTTCAAGTTCAAGTATTTTGCCCACAGTTAGGCTTCATCTCCTAGGGATCCTAAATGAAATAAAACTGCACTCGGAAGGATATGAATGGATTAAAATCCCCCGGATTGCCAAGGATTTGACTATATTTATCGATGTCACTTGGGGATCGAGTGACAAAGATCCTGTATGAATCAAAAATATCACCTCAGGCCCATTTCAAGAGAAAATGTTTAGTTTTTGTGATTTTGTTTCAAAAAAGTTTTGCGTTTATATCGCAATGGCAGAAATGTTATAAAAATAAACAATGTGGAGTACGCGGGCATTCATGTGGACAAAGGAGTCGGATCGCTATTCCAGGTGACTCTCAACTCTAAAACTATGAAGTCCCAGGAGGACATGAACTGAGAGTCGAGACAATCTGGAGGCAAACTTTGTTGTTATTGTCCATCTACTCTGGCATGTGCAGAAGAACTGTTTACTAAAGCTGGGTTGTGCATGAACAGTAGCAGTGCTTCCGCCGTTAACACGGAGAATAGAGCCGGAGCTTTTCCAGAAAGTTGTGTTTTCCACCGTTTCCATGGGGACGGAATCGATGCGTTCTCAAAAGGTTCCACCTCGGAAAAAAATGTAACTTTGATTTTCAGTGGCTCCGAACAACACTGAGCAATATTGGCCCCCTTTACAGGATATTTGTTTATGTTTTAATAACATTATTACTTGTGTCGACCATGGAGTCCCCATAAGGACGAAATGAACTGTGAGAAAATGGAGTTGGACATGGCAGTGGAGGAAGCGTTCAAACATATCAGAGCTTTACAGCAAATAAATCTGAACCTGACAAAAGCAAAAACAAGCAATATGGGCGATGACCTGTGTCAAAGGGGGAGAAAGAAGAGTGACAGAAAAGACTAAAAAGAGACAGCAGTAGGGTCACGACACAGAAAATATCTAATATTAAAAGTCATGGGAAGCCAGGTGAGGACATGTCTCTCATCACAATAACACCAGCATGCCCGCTGAAAGCGATTGTAGTAATTTTCCATCGTTGGATATTGTGAAAATAGACATTTTCATCAGGTATACTCTGCGCCACAACATAGAAAAACTTTAAAGTATAAATTTAAAGGTTAATGTGGCACCATTTTACCAGTCTGGCCAACTCAAGAGGAAATTGGGTTGTATGTGGCCCCTAGTGTGTTTCACACTCCTGATATAGATTAACCCACTCAAAATAAAAAGTTGTATTAATATGTTTTTTTTCTTGTTGTTCGGAAAGGACACTCGCTGAGGGGAATAGAGACAAAGCCACAAGATCCACAGATCGTGTCCAGGTTCCAACAGACCAGTAGTTCTTCGACAGCACCAAAGTTCCCCCTGTGTTGTTCTTCTAATGTAGTGACGAGTTGAATTTCTCTGCCCTCGGCTGAGGTGCGGTGCAAGCGCTCTTCTGACGACACGTCCTCCTCTCAATTAGGTGCGCTGACGCCAGCGAGACGAGGAGCCAGGGGTCTATTTTGAGTGACTCACATCTTTGGTTCAGTGCCCACGCAAAAGGTGCGCTGGTTGTGTGTGCAGAGGTATCGAACGAGGAAAAGAGTCCTTGAGAAGTCTTGACGTTGTTCTCAGGCTCAACAGAAAGACCCTCACACCTCTGGGTGACCTGATCTTTATGCAACACTTAGGTAAGAAAGTGTATAAACATCATGTTGTACCGGAGAAGCGCTAATGAGCAAGCAAGAAAAATAACACAAATTATGAGCGTCCCACTCAATTATGAACATTAGAAACAATTCTGAGGTGAATCAGACAGGAGTTTACAGTAAAACACTGGGAAATAATAAAAAAAAAAACCAATAACATATGTTTGTGTAAAGCACAAGATCAGTGACACAAACATGTATCCTCTGCAGTGAGAAAAATCTTGTTTTGTGTCTCACACACACACACGCACGCACGCACGCACGCACGCACGCACGCACGCACGCACGCACGCACGCACGCACGCACACACGCACACACACACACACACACACACACACACACAGCTCCCAGAGGATGCACTGAATCAATCCCCTATGTCATTTGTGTTTGTTTGTTTTTTTCCTTCTCTGCTCTCAGAGTGAAACAGTGTGAAGTTGCATATCGCAGCCGGCCAGTCGTTGGCACATCACCAAACAGAGGAATGCTGCGCAAGTGATCACAGTGATGCCTTCTCGTCATTTCTCTGGGTATCAACACCACTTTGCAGTCCAGAAGATGGAAATCAGCCAAGAAGAATGAATGCGCTCACAGAGAGCAGGATCCAAAGGCCGAGGCAATGAAAAGTTGTTGGCAAGAATGTCAATATTTTTCCTGTGATGTCTGATGTAGGAAAATGGAAATCGTATAAATTGAATAGTGATCAGTGATTTGAAACAACTTCCCTTCCTTTAAAGTAACTTCTTCACTGTAAGTGCAGTTCTGGCAGGATCAATTACTTTAAGAATAAATTACTTTTTTAGAGGAGTTGTTTTACAAGCATTTCTTTTGTGCCGACAGCTTTATTCTATTAGTGCTCCTGTGACACATCAGCACTGTTTGGGTGGATCTGATGCAGTGGTGGCAAACATAAGGTTCGTGGACCAAAACCGGCCCGCAAGAGGCCCCGATCCAGCCAAACCACCAAGCTAATTGTGAAAATTTCAGAGAAAAAATACAAAAAAATTCAATAAAATTCTTGGGAGTAGTGGATATCGGTGGATATCGGTGGATATCGGTGATGCTGCCATGAAAGATAGCGATCTTGCATCAGCTTCAAAGCCATGCAATCAGAGTGAGTTTGTAAAAACAGCTACAGGAGAAGTTTTCTAGACATTTCACTCTATTTTGCAGCAGAGGTTTTTATTAAAAGTGGCTTAATGTAAAGATTTTTGTCATTTTCAGTTGTAATTGTTCGGTTTTGTGAAAATATAAATGGTTTCATCACGTACAGTACACTGTGTGCAACAACAAAGATGACTTTTAGATTCAAAAGTTACTACGGCACTATTTTACCTTTCAGGATCAAACTGGGCTGAATTTGGTCCCTGAATTAAATTGTGTTTGACACCCCCGAATGTTCTAAAGCTTTGAGTCTATAAAAATGGGCACAAACATGACGTGGCTCGCACAGAGATGTCTGATAGACACAAAAATATTTTTGGAAAATGTTTGTGTTGTTTATTGTTGCTTCTGTTTTCACCGTGGTGCGAATCAACTCGGCCTTGAGCAAACATGTTGTTGTTTTTCTGGTGAGAGGCATTTCCTCAGCTGGCTCCACTTCATTTTCATTTATGGGCCTTATCAGAACATACTTTCCATGTTGTTCCTGTTGGACATCACAGGTACTGTAGGTGGACCATGATGATTGTCCTTTAGCTTCTCACTGGTCTCCATAGTTTGTTGTGATCTGCAGAGGTCAAGTTGATGTCCTTTCTGATGCAGGGGGATTCTAATCCATACCTTCACGTCAAAAGCTGTTTTTTAGAAGCAATAAAAAGCTTCAGCTGAAGCTATCGCTAAAGCTCAGCTGGCATTTACCACAGGATATAAAGAGACAGCAGCTCCGCAACCCAACTGTGAGTCAAAAATAGCAAGCAATGAGTTAATTGAAGTCTTAATGACAGTGATGTTAAAATCTTGGGAAAGTCCATTTGGGCTGGTTTTACTTTAAAATGTGATATTTCAACACTGAACATGGCACACAGAGAGGCGTGAGTCAGAATATCCCATCCCTGCTACATATGGCTGTCCTTAATTACAATTTCACGCCGATATTCCCAGGTAATGGTCTGAGCTGAAAGAAGCAGACCCGCAGTGCCGTGTCACAACGTTGCATCACATCCAAGAGATGTTTTTGTTTATTCACCCTTTTTCTTCACGCGGCGATTCCGCCGAGACTTAAGTCTAGTTTACAAGCGAGCTCCGTCTACGAATAAATCACAAGAAATAAAACAACAACCCAAAGAGCGCTGAGACAAAAAAGGAGCAATTCCCCAAACAACAAAAGGAGAACAAACAAGCGTAGCAAAACAATAACGCAGCCACGCTGAAGACAGTCGTGATAACAAAGAAGCAGCAGAGGTGCTTGGAGTGAAGAGCTGGAGAATAATGGGAGATAGGCAGTATATGAGGTGATATAGTGTTGCATTTAAATCGTCCCTGGATGCATTCATACAGCTGGTAGTGTTGGCCTCAGTCTGTATTATTCTATTATAAAAACAGCTTCTCTGCTCCCCTGTGAGATTTCACACTCTGCGTGACTTTCTTTTTTTTTACGCTTTACATCGCATACACAGATATTTGTAACGCTGGAACAAAACGGCGGCAGAAAAAAATAAATGACAAAACCGTGACGAGATTCCAGACTATATATACTATACTACACTGAAGCCCTGTTTAATGGAAAACGGAAAACTTTTTGTTTTGAAAACGTCTCCCAGGGTGGAACTTTTGGATGAAACACTCCGACTCACATGAACATCCGTATGGACAGACGATGAAGCTGGATTGGTAATACGTTGACTCTCAACTCTAAAACTACCAAGTGCCAGGAGAATAAGTACTTGGGAGTCATGACACTCTGTTGTTGTTGTACATCTACTCGTATATGTGCAGAAGATCATCCATAAAGCGGATGGGATTTTAGTGAAAAACACAAAATAGTGCTGATACTAGTCAGCAGCGAGAGGCAGGCACACACCAAATTTCATCTGAAATGTACAAGTCATGATTATTATATTGTGAGCTGCTGGAACACTTGAATTTCCCCGTGAGGAATCAATAATGTATTTTCTATCAACATCTCACGCACGCAGAAAACATTTGTAGCAGCATGATTCTTCTGCCTCAGTGGCCTCTGGGATAGAACCCCCCCACACACACACACACTCACACACACACACCACCCATATACCCAACATACCCAACATGATGTAGACCTTCTGCTTCTCATGTAGAAAAACTATTTTAAACTTAATGTTGCATTTAGATCTGCTTTGAATCTCACACCAGCCTGCCTCCTTGATCTTTGTACCCTATGGCAGTGAATTTAAATGGCATGTAAAAAGGCACTTGAGGGGTTTTGTTGCATTTGATCCAGGAGTGTGATATTTCCCCGAACCATCATCTAGAGAACGCTGTTATAATAAGTTTTTAATAAGCTGCCGGTATTTATAAGTTTCTATACAAACTACATTCTCTAAGAATGTCAGCTGGCTGAGGCACAGATATTTCTTCTTCCTTGATTTAAATCTCTTTTTCCCCATTTGGACATCCACATTGATATTCATTTAGCTTCCCTATTCTGTGTTTCCAAGTATCCCGCACCAGGATGTTTACACGGCTTTAAAAAAAGGTCTCTTACTTGGATAGTTCACCCCCCCCCCCTCCTCCTTTTTCTCCCCTTCGTGAGAAAATCAACAATGATTATTAAATTAGCTGCAGCATGAAGCCCTGCTTTGCTCTTGAAGTCGTCATTAAGCATTCCTTTGATTCACATTGACTCAGAGAGTGAAAAAGATCATCCCTGCTCTCCCGCCGCTTTGTTGAATTTCTTCTTTTTTTTTGTGGCAGGAAATTGAAAACTGAAAATGCGTTGAACCTGCTGGCTTCAGGCGGCTTGGCGGGAATCCTCCGTCCCTTTAAACTCGCCGTACTCGGAGGAGGAAAAATGGGTTTTAGAGCGCGGGCCTCCTCCCCCCCCCCCCCCCCCCCCCCCCCCCAACCAACACTTTGAAAATTAGTTTCCCTCTGTAGCTCACTGTTTACATCATCCCTCTTCTGGAGCTTTAGAAGAATCTATCTTTTCTCCTGCTTTTCAGTGAAAGCCCCCCCCCCCCCCACCTCTCGTGCCACATCCCCCTGAGCTCTCAGCTGTGTGCCCTATTTTTAGAGGAGCACTCCGGCAATTTAGCCGAACAATATGCCGGAGTCGCATCTCTGCTTCCATGTGATCTGCTGGGATGTTGATTTGCATTGTGTGTGAATGTATAGGGTGTATTTTCAGACCTGAAAGCCTCCCTTAGGTACTAATACATCTCCTTGACTGCGGCAAGATGCAAAGATGTGTATCCAAATACACAAAAGTGTACATGTGTAAGCCTTAAATAGATGGAAAACACACTTTTAAAACATTTCTGTCTCCTCCTCGATGCTTTATACTGATGTTACAACTGATCCGACCGGGAATAGGAGCAGGAACAGGTTCCCGATAGCAGCATATGAAGTGACTGTGCACCTCCTGCATGGCTTGGTTAATTAAATAAAAAACCTATGTCATGTCCCATAATTCAATCAAACCGAGCTCAATTAAGTGCCTAATTAGGAGCAGAGCTCTCTTGAAACATGTGAAGTAACCTTGTGTCTCATCCAATTTACAGATCGATGCCCTCTGATGAAATTAAGAGTCAAACAAAGATCATTGATCAGCGTGTAATTAAAATAATAATGTTGATGTTGATTATTTGAGCTGATTATGTTTGCTGGCAGAATGACAGCAGCTTGCACAGTGGGGTCCTTCAAGGTCTTGTTCCCCCAACAAATTACTTCATAAATGGGATGTCATCACCGGCGGTGTGGCAGCATACAGAGCGCTTATCCGTGAAAATACTGGAGAAAATACACGGAGCACATTTTCCCGCTGCAGAACACGAATGAACTTGGCAGGTTCTTTTCGAGGGAGACATGAGATACAAGGACGCAGGCTAGAGAAAGAAGAGAGAAACCACACTCGAACGTGGGAGGAGGAGAGTCTGACAAATAGGACGGCGCCATTAAAGTGACATTGACGGAGAGGCAGGGGGTCAGATTATCATCTGGAGGCATGGAGGTGTATTAGAGGTGAGATGCAGAGTCTGGGAGGAGTGAACGACTCGCTGGGTCTTTAATCACTGCGCTGCTTGTCGTGTTGTTCAGAACATCCCAAAACACCTCCAGGTTATATCTGGATTCCTCACATGATAATAGTGCACCCGTCACATATAATCTATGTACATCTGCAGTATGTTTTATAGGTTTTGGTCTTTTGTGGGTCATATTCTTAGGCTCTTAGGTACGGCAGCCTGCAGCATTCAATTACGTAACAAATGTGCAGATGACATGAAGAACAAATCAACCGTTCAGTCCTGCCTGGTAAACATGTGCTAATAAAACGGATCAACATTGAAGAACACGGGTATATTTCAAGTACGGCATCAATTTATTCAGTTCACTACACATCTCCAAGTAATAGTGCGTTCAGGCAGCTGGGAATTCTGAAATATACCAATTGGGAAAGATCTATTTACCCGTGAGGAGTGTCCGCATGAAAAGCAAAATTACTATAAAATGACTATTTTCAGATGGATATCATCAATAGAGGTCTACTCCATGAAAATATATTTTTTACTCAAGTAGATAGACAGAGACTCACGATGAGTTGTTCAGATTGTTCAGTCCCACGTCTATGTGTGACCTTCATCTCTTCCTAGTTTGTGATTAAAGCATCATGAACAAATCATCCATCTTTTATTTCATTTTATCCAACTTGAGTTCACAGAGGGCGTGGAATGCAGGTTTTTTTCCTGTATTGTTGGAATAAACAGGAGTACTGGAAGAAACCTACGCACATACCAGCATGTTAACTCCCAGAAGCCCGGAGTCCAACCAGGGAGATTCTCACTGGGAGGCGAGTCTGCTACCACTACTCCACTACGGAGCTCAAATGCCTAAACTGAGAGTGACAAAATCTGTATTAGCTGAACAAATATAGAGCCAGAAATGTAAGGCTCAGTTTACACAACATTTCAAGTTCAAATGCATCTTTTTTCCATTTTCCTTTAAACAAAGGTTTTGTGTTTACAGAGATTGGAAACAAAGCAAATTCATTCCTAGAGCACCGTTCAGACACAAGGCAAGTCACGGTGCTTCACAAAGAAATAAGAGAAATATATTAAAGCAAGCAATTAAGAATCTTAATCAAAGGCGATTTAAGGGTATGAAATACTTCTTAGATTCTTTCTCACACTCTCTCCTGCTTTTCATTGGACCAGCTTTACTTTGGACTTCTCCCATATTGATATTTGGCGTGGCGAATCACCCACAAACATTGTGTTCTTCCATCAGAGAAGCCCACACGTCATGCTGTTCCGGGAACCTCTGTAAACAACAGAGATGCTCTACGCATATAACATAGAAATAATACTTTTCTACATGAGCTGGGAGCTGTTTTCAAACAATTCAGTGGCTCCAAGCACCATTGTCGAGTGAACAGACCCCCAAAATACAACAAATGTTTTCTGTTTTCATTTGAAACCATGTAAATGGGGTTAATTGAGGTTAAATTAGTTATATTTTTAAATTGATTATCCTCTCTTTCATTGCTTTTTGTTTTCTAAAAGCAAAGAAACAGATTAACACTTGCCTATATGGCCAAAATAACCGTTTTGCCCGCGGGTCTGAACCCGCAAAATATAAATTACCTTGGAAAAAAAAATATTTTAGAGTGTTGCTATAAATGAGTAGCTTACAATTCTAAAGCATTGATTTGGGTTGGGGTTTTTTCAACAACCATTTATGCGGTTTTAGCAATTTTAGCCATTCAGCCCTTTCAACGTGGCTTTTTTTGTTTCAGTGAGAGCAGATTCTTCTGTGCGCATTTAATGAACGCTTCCATCATCCGCTGAGACTTTTCTTTATTTGCATTTATTCATGATTAGCATACTAAGATATGCGGTTGTAAACTCAATATGCTTCACATGCAGTGAAGGGCAGCAGAGTCGTTATGTGACCAACTATTAAACCATTATTTGATTCAAGTGTCACATTTGTTACTTTAAATATCACGACAGGCGTTCTTTTAAAAAGTTGCCTGCTTTGCAAAATCAAAACTAGCTAATTACCATTTATTCCCAAAGATCAAAAATGGATCAAAGATGTAGCGTCTTCTTTTTTCTAATGCAACAGACAGTATTTGCACAAAACAGGTGGAGAAGATGAAGCATGGAACTCTTTTGTATTTTTAGCTTGTCTCCAATTAACCAGCAGCGGGGCGGTGTGCACAGACACTGAAGCAGCCGTGAATGTGCTGAAATCTGTTAAACGTGTGACACTCCTTCACCCCTTGCTTTCCATGAATGAACCCAGAGACGTTCAGCTGATTATATTTAGTCGCACCAGGCAAGTGTGTTGCTTCGGAGTTTTGCATCTTCTTGTGAGGGGCAGAGTGACAGGCTTCAGTCGGAACTGTTTGCAAATGTCGCTTCACTTTAGCAGCAGAGAGGAGCGGGTGTGTGTGTGTGTGTGTGTGTGTGTGTGTGTGTGTGTGTGTGTGTGTGTGATGTCCTGCCACGTCAGATCATGGGACATCTGTCAGAGATGATACTGCACGGCTCGGATTCATCTCATTCCATCTCAAATAGTGCAATACAACCGTTCAGACATCAGAATAACTGTCATAACTTCCTTTCCCATGAAACTTCTGTCTGTGTTCATATTGCAGAGTGTCAGACTGGCACATCTGCCACGTGGACTGCAGCTTCTGTCACACAACCGGGACAAAGCAGTCAGCTGTTCCCCTGCAGGCAGATACGTGCTCGGCTATCTTTGAGCACTTATATCAGCGCCGCACATAAAGCCATACGTGTCATTGTGAGTGTGAGAATCGGGGGCAGCATTTGCCTCCCGAGGATGTTTGATCCCCGTCCAGCCGCCTGGGTGACATGGACGAATGGAAAGAGTTTTGAGGGAGGACATGAAAAACAAACCTGAGAACTGGAACCGGGATAATTGGTTGAAAGCCAACTTTGGTTCATGTGTCTCACGTGAAGACGCCGTGTTGCAAAAACCCCACAGCAATGCCTGCAGGTTCATAGTATCTTCAAGGCTTATTTCAACAGTCATGTCAGATATTGTATGACCCATAAAATCACAAGTTTTTAATGCTTCTAGGTCAAGTCAATGGCTGCTGTGGGTCTCATTGATCACATTGAGATATTATGTAGTGAAGCCCAACTCGATCCAGTGAAAACTGTCAGAACTGTACAACCTTCAGAAGCAGAGAAACATTAAAAGATGTATTGTGTGGTCATTTTTAAGTACCATTTTAGGTGTTTTTACACCTGTTAAAGTTGACTAAAATTAACAAGTGTAGTAATAATAATAATAATAATGAAATAACTAAATAAAGATAACGTCCTCATATCTTCAAATATTTGTGCCACACATTTTTATTGTTTATTGATGTGAAATTTTATTTTTGGTTTTGCAAATCTATGAAATTATGATAATGTCTGCTTCAAACTCACAAAAGTCACTCACACTTTTTAGATTTCACCAGGTACGATGCAATACTATATAAAAAAAAAAAAAACTAAAAGAAAAGAATAACACATTACATTTTTGTACTCAATAACCATTTACAAAAATCGGTTTTGAAAATGGGATGGTTTTGGTCAGTTGTACACAATGAAATTGATTGTGTAGAATATTAAAAATGTAAAACAGTAAATATCCACCTTTAGATACCCCCAGAGACATAGAGTTTATCCAGATCTCCACTGTGGCCGGAGTTTTCAGCAATCATCATTTGTGGTGAGTCGGAGCTGAGTTTATGTGTAAATGCGTGGCCCAAACACAGAGAAAGATCACAGTTTTTTCAAATACTCGTGTACGTGTAAACGTGGTCTCAGGCTCCTTGACTTCCCCTCCTTGTGTCTGATTGCTGCTCCCTGCCCTGATTTGTTTCACCTGCGCCTGAGTGTTGGATTGTCTTCACCTGGTGGCCGTCTAATATATCAGGTGTCGTCTGTGTGTTCTGGTTGTTGGTTTGTCTGTGTTGCTTAATGTTCTTTGTGTTATATTTCCCTCTCTACGTTTAAAAAAAAAAACCTCTTAATTTACACTGACCCACATGTAGAACTGGTTCAGAGCTACTATAAGCATGCCAAACCCGTAGGGGGCAGTGTAGCAAGAAGCATGAAGCCATGACAGCCAATCAGTATCCTAAGAAAAAAACAGGACTTAATGAATTGTGACGTATATATCGGCAAACTCAGGGTACGTCCGAAAAGTCCCTCCTATCTCCTTATCTGATGCTGTGACTATTGCCAGTTTTCCCTTTCCTGTTTGTTGATGGACTCCAGTGAATAATCCCTGAGTTGAATAAGGGGTACATCTGAATTGTCCCTCCTGTCTTCTCATCTATGGACTTTACCTTAACCCTGTGGATGACATCACGGGGTTAAGGAAAGGTGTTAGAAGGCTTCCTAGAGGAGTTAGTGAAAGGAGATCACGGTGGCGTGGCAGTCGGACCGCACTTTCACTTAGTGACGTAATAATAATACGACGGCGGCGCAAGTTAGTGACGTCCACCATGGTGGGGAAAGAACTACAAGTTTCTAAAAATGGACTACAAAAAGCGCATTTGGGTTTTATATGATCTAAAGTTGTTCAAGGCAGATTATTGCTTTGGTAACTTCCATGATCTGCTCCATCGTGAGTTTGCCTGAACGCTCGGATGAGCGGGTCCCTTTAAATGTCACCGCAAAGAATTGTGGGGCAGCATGAGCTGGCCTCCTTTGCAAAAGGATACATCAGTGGTTCCTAAGCTAAAGGAGGCTCTAAAGGAAGCAACGATCCTCCTTTCCTTTGCTTATTGAGAATTGGGACAGTCCTTATCATGGCCGCCACACAAAACACTTCCGGAGAAAAGGAAAAGTCGATACATAAGGAGATAAGAGGGACAATTCGAACGTACCTAGAGACACGGATTCTATCCAGATCTCCACTGTGGCCTGAGTTTTCTGGAATCATCGTTTGTGGTGAGTCGTAGTTGTGTTTATGTGTAAATGCGAGGCACAACTGCAGAGAAATATCACAGTTTTTTCAGATACCCAGGTACATGTAAACTTGGCTTTAGTTGGGTTTTGGATCACCTGGGATCCTTGAATTCCCTTGTATCTTTGAATGAAACAGCACTTGACTTATAATGTCCTCTGTCTGGATTTTGAATCCTTCCTTCACCTGCGATAGTGAAATGCTTTTTATTCTTATTTACACAGAAAAAACGTAAAAAAGGCTGCAGAAATACAGGGAGGAATGAGAAGAAGTCAACATCTGGGAGGAAAATGTGTGTGATTACACTTATAAAGCCACTGCACTCTGAGCCGGTGCCGCTCTCTGCATCTGGGAAGCTCTCCTTCAATGACATGAAGAAGGTCATTGAGCAGCTTCGCCTGGTTGGCAGGTAAGACTGAAACACCTGACAGTGATTGTTAGAAACAAATGAATACAATTGATAGATAATACATACAAATAAATACATAATCATAAACTTACTTTACAGTATACATACAAATATGCATTCTTTTATTCAACATTTTACAAGTTCAAACAGTTCATATACTTAATATATGGATGGATAAATAAATTATAAATAAATGTGATGTGTGTTGATGTGTTATACATGGTGACAGCATTCGCTGCCTGCAGCATCCTCCTCTCTGATCAACTCAATAGAATTTCTCTGAATGCTGAGCGATCTGGAGTGTGTGAACTGTTCAGAAGCTGCTAGTAGAATAACTGGGGTGTGTGGAGTCATATATTTTTAAACTCAGTTACTTATCTGACTTACCCGGCACCTCCACAAGACGCATCTGAGACGGTGATTCTCATTTCCTCTGGTGCTCGGTGCGTCCTGGCAGCTGGACACATCTCTCACAGCAAAATTCACAACTGAATATAACAAATTCTCCCCATTCGCCACATTCCTGACAGATTAATGATAGAAAACTACGATAAGCAACGGCGCACAGCAGCCCGCTGCAGCACACAGCGCCGATCTGCGTGCAGATCAAGTATGAGCCGGTAATATAAAACTAACCTGTTCAGTCCAGTCACAGTTCAACTGAAGCTTTCCCTGATCCACTTTACGCTTTTTCACGCTGCAGCTCGTGTTTTTTCTTTGTTTAATTTTGACTTACTTCACAGGTCGTGAAATTGAAATCTGTGGACGTCCGAGGAGAGCGCACATTGACGTAATTACGTCAGACGCGCACCCCGGCTCTGACTACGGTGTGGGATGAGGTTCAAATAAATTCCACTTTATTTCACGTTGATGTGCAGCTCATGGGCCGGCGCGGGCCAGACAGTTGGCTCCTGTGGGCCGCCTATTGAGGACCCCTGGACTATATCATAAATATCAATGACACATCTTGAAAATCCCTCAGACTGAAGCAGCATGTTTGAAAACCTATGATGAAGCCCAATACTAGCCACTTGATACTGCATGAAGCACACTGCTCTATAAGGGTACAGTCAAATCAAAAAATGTTAAAGTGCCTCTTTCATGAATCCCTCAGAGTGTAGAAACACCCCTGATGGTGAAGCACTGTAGCGTCTGATCACTGAGTGCACAGCTCAAGTAGTCACACTCTCTCCTAACACTGTCAGATGCAGCCTTCCTCCTACTAGTGCGGGAAGGAATGCTTTTAGATGGTCTGACGAGCACCTTGGTGAAAGCAGTTGTTTTATTAGTGACGTAATCCCTTCAAATGCTGGCCCTGCGACTATTTATATGAGGACTGGGTGTGAAAACTCAAAGTGATGTCCTCTGGTGGGTTCAGCTCCAATGTATCCCGGTCACCTCATGCAAATCAAGAGTTGCTCTGCTGCAGATATTATGGGCAGAAATATCACAGACCGTGGCAGCTGGTCCTGTAGTGTGAACTCAGGCTCAAGTGTTGCATTATTGAAGGTGTACATTTAAATCTATATATGTGTATATAAATAGCATGGACTCAGGTGTGGACTCTAATCTGTTGTTACAGAAAGTAGTTTTGTTCAAGGAATCCTATTTCTATGAAATGAAGTGGATAATCAAATTGGCTGCAAAGATAAAAAGGTGGTGGGCAATGTACTATTCTGTGACATCTTGCATAATATATGTGATGCCCTTCTACATGGCGGAAATTGTCTTTCTAAAAATATTAAGGGAATGAAGGGAAATTTGTTTGAGTGGGCAGAAGAATAATTACCTGCCCTCGGTACCCATAATATGAGGGGATTTTTTCTTTCTGATGTAGCAGTGAATTTAAGCAATATACTGAAGAAGATCCCCATGGTTCAGTTCATTTTATGAAACTACTCCTTGGAACCTCCATTTTGGAGTTCTATCTTATTTGTGGTTATTTTTAAAGCTATTTTTCATTTGACTTTGGTCACAGTGAGACTTTCAAGAAAAAGTGAAAAAAGACACATTGTGTACGTAACTCAGTGATCACTGAGATTTTTTTTCAGAAATTAATCAAAGCTGGTTTGTTTCAGGCCTAATTTCATTAACATGTTCAGCTGGCTTGTAGTTGTGCACCAGTTTTCATCCTGACAAGAATGTTGTCATTATTCATTAGTGGAGAAAATTGTCCAAAAACCATCAGACTAAATATAATGAGCAGGTTGAAGAGTGGCAAACGTTCATGCTCAGAAACACCCAGGGAGGTCCGCCTGGAGTATGTATGTACATTCTGCTAAAGTGATCAAACAATCTGTAAATATATTTGTCTGTTGTGCAACAGACAAATTGGGATAATTAGAAATTGAAGAAACCCAGCATCCCAGTCTGGACTGTCATGACGTCCAGAATTTCACCGTCTGCAGCTGTGACACTGTATAAAGTGGTCAAAATGATGTGTGGGTTAAAAGCACCAATCATATTGTACTGTATTGAAGACGCGAGGGGCTGGGGACCTGAGGAGAGGTCCTGGCATCCTGTTTGTAATATTGTGGGCCCCTCCCTTGTTGAGCAGGTTCATCATCATCACCCTGATCCTGTGTGTCAGTCTGGTGCCGTCCTGTCAGGGTGGATATTGTGACAATTGCCAGTTTTCCCTGTCCTGTTTGTTGATGGACTCCAGTCAATGATCCCTGAGTTACAAATTTCTCCACATGCGAGATAAATAAAGGGATATCTTATCTTATCTTGAATAAAGTTAGATTTTGTTTTGTCAGATCTCGAACTGTCTCATCTCTGATATGAATATTTCGTCACAATATTGTCATAAATGCAAACGCGGCTTCACACGCAAAGTTGCAGCAGCTTTGAAATATGCTCTATTTTGCACACAGTGTAAATCATGTTGTCAAAAGTCCTATTAATCAAACTGTGGCTGAAGTCAGGACAAAGGCCAAGAAAATCCATTCATATTTCAAACAAGTATGAAAGCTAAAGAAAAGCTTGCTGCGCCCCAGGGACAACTTGAAAAGCCATCCAGCAAGCTTCTTCAAGAAGTGAGGACAACATGAAATTCAGCTTCATGTTCCAGTGTCTCTATGAGCAGCATGAATCAGCAGCAGGAGATATTGCATCATTTGCTACTGATCTCCCTCCCCACTCAATGACTATGAAACAATGCAGGGAAGTCTCAAGGTTCTTGGACGCTCCACTGCACTATGAAAAACATGTTTCTGCCTCCCAGATCATTTCAATGATCTGGATGTTACAGCACAAATTGTGCTTGAAGGTATTTGGATTGGGTTTATCCAGTGCTTCATGGAGACAAACTTAAAACAGCTTTATCTTTTTCCATGGACTGGAAGTCATGTCACTCTGGAGGCCGCCATTGTTGTTATTGTCCGTCTACTCATGCATGTGCAGAAGAACTATTTACTACAGCCGTGTGTGCAGGAGCAGCATTTCCGCCGTCTACACGGAGACTGAGTTCCAGCATTTTCAATTAGTTACGTTCTGCCCCGTTTCCACAGAGATACAGTCAAAGTGTCTTTGAAAAGTTCCACCTTGGGAGCCATTTTCAAAAAGTAACATTTTCATGGGCTCCGAGAACTGTTGTGTGAACGGACACCCAAAATGCAACAAAAGTTTGGTGTTTTCACTTTAAAATGTCATGTGAACAGGCCCTAAAGGAGCAGCGAGCTGCCACGGTCCGAGATCAAGTTTTAAGAGTCTGGTTTTGAGGGCTTCGGGTCTAGATTACAAAGTGTAAATCTAAAAGTTCAGCTTGATTTCAAGAAATGGTTTTTCTGTTGCTTATTTTCTAAGGATTCTTCTGCTTGAGTTATAAACAGGCTCCCATTTACTGCAGGTAATCCATTTACAAACGACGGATAACTCATAAAAAAAACGAACTCTGAATAATCCCAAACTTTCCCCAGAACCATTTATTTTGTTGTGTTTCCTATGTTCATTCGTTTTGCTCCCAAGCAGCACTCCAGCGGTAACAGATGCTGCGTCTAAAAGTGAGAGAGGGCCTTTTGTGCGGCTCTCCTCACATTCTCTGCAAGCTTTTCATGATTTACCGCACAGAAGAAGCTAATAAAGGGAGAAACGAATTTGTGGTGTTATGTTGAATAGGTCTGGGCTGTTTGTGGAGGGATTCCTCATCACACGCTGCGTGCCTCCTGCACCGCCCTGGTTTCGCTCCCTTCACCAATGGCTGTGCAGCGAGCTGCAGCCTTTGCCTTTGTAATTAAGCAGTCGGTCCTGGCTGCTGTAATTCTGCACATGAATCACGGCGCTCATTAACACCCGGCGGAGCAATGCACGGAGCAGTGAGCAGATTTATTCACGGTAACTGCTGCTCCAGTTCTCCCTGCGGACGCCGGATGCTCGCTGGTGGAGGATGTTTGACATGCAGCACCACCTCTCAGGATACGCGCACGCAGCATGTTTTCAGCACATTTGTCTGGGAGGTGTATGAAAACATGTTGTAGTCGGGATTTGATCCCGTTATGAGATGCGACATGAAGACAAAAATAATAAACAGGCTTCAAGGAAGAAGCACTGAAATATCACCCAGTGGCAGGGAGGGAGGGGGAGGGGGGCACCTTGTTATCTAGGACTCATACCGTGCATCACTTACCCCGGAGTGTGTGTGTGTGTGTGTGTGTGTGTGTGTGTGTGTGTGTGTGTGTGTGTGTGTGTGTGTGTGTGTGTGTGTGTGTGTGTGTGTGTGTGTGTGTGTGTGTGACATTTGGGGTTGAGGAGGTTGGAGGTTAGAGGCAAAACATACATGAAAATGTGTTTGATCACTAAATAATCCTTTTACAATTTCTTGAAATCTCTTGTACTGAATTTTATATCCTCAGAAGTACAGCATCAGCTTTTTAGTGCCCCACTAAAATCTGACGTTATCTACTACACCTCTGCCATAAATTCTGATTTAGGAGTGGTTACACTGGATACCACAGTATTAGGACCCATTTACACCACAAGTGGAAACACAAAAACCTTTATTGCATTTTTGGAGCCACTGAAACCACTTATTTTGTTTAATTTTAAATTTACTTTGGATTTTCAACAGATTTTTCACACTTTCACTGATCGTAATTTTTTTCTTTCTTTTTGTATTTTTGTTCCAGAAAGGTTTTCCATTTAGATGCCAATGATGTTAGTATGCCAGGCCAGGAGTTGGTGATGTGTGTGTGTGCAGAGAACAACACACTATAAACATTAACCATGGTGAGTTCAATTACATTTGTATGGACAGACAACAGAGTTGGATTTTTATTCCAGGTAACTCTCAACTATAAATCTATCAAGTCCCAGGAGAATATGGGAGTCATGACACTCTGGGGGCCACCATTGTTATTATTGCCCGCGTACTCGGCATGGACAGAAGAGCTATTTACTACGGCGGTGGTGCACATGTGCAGTAGCAGCATGTTAGAAAACTTGAGATGGAATTGGAACATTTTCCAAAAGTTGCCTTCTGCAAGCACTGATGTTGTGTAAACAGACACCCAAAACACAACAAAAGTTTTCCACTTTCACTTGAAAAATGTGTTGTGTAACTAGAGCTTTAGCTGCTGATCAAAAATTTGATTTTTTTCTTCTTCTCAAAATTCTAGTTGATTCTGCTATATTTCCTATTTCCACAATTTCAGCAATTACTAGCCCTTTTTAGCCATTTTCTCAGGGGAGGAAGCTCTTTTTAAAAGAGTCTAAACTTAAAAAAAAAAAAGGGGGGGAACAAAATTATTTACACATCATTTTCTGAAAGCTTCTGTGCTGCAGGCAAACTAAAGAGCCTCGCTCTAGAGCCAGGGGTTGCAGACCTCTGTGCAATATGCTAGTTTGACTCACTACACCACCTTGTGGTGCAAAATGGTATGATACAGCCGGACGGGTTTGGAGCTTTTAGTGACCTAACATTAGACATGCTTGCAGATCTATATACCGAGATGATGTAATGACTGTTTTATCTTGTGTATGTATTTAATATTGTACCTTGAAAGGATGGAAAACCTTTTGAAGGGATTTATTGGCTTTGTGTTAACGAGACAATTCTTACAGGACCTCCACAGCTTGTAGGCTTCCATGTGAAAATCTCACTTCTATTTCTTTCTGTTTCAGTGAAAACAGCATCTATATGTTTGCCAGTAAAAGAACAAGGTCATCCAGCCTGTGGTCTTCATTAGTCTTCATTAGTAATGCATGGTTTGGCATCACTCAGAGCTTCCTCGTGCATTGAGCTCATACATTTTTGTGTCAAGTGTTTTCATTTTCACTCACATATAAAGAGCGCCCGACCTTTAAATGTTTGTTGTTGAGCAAAGTGTTGAGGGCAGTGAGTGTAAGAGAGCTGCAAATTGCAGCAAAGCGAGCTCAGTCAAGTTAAATTCACTGATTTGTGGTACTGACCAGCGTCTGAAACAAGCATATATAGCAGAATGTATGTATCAGAATATGTGTGCATTGGTTAGCCACCAACCCAAACAGTGACACACACGTCTGTTCAAACTCTATGAAACCTGGGATGTAGTTAGGACTGATACAATGTGACCACCCACTTACTCAGGCCTTCAAATGACCTGGCTCATATGACAACATGTCATGCCCGAGGGCCGTTCCAGCTTCCCACGCCACTCTGCATTAGCGTCATGCTGCACCACACAGAAATATGATGTGTGTGTATGTGTGTGTCCAAGCCTGCGTGCCATATCTGTGCTTATTTTAGCTTGTGCAAGAATTCAACACCAGTTTTCTCTGTCTCGTATCATCAACATTAGGCATGTGCTCGAGTTAAGTAGATTGTGGTTAACGTGCTGCACATCAGTCGGTGCTTCATTTATGAAAAGGCGACTTCTTGGATGCTTTTGACATTTAATAATGAGATTTCTTCTGTGGTGGGTTACTGTTTTGTAGCCCAATAATGAGAATATAAAACACTGCAATATTATGGCTGTTGGAATCCTTTGCCTGTGTAAAGCATGTCTGGTAATATCTGATTGTCTTTATTAGAAAATAGAAATAGATCCATCTAATTTTATGCTGCACCTCTTCATTCTATCTCTCCATGGCAGGATTTACACATGCGCCCCCCTTCATTTAAATCCTCCTGTTTGTTCGTGTAGTCAATCAAGCTTTCACTCATGGTTGATCTCTCACATTAAAAGTGCAGTTTTAGCTTCCTGCCATGATGTGTGATTGTCTTCACCTGGTGGCTGTGGTATATATTGGACGTTCTGGTTGTTGGCTCGCCCAGGGCCGTTTATAGACTCAGGGACTTTATTAGTCGGTCATTTGGAGTTTTGGTTTTTCTTCTTGGAAGTAAAAATAAGCTTCTGTTGCACCAATGGTGCATCCTGTTATCTGAAGTCGTCCACTGAGCGAAACGCAAGATAACTTTCAAGATGCAAAAACACTTCCCTGTGACACTTCAGTGAACGAGTTTCTGTTTGTCAACATAAAACTTTAAAGTAACAGTTGAAGCAAATGCAAGATACGCTACCACCAGTTAAAAAGTCACAGCTGTACAGGAATCCGGTGTGAGAAGGAACTGTGATCAGCGAGCTTCATTTTTTTGGTTGTTGTTTGTGATGACGTGCTTTTCAGGCCCCGTTTGCACAATGCGTCATGTGAAAACGAAACGTTATGAAAACGATGTGTTTACATGTAAATGGAAGAAACATTGAAAGGGACGGAGTTTAGCATGTTGGGGAATCGGTGGGTGCTGTTATTTATTTTTGTAATGAAGTCACACATATGAGCAGAGAACAATACCCTACACATATTAACAATTGTGAGAAAATGGACATTGGTGTGGACAGACCACAAAGTTGCATTGCTATTAAGGGTGACTCTGAACTAAATATTTACTACAACCATCCAAAAAAGTTGCGTTTTCCTCCGTTTCCATGGAGAAGGAGACGAAGTGTTTTCAGTGACACCAAGCACTGTCGTTGTGTAAACGGACAGTCAAAATGGAAAGAAGGTTTTACATTTTCTTTTGCCTGAGCTGTCTTTATTTAGCGTCTAAGGAAATAATAGATCTAAGTAAAACCAGCATCGTATATTAATAATCTTTGCTTTTCTCATAAAAAGCCAACTGGCTTTTTGCTTCTAATATATCAAAATGACTCACCATCCTTTACAATTTCAAGGATGGAGAACAATTGGTGCCTATAGGTTCAGCTTGAGGAAAAGTAATCTGCAGCATGGAGCTCAGTGACTCTCGCTGAGAGCAGCTGGCTCTCTGTCAGTTATATTTCATCAGTGGGTGGAGGGAACGGGTCAGACGTTTGGCCCAGAGTTTGTGAACTGAATCATGACACCGTGATTGCAGCCAAATCACACTAACAGGGTGCCAAAAAGCCCCGCTCCTGTTCTCCATCATTTTGGCCTGTAGCACTGAAAGTCATGGCTGAATCAGCACGAACTGGCTCATGTGGTGCCCAGAAGTGTTCCCCGCACTGAGGTGCTCTTTAGCAAGAGATTAGCATAAATAAATCAGCAAAACATGGCTTATAAGAAAAAGTTGCAAGGGGAGGTCATGTTGGGACCTTTTGTAGTTTATATTATAAGAAGGTGTGTTTTATTTGGCGTTCGCTCTCCTTTGGCCACAACAACGGACTCGTCTAAATGGCGACACAAACCTCACAGGAACACAGAGTCAGCATTCACTCCACTTCCCTCCTGAAACAACATTCATTGGACAGACAGAGGAGATAATTGCACGTCTGCTCACACTGAATTTTCAATAGCTGCTCCTCCAGTGCAGATGCTTCATGAGCTCTGGAAAGCTGCATGTCCTTTGTCCTCGTAACGCTCACCCGCTGCTCCTTTAGAGGATAAATATTACTGACATTTAAATGGATTTGTGGAAATGAATGAATGAGTTAGTTTTATGCTTTATGCCGTGCATGTGGTCATTCAGTCGTCTCAGGCTGTAATAATGAACATTATATATCCAGACTCATTCATCCTGTGTGTGTGTGTGTGTGTGTGTGTCTGTGTGTGTGTGTGTGTGTGTGTGTGTGTGTGTGTGTGTGTGTGTGTGTGTGTGTGTGTGTGTGTGTGTGTGTGTGTGTGTGTGTGTGTGTGTGTGCACGCGTGTGTGTGACTGTAATATCATAGTATTACACTATTGTCAATGGTGTGTGCTAGGATGTTGCTTAAACAAAGTAATTTCCCATAAAGCAGGGGTCGCTAAATTGCGGCCCGTGGGCCAAAATTGGCCCACCGCCAATAATACCTGGCCCGTCAGGTGAAATTATAAAAAACTGATGAAAAAATGTTATTTGCTTTCACAGAAATGACAACTCCACACAGATTTCAGAACATTTATTCAAAAGTCTTACAAAATAGACAAAATAAAATAAAGAGCCATCTGCTTGACTTCCACACTGACTTTGGAGATTAATTTGCACATGAGCTCTGAGAAAAAAGAGAAAAAAAGAAAACTATCTCTCTGTGTGCCACTGCAACAGACAAAAGGCAAAATCAGTTTCATTTAATTAAAACAAAAAAAACAAGCTTGGCGCAAAGATCAAATAAAAATAAAGTGAATTAAAATCAGCAAGTTCTCCTTGACTTTGGACGCACACCGCGGCTAGCTTTGGGAAATTGGGGCAGATGCACTGCGCTCCTGAAATTACAGAGCAAAAAAAAAAAGCAAAAAGGAAATCACGACTTGAATAATATAAAGCAACAATACTATTAAAGATTTTTAATCACTTAATGGGGAAAGTGGCATCTCCCTTCAGTCACAATGTTTTGGGTGTCTGGCGACAAGGATGTCACTTTAATCCGTGAACTGTTCTCCAGGTTGTTGGGCGTCAGGCGGCTCCTCTCCTGCGTCTTGATGGCGTTCATTGAAGAAAAGCTCGACTCACAGTAGAGGGAAACATCGTCAACACATGAAAAGTGAGTTTCTTGAACCACCTGTACTCCTCTGAGCATGCGATCCCAAAATCCTCCACGGACTGCGCACTGACCTGGAAGCTTGTTTGAAAATCAATAAGCTCCAGCTGCAATGCCTCATCCAACGTGGCGTTTTTAGCCAGGGAGGAAAAATCCTCACTTCGGACAGTGAGTGGGTCACGGACAAAAGCAAAGATGTCACAAGGGATGGAGTGGTCCTCACACCTGGACTTGAAGCTGGCTCGTAGCAGTTTGATGAAATCAACCATCAGCCCTGTCACTTTTCCCCGTCCCTGTGAGTTTAGTGTCGTGAAGTGCAGGAGCCTTCCACTTGATAAGTCTGACTGGAACAACTCCAGTTTCTTAGTAAATGATTCCAGCTTTACAACCAGGTCCACAATGGTTTTGCCCCTCCCATGTAGCTGCAGGTGAAGCTGGTTCAGGTGGTCTCTTTATCCATAACACCTTTTAGCCCTCCACTGAGCCTGGAGCACAGGACACTCTGGTGAATGAGACAATGCAATCCATGCATTTGGGGTGCACTCTCCTTCAGTCTGCTCACCAGACCTCTGGGACAGCCAACCATGGCAGCAGCCCCGTCTGTCACAATGAGGTGGATTTTCCCAAATGACAATGAATGCTGCTTGAACAATTGCTCCAGTTTGGTAAACATAATGTCCCCGGTGGTGTCCTCCTCTAATGGAATTGGAGACAGCAACTCCTCCCTGAACTCTTTCCATCAAAATATCGCACAAAGACACACATCTGGCTTACATCTGTGTTGTCGGGGCTCTCATCAATGGCCAGAGGAAAGTGATTGGCCTGACTCAGACCACTGATAATGATTCCAGGCACAGCATTCGACAATATGTCTATGCCCCGGGAAGCTGACCTCACAGAGAGAGGCACCTGTTTCACTGAGGCAATCACGCTATCATTGATTTATCAGTAGCCAGCTCCTCCAAAACAGCCACCATCACTTCTTTAAAAATGTCGGCATCAGTGAATGGTTTGTTGTGCCGGGTGAGAAGTCATGCTGCTTTCAGGGACGCACTTGTCACGTTTTGTTGCGTTGTGAGTCCTCGAACCAGGACTTTGCTGCTGTGCGCATATCCAGCTGTTTGTGCGCTAAGTTTCTGCTTCCGCAGCTCTGCCTGGAGTGGAGAAGCTTCTCTGAAGTTTCCATGCTCCGTGTCGTGGTGCCTTCGGATATTTAATTTCTTGCCAAACTGCAACAACCTCATTGCAGATGAGACGAACTGGCTTGGAATTTATAAAATCAGGTAGGATGAATGGATACTTTTCTTTCCACTCTTCTTTGTACGGCCTACCTTCATTAGAAACTTTTCTTTTCATTCCTTTTGACAGTGACATTTTGTCTTGCTCACTAGCGTCCTCTAACTGTCTCACACAATGTTATCTCAGCATAAAAACAGCACCAGGATGTCTCACGAGAAAAGAATGTGTTACCAAAAGACAGCCAAATAATTATGTCTTTGAAATGATTAATACATCAATTAGGCTCAAATAAGTGTTTATTACTTAAAATGGTAATTATTTAACTGTTAAGTCTTAGAGACAGCGTGTGTGAGTGATTAAGTGATTAAAGACAGCAGTCTTATTATAGCCAGGGTACTGTCTGTTTCATAACGCAGACACAGTGTGGAGCCAAAGCGGTAACACAGTAATAACAGCCTATAGCAAATTCATTAATTTTAAATAAATAACTTTATTAAATTATGTTGATGTGTCATATAAAATAGTATAGATGAGGAAAAAATAACTTTTTTTTAGTAGGAAAGACAGGTTTGCCTGTGGAAGATGGAATTTTGGCCCAACATTCAGTTGGTCAGATAAAATTTGGCCCGAAGCCAAACTTAATTGTCGACCCCTGCTGTAAAGGATCAATTTGATTTGATTTGATTTGATTTGATTTGATTTGATTTGATTTGATTTGATTCGATTCGATTCGATTCGATTCGATTCGATTCGATTCGATTCGATTCGATTCGATTCGATTCGATTCGTCAGTATAGTTTGAGGAATTGTGGGTAAAGTAGCAATTTCTCTGTTATCCATTGTGCAGAGGCATTGTTTCATATGTTTGTATATGTTAGTATCTGCAGTGGAGAGTTTGGGGTAAAGGGACAGAAGCTAGTATCTAATGTACCGAGACACATTACCAACACATCATATATTTGGTTGCAAGTTACAAATGTATCTCAATAAGAGACAGAGTCTTGTGTGTCTTGTCTTATGATGCAGTGATTGGACCCATGGTGACCCGAGCACAAACACAAATAGTGTATTTCTGAATGCAAACTGCAGCAAGACAATAGAACTTTCCAGAGCAGGGGTGGCCGAGTGGTTAGAGATGCAGACTTGTGAGTCCAACGGCTGACAGGTTACAACTGCTGGTCCCCATCAGCTCCTTTGTGCTGCGCCAAGGCAGCCCAATACTCCGAGCAGGCAAGGATAGCTATGAATAGGATGGGTTAAATGCAGAGAAATTTCTCCAGGGGTTAATCCCTAAAAGTATTCTTTTATTCTTTTCTTGCAGTGGGAAGCATAAATGTTTGCAAGTACATTTCCCAAAGAGCAGTCTGGGAGGTTGGGTGACCCAGTGGGGTAGTGGTTGATAATAATAATAATGGTATAGAAAATGGACAGATGGATAAATGGGTTGATGTTGGAATTGGCTTCTCCTGAGCTTCACCTATCCAAAGCTGACAATGAAAGCAGGTGTCCAAGACTAACCTATTAACTACTTTTTCAGACTAGTACCACCAAAGTGCAGTACAAAGCACCACAGGAGATCCTTCCTTCCTCCTTGTGGCCATAAGAATCTATAACTCCTCCCTGTAAAATAGTTTTGGTTAATTTCCTCTTTTCTGTGTTTATATTAGCCACCATTATGCCTTGTACGTATTAATATCTGCAATGACTTTTTTTCATCTTCATCCTGTCTTATTTTATATTAGATGTTCTTTCTATCTATTCTGTGTGGAGCAATACTCAAAGGAATGTCCCTCTAGGATTCTGACAGGGAAAGAAAATGAATTGCTTGACTGTTATTTGTCAGTGAGGCACGAATGGAGAAAATCAGGCGTGTGGAAGCTTTTCTGCAAAATGACTTATGAGAGTAAGCAACATGCTCAACAACAGATTAGCCATGACCTTGTATAAGAATAGACTGCAGCTTTTTCTTTGTCATATTTATGCTGCAAAGCATTTGACTGGCACATTCACTGTAGAAAAATTGAAAATACTTCATCAATCCCAATTCAAAAGAAACATGGTTACTATTTCATCGTTGAGATTCCACTCAAAGACAGTTGTCTGATAAAGTCTCACCACACTTTGTCTGAAATCAGAAGGTGTCAGTCAATAATGAGAACATTTCTTTTCTGGTTTAGAAGCAACAAAACCGTAACTTTGGACTCTACTACCTTAAAAAATGATTCAGAGTTGTTGTTTTTTCAGACACAGAATTGGCAGCTGTGCTCATGTCCTTCAGTTTTTGTACATTCAGTCCTCTGCTGCTATTTCAACAACCAAGGGCAAAATTTACACTTGATCAGAGTCCCACTGTATGAAACGAGTGGGAGGAAATCGAGAAATGGCCGACCAATCTATTCTTGATTGAATGTTCATTTTTAAATGGAAAACAAGCCCAAGGAGTCCGTTTTTCCTCCCACATAAGAATAAAATAACCAGGAAAATATCAGGACCCCAAAAGTATTTGTGTAAGACTAAATTGCAGATGAACAAAAAAAAAGAGAACAAAGAAAATGTAGAGAAAAACAACATGACAAATGCGTGACACTGAAGCCCCATTCACAAGACAACATTTTCAAGTGAAAACACAAAACTGTTATAGTGTTTGGAGGTCTATTTGCACAACAGCAGTGCCCGGAGTCACTGAAAACAGAACAGACAACGATTTCCAGGGGGTCAGTGCAGAAACGCGTCTGCACATGCGTACCAGATTTAAGCAGCTCTAATTACGTTTAATGTTAATGGCATTTTTAGGCGGATCTCTTCCAAGTGGTTAGTTCAAAATAAACATAGTATTGTGTATTTTAATTTCAAACCACCGAGCAGTAACACAGCAGAATTGTTTTATTTGGACAGCGGCTGCCCCCAGTCTTGAGTTCCAGCAGTTTTTTCACTATTGCATATCAAAATGAAATAACTCTCTGCATGTTAAACCTTAAAAAATATACTTGTCATTTGTTACATTATTGTAAAGATTTGTATCCTCAAAATAAGAGTCAAAGACCAGACATTTACTTATGTTTTACTCCTTGATAATCTCTTCTGCAGGCTTGTCCCAGTCGGATGGAAGCCTTGTTAATCCCACATTCAGCTAACATGAAATCTCTCTCTAAAGGGCAGTTTAATACAGAAGAAGAAGAAGAAAAAAACACCCAAAAAAACAACCCTGTCAGATTATGTGTGAATGAATTATGCTGGCATGTTGTGTGGTGCAATATGTTCTGGAAGCGTTCAGAGCTAACAGCACGATGATGACATGCGTGGCATGAAGAATCCGATGTTCTGCAGCCACCCACCCTGACAATCCCTGCCGCATGTTCATGGATGTGAAACAAATGAGACTGGTGATAGTGGAGTGGGATCGAATCGTGTGTGAGGGTGGGGGTGGGGGTGGGTGGGTGGGTGGGGGGGGGGGGGGGGGGGGGTGACGCATGACAGGAGCTCTGGATGTGAAATCCTACATGTCTGAGCGTATCCAGAGGTGAACTGCACAGTACTTCACAGGGTCAGAGTAAAAATACCTTCAGGTCAAGCCTAATTGTTAGATCATAGTTGGTTCATTCATGGCTGCATAGCAGTGGTATCGACAGCACGTCCCAACTGGTTCAGCAGAAAATGAGGAGAAAAACCCAACAGACAAAGAAGGACCATCCAAACTTGATTCTTGATTTCAGACCAGGGATCTACAGCCCCTCTGCAGTGACTCAGCGTTAAAGAAGCAAAACAAGCCATCAGAGAGACTTGTATCCTGCAGTGATAAATGATTCAAGCCTGTTTTGATATTTTGTCAACTTTAGCACCTTTCATAAAAACTGACTGTTCTTTAAATTCACCCACATGAAGTACCGTTTAACTCACATTGCAAAACCAGTTTATCTTCATTTTGAAGGTTGAGGCCCCGTTCACACGACAACGTTTCAAGTGAAAACACATAGTTTTTGTATTTTTGTTTCAGAAATGGTTTGCGTTGTTACAATGTATCGCGACTCCTTAACCTGCATTTTTTTAACAACTCCCCAGGAGAACAATAAACAATGTCACAGTCAAATTCCATCGCTGTTTTAACGTTGATGGCAAGGAGACTAATTCTTCCGCCATGGAAATTCACTTGTTCATGTTTGTTTGTTGATTAAATAAAGTCCTTAAAAAAAAAAAGTTTCATGTATACACTGCAACATTTTGAAAACAATGTCCATATAAATGGAAACACGCAGAAACTGTGAAAACAGTGTAGTGTTCATGTAAGGCCACGAGTTGGCGCTGCTGTTTGTTTTGGTGGTGAAACCACACACACGTGTGCAGAGAATAACACACTATAAACATTAACTGGTGAATCTCAACTTTTAAACTACCAAGTCCCAGGAGAATATGGACTGGAAGTCATGACACTCTGAAGACAAACGTAGTAATTAACATGAATCTACACGTGCATGTACAGTAGCAGCTTTTCAGAAAAGTTGTGTTTTCTCTGTTTACTTGAAGATGGAGTTACCCCTTGGGAGCTGTTTTCAAAAAGCTGAAGTTGCCTCCGAGCACCGTTGTCATGGGCACACCACCAGAACACAATGAAAGTTTTGCATTTTCACTTGAAAACGAGGTTGTGTAAATGGGGTTCCGAAATAGTTTTTGTGGCTCTAAACACAGCATTGCATCTAAATTCTGGATCATATGTGACGGTAGTGAATATAAACATCTTTTCTGACTTGACAATATGATACAGAAACTGCCATGACATGTCAGGGCTTCAGATGTTGAGCCTGCCCACAATGCTGCCTAATCCCCTTGTCTCAACCTGCCGTGCTTCCCTTTAACTAGAGTCACATATACACTGACGTCTTGTAAGACATGGCCCAACTTTACCCAATGCACTAATGCAATTAATTACCTTTGATTGAGTAAATTTGCAGAGATATCTGGATCACTTTTGGATAACACTTCTGACGACTGAGAATATATTGTGTGGAATAGAGAAGATTACATACTAGAAATAATTAGATTTAACTTATATTATCCGCACTGGGTAAAGTCTCACTTCACTTGGGACCACATGGATTCATTATATTAAAATATGCTGTTCCCAGGGCTCAAGATCTATGTTCATCCTATTCTTTGGTTAACCTTTGATATTTGCTTCAGAAGAACCTGTAAAACAGCAGGATATAAATGCTTCTAAATCTAAAGCAGATAATGATACTCCTCTATCACCAGCCGTGACCTTTCGCTAACCCCTGTCCCACATTGTTTGCAGTTTGCATTTTCCTCAGTGTCTGTTTTCTTCCTTGGTTTGATGGCAAACTGCCTCCATCCACGGAACTGTGTATGTCTGTCTATTTGATCTGCTGTCTTAGAATGTGAAGTTGTGCACAATATGTAATAATGAGCGTTGCTCTCTTTACAAGATGCATGTCAAATCATTCAAATGTGTGGCGCTATATCAAGCCGTATACCAGCAGTCACATTTAGATCTGAGGTATTTATTCTTGAGCTGTCATACACTTAAGTTCATTTTGCTAATAACATTCAAGAGAAAATGATCAGAGTGCTTTCTCTGTAAAGAATTCTTGTAATTATTTGCCCTTTTGGGCTCATTGCAGTCTGTACTGAGACTGTATTATAAAACCAAGAGAGCATTGTTAAAGAACCAGTGCTTGACCTTGGTCCAGCCATTGACTATTGAAGCTAAGTGCTTTTTGAGTCAATGAAAACGTTGGTGGGATTTGTCTCGTTGTGTTGTGAAAGTACTGTTAAGTGCATAGAGCAGTATGTGAAATGTGAATATATGTTTGGGGACAGAGCTAAAGATATAGGCACTGTTATTATTGCAACTTCAGTCATAAATCTAACTGGATCCATGTATCAAACACTGTGGACACTTGACTTTTCTGCTATTTGTGACGCTGATTTGGAGTTTGTTTGGGAGTTTAGGCACGAAAGAAACAGTCCCGGTTCACAACAAGGTTTGATTTGTTCCTGTCAAGATTTCCTCAGGCATTACACAATGGCTCTTGTCCTAACGGTAAGATTAATACAAATTAATTTCAAGCAGGCACACTATATTGATCCCCTTGGAGGAATTCCTTCTTTGCATTTAGCCCATCCTATTTACAGTACAGTGTCTGGGGAGCTGATGGGGGTCGAGGGTCTTGCTCAAGGCCTCACTTGTGGGATTTGATCCTGTGATCTTTCAACCCCAAATCTGCTGCTCTACCCTAAGGCCTCATTGTGTTCTTTTTGAGATTCTGAGGCCACATTTACACATACCCGGGTTTTTACAAAAACGGATATTCCCCCTCTACGTTTACAAAAGAAATCTTAATTGACACAGACCTGCACATACACTTGTTTCAGAGCGACTATGAGCATGCCAAACCTGTAGGGGGCAGTGTAACGAGAAGCATGAATCCATGATAGCCAATCAGAATCCTGGAAAAAAACACAATGTCATGAATTGTGCCTTAAATATCCGCCTACCCCTCTTTAGATTCAAACGGAGACACAGAGTTTATCCAGATCTCCACTGTGGCCGGAGTTTTCAGGAATCATTATTTGTGGTGAGTCGTAACTCATTTATGTGTAAATGTGCGGCCCAAATGCGAAGAAATATCATTGTTTTTTCAAATACCAGGGTACGTGTAAACATGGCCAAACTCTGTCTCTTCATTCAGGCTTGTGACGTCCCCTCCTCTGCCTGATTGCTTCACCATGCCCTGATGTGTTTCACCTTTGCACGTTTCACCTAGTGGCTGTGGCCGTCTTCTGTGTTCTGGTTGTTGGTTCGTCCTGTGTTTCTGCTTGAGTTGAGTTCTTGTGTCTCTTCCTGTGGTCCCAGCATTTTCTGATTTTGTTGGTGTCCTGTGAGACGACCCTTCTACCAACTGAGCCACAGCCGCCCCATGGACAAGTGAGCACAAGTGAAAAGAAAAGCAAGGAAGTGGAGATCTTGTGTCTATAGACTGTCGAGAAAAACTGTGGCTTGGATGTGCAGAACAATTACCCACTGAAATGTTTTTCCATCTGAATTCTGGATATAAAAGTGACAGTTGATTGTTGAAGTTCAATATTATTTGCATATTCAGAAATCAAAATACACATCAGTCTTAACAAATCAGACCAAAACCCCTGACTAAGTTACATCAGCATCTCAAAGTCTAGAAATCACTTAACAACCTTGGGATGAAGTATTTTTCTCATTCACCCAAAGAATATATAATACTGTGAAACATACTGTCGGCTACTTGAAGAATATCTAGTGGTTTAACCTGAGCAACACACACCAGCAGACCAAATGTTATAGTCTTGATCCCCACGTCTTTGAAAGTTGCAGTGACTCACTCAAGCTTGGAAACCACAATTTCCTCTGCTGGCCGGGAGGCTTCTCACGATCTCTAGTACTGACAGGAATGTGAATTACTTTTACCTGCATTTCCCCTTTGTCTAGATTCAATCACCACTGTTCACTTTTTAAATTGTTAGTGTGTCAACAATAGAGCGGCCCTGTCTCGCTTGATGTGCAATGTTTTGTAACAGGAGTGGAGATTAGATATATGAGACACTGTTACACGCAGGCTTCTTCTCATCTCCGTGTCTGACTCACTCGTCAGTGTCAGTCTGCCGAGCTGTGGCAACCATAGATTTTGCTCACAAATTGTTGATTGCCATAGTGAGAGGTGCAGCAAACTGAAGCATCCATCCTCGGGTTGCTCACCCAGGTTGTCTGCTCTCTGTTGTGATAGCTTTTTTTTTTCTGGGTCTGACTGAACCTTCTTTTTTTTATAATTTTCCAAAATCTTGTTCCGATCATGAGGGTCTGACTAAACAAATATGACAGGTACCAAAAACTCTTTCATGAGTATAAAGTTCTACAAAAGAATCTTTTCACAACAATGAAGCTTTTACTGTTTATCAGTCTCTAAAATGGTCATAAAGAAGTTGTGATTAGCCAAACCTCATTGTTAGTTTAATATTACGATTATGAAATTAAATTGTTGAAGTTTCAGTAAGCTTCTTTTATTGTACTTGAAATCACTATAAGTCGACTATCGGCTTCAACATTAGCTGAAGCTGTTTCATTTAGCTGTGAGTTAAAGCACGTTTACAAGACAATATTTCAAGTGAAAACGCATCCTTTTTGCGTGTTCGTTTTGGACAGGTTTCACATTTACATGGCAACATTTTGAAAACGATGTCCGTTTACACAGCAACTGCAGGAATGCTGAAAATCTTGTCGTTTTCCTGGTGGGCTAGTGGCTACTGTTTTTGTAATGAAACCACACACACCTATGCTTGCAGAGAACAATATGCTATAAACATGAACAATAACGAGTCCATGGACATTCGTATGGACATCAATCCACTCTCACTCCAAATTCTGATACCTACGTTTGTTCTCAGCTAAAAAACAGTCATTTCACAAAACTACACAAAAAAGCTCTCAAAGTGTGACATGGGTATGTTTCATCTGCCTATTCTTTTCTGCGGGAAGACTTCAGGTCATGTGATTTACTCCCGACAGAAAGACAAAACACGACGGACATCCTTTCCATTTTCAGTGGAAGTTGCTATATTTCAAGATAGATTGTGGCTTGAGCTTCATTTCTATAGCATTTTTAGGGTCAAAGTTATACTTTATTTTCAAAGGCAGCCATTGTTGTTATTATTAGTGATCTACTTGTGCATGTGCAGAAGAATTAATTACTAAGGTCGTGGTACACATGTGCAGTAGCAGCGTTTCTGCCATCTACATGGAAACACTGCCCGAGCATTTTCGAAAAGTTCCTCCTTGGGAGTGTTTTCAAAAATTTGTGTTTTCAGTGGCTCTGAGTGCCGTTGTCATGTAAACTGACCCCCAAAACCCAACCAACGTTTTCCGTTTTCACTTTAAAACGTTGTCGGATAAATGGGGCCATAGGCTGTCACAATGTCGCTATTTCACTACGTTCCTATTTTCTGAAGACTCAAGGAAAAACTCTTCTTTAAAATGCTAAACCATCCGCTGCAGACTTGATAGGCGTCATTTCTACATGCTGCAGGCGGGAACAGAGAGAAAACAGAGAGAGCACAGAGCACCGGAGAGAGTCAGAATGTTAGTGACTTGTAATGGTGATATGTGAATGTATGGCGAGTGAGAGGAGAAGAAAGAAGGTCAGAAGTGATGTCCCAGTAGCCCAAACCTATAGCAGCATAAGTAGAAAGTGATGAGCTGAACGAGCCACAACGTTAAACTTTATCATAACGGAAAGTGTGGTGCAGTACAGTTAGTTAAATTTTGATCTCTGTCTGCATCTTTGTAGTTTCTGTTTTCCTCTGTTTTCTTCCATTCTTCATAAATCTATTTCTTTTAAGAATCCACGAGACATTATTATTGAAATGTACAAAATACTGTTGCAGATCATTTACTTTACAATAATAATAATTTATATTAACAAGTAAAGCAGCTTCACTGCTTCTCAAAGAAATAAATTCCATTAATCAGGTTAAAATTTCATGAACTTGTACAGTGCTATAAATTGCTGTAGATAATCAGGATAATTGAACAATCTCCTACAATGTTCTGTTGTCAATCGTCTTGTTGAATCAGCAATGTAAAAAAATAAAAAGACTTTTTGCATAACTGAAGCGCTGTAAATGGTTGTGAATTCATTCACCCCCACCTGAAGGTCGGCGCTGAACTCACCTGGATTCAGCATAATCCAACATAATTGACCGAGTCCTCAGTGATGACAATGAGACGCTGGTTTCTTTTTTTTCCCCTCGCAGTTCTTTGTCATGTAAATGGTTGCGAACAATCAAAGAGAGGAAGAGGTTGACTCCACTGCAGTGGCTCGGATGTAGACCGTCACTTCCATAAACTGAAGCCACTCTTACTTTGCGTTACGAGTGCGATTTGAAAGGATATTTCAGTACTGCAACCTTGAGGTATGAAAAGGTGAAGAAGGGGGAAATATTCAAGAAACGTATCGCAAGACTGCACAGGGACAATCCTCTTCGTTTTGGGTTCAGAATATTATGAAAGAGTTACGAAAATGAATGACAAGGACATGTCAAAGTTTACCTTCGTCCTACTGTTTTATTTTTGTTGGCGTAGTTTCTACAAGACGACGTTGGTGCGAGTGAGTCATGGACTTTTCTGAATGGTGGGCTGGGTTTATAAACCTCCACGCAGCCGGTTTGGAGGCCACTCGGCTTTGCGAATCTGTCACAGATGCACATGCAGCCCCGTCTGTCAGCCTCAGCATTCCTACTTTTTTCAGTGGCGGCCGCGGGAACACAGAGCCAGCAGATCGTCATGAGGTCCTTCTTCCTGCTGCTCTTCTCCCTGCTGCTGGTGTCCCATGGGTCCACGGCCGTCATCACAGGGGTAAGTGCCAGCAAGCAGGTGGATACCTGACGGGAGCATGAAGCCGGGAGTCTGCATGGCACGATGTGGTGGGATGTATGGCTGTGGCTGCATGCTGGGCCCATATTCATATCTGACCTGGCATTAAATGGAAATATTTAGAATCTTTTTGATATTTGTAAGGATGAGGATTTCACACATAAATATTAAGTGGAAAGCTTTAAATATATGTTTTTGTGAAAGCCTTCATCAAAATCTCATCATTTTCTTCCTTGTTCAAAATGTTTCCAAAACTAATTTATCCAGTCATCAGTACAGTATTATTTTTCTTTTCTTTTTTCTATGAAATGAAGCAAAAATGGAAAGAAATCTTCCACAAATGCGCAAACATAACAACAACTGTTAGATGACCCTTGGTTACATATCAGTTGGTGAAATCAAAAACTTATCTTCAAGTGATTTTTCAATGTAAATGATGAATTATACAACAAAGAGAAGCACAGATTACGCTCCTTTCTGTCGGCTGTCCCTCTCAACGTGAATCCACAGATGAGCGCGAGGGATCGTAACAAAGAAACATTTTCAACAGCGTCTGTCACATGGAATTTCTTGTGTCGCCTTTCATTGTGTCCCCTTCCATTTCATCTGAAGTGAGAGCTGCCGCTCAAGCCTCTCACCCCAATGGTGTAAAAACAATCCATCATGACTGATTCTGAGGTTTTCTATTCTAATATGAGCGAGAGTGGAGTCACACACACTCATTCATGACACATTTCTCACCTGTTTGCAGGATGATTGAGTTCATTTGTCTGTTAATACACAAATTAGCAGGTGATTATGGTTAATATTCACACGTGGATGTAATTACATGCACATCACAGCATGCAGTGGGACAGCTGCGTATATAGAATTCTGAGGTGTTTGTGTGTGTGTGTGTGTGTGTGTGTGTGTGTGTGTGTGTGTGTGTGTGTGTGTGTGTGTGTGTGTGTGTGTGTGTATGTGTATGTGTATGTGTATGTGTGTGTGTGTGTGTGTGTGTGTGTGTGTGTGTGTGTGTGTGTGTGTGTGTGTGTGTGCGTGTGCGCAGGCCTGTGAGAAGGACTCTCAGTGTGGAGGAGGGATGTGCTGCGCGGTGAGCTTGTGGATCCGCAGCCTCCGCATGTGCACGCCCATGGGACAGGAGGGAGACGACTGTCATCCAATGAGCCAGAAGGTGAGAACTCCTGCGTGCCGCAGCCTGACCCTCTCCTCACCCCCTGCCCCCTCCCCAACGTCACCTCCAAGGTGTCACCTGCCTCAAGTTCGTACCCGCCGAAGCCGTTAACGCTCTACTCCTTCCAGGTTCCTTTCTTTGGGAAACGCCTCCACCACACCTGCCCCTGCCTCCCCAACCTGTCGTGTATCGCCATTGAGGAGGGCAAATCCAAATGCCTCTCGCCTCACAAGTATCCAGACTACTACCTCTGAGGACTCTGCTCACTTGCTGCACTGTGAATGATTTGACCTGCCTTCCTCCAGCCTCATCCCTCATTTTTTCTTTCTTCCTTTCTTTATTTGAAATAAAGAGATATATTTAGTAATGCATCGTCATCATGTTTGTTCAAATTAAACTACATTACAAGGAAAATCCGACTGTTTTTTTTTTTTTTTTTTGTGCTGTTGGATTTTTTTCTAAACCATTACAATATTCTAATATAATATACTGTATATTTATACCAAAACTGGCGATTACTTCCCTATGTGACAATGTTAAAATAGTAACACGGTTACATACAGTGGAGTTTCAATGGGCATGTATGTGAACAGTTACAGAGCTGCTGTCTTCCTCTGAACTGCTCACTGAGCTTTAGTGTGAGCTGTTGTCTTAATGAGCTCTGACCTGGATAAATCCTCAACAAATGCAACCCTACTGACAGTAACATTATAGATAGACAGTGAGAAATGTTAACAGTATCCACAGTAGCTGCAATACATAGCCTGAAATAACCATGAGCTCGGTTTTTTTGTTTGGAGATTAAAAAAAAATAAAGAAAAATTCTCTTCTCCTCCCGTCTTGAATTGATATCTCCAATCTCTCTTTGTTTTCTGAGTTTTCATATGCCCTCTAGGGAAACAGGAGGAGAAACACATGTTGGAGCACTTGAAATATAAAGCTGTGATAAGTGAAATGTGCATATTGGCCTCTACTTCAGTCATAACCAAAACACAGATGTGACAAAACTACCTTTGCTTATTACTCCCGGTGGCTTTTTCTTAGCCACTGCTGCAAGGTTTGGTTATGATGTTATAAGGTTATAATGCTGTGAAACAGAAAGACTGCAGTGATATTAGTCTCTGTCAGGCTACATTTCGAAGCTTTTGCTCAAGGCTCCGGGCTAAAATTAGATTTGTCCAATGTGTGAAGCAATGACTCACATCAATCTCATAATGAATGTTGGTCTTCAGTGGCGGTGGATGTGATATTGTTCAAATGGTGTGAATCCCTCAGAGGAGCGATCAGTAATGAGGTGATGCCGAACGGATGACAGAATAAAAGGATCCAAATCACTGGGATCGAACACCAGGAACACCTTTTAATGGACCTGTTTAACAACATAAGTGGACTATTACAAAAAAAAATAAATAAAAAAGAATTGTCAGAAGCATTAACAATAGGATTCTCCTTGTATTTCATTTGGAATGTACAATGTTTTTAAGGAACGCACTGATACCAATATCAATATTGGGTTCAATGCTGAATGGAGTACTCGTAGAAGATAACGAGAACGACAAAAGTTAGACAGGAGGATTGTACTCCAAGTTGTGCTACATGCTACATGCTACATGTCAAAGAGTTTCCAAACAGTTTCGAGCCTCACACACCAGGGATGCTCCATGCCAAACACAAACAGGTATGACTGTTTCCAGCTCTGGGTCAGATGTTATTGTAGCTGAAAACAGGAGTCAGGAGGAAAATCCCAGAGAATAGATTCTCCTTTCATAGCCTTCGTGCCCTGGGGACTTCACCCCGAGCCAAAAATACTCAACCTGCGCTCGCATCTCACGAGAGCACCTGCAAGCAGCGGGTTGTTCCTGCAGCTTCCGAGGAGCCTCGGAAAGCATCCTGTGAGACGTCCGCGCGCTGCGAGCGGAGCCAGCTGTCAGGAGCAGGCGGGCATGTTGTGATGCTAATGGTTATGGATGCACTGCAGGCTGGGAGTATGTTGGGGAACCCGGTGCTCTGCAGCGGATCACGGTGATGGAAGGGACCTCTGTAAAACACAGCGATAAAACTGGGCGCTACGAGAGCTGCTGAGTCTTTTAAAGCTGCAGTTTGGTATAATCAAGGCCTCTGTATTAAAACAACAGCAGTTTGTGGATCAATAGCTTGCAGCTGTTGTTTTCTTTGTTTTTGAGAGGAAGTGTTGCATTGAGTTTGATGAGAAAGCAGGTGCCACAGAAGCAGCCGGCTGAAACAAAACCACACATTGCAGGCTTCTGAAAAAGAAAATATTCAAACCTGTAATTTAACCAGCTCCGAACAGTTGATTATGTATTCCTTGTAGCGATGTTGCTGCTCCCTGACAGCGTGACATGACACTGAGAAGACGCTCTTCCAGCAGCTATAATTAGGTTGACAGAATTGTTTCATCTCAGATGGTAAATGAGAAATTTGGTGTCAAAATCAAATACTAGATATGTGCCTGTATTTCCTCATGTTTTACCACCTATAGGAGAAGAACTTACTGTAGAAGCTTGACACAACGCTCCAAGTGAAAACTTTTTCATTTTCATTTACAGGTTTTGCGTATAAACGGCAACGTCTTGAAAAAGAAAAGTGGTCCTTCCAGTGGCTCCGACCACCATTGTCATGTAAACGGACACCCCAAACCCATGGATGTTTTTCACTAGAAAGCAACTCAACTCAACTTTATTTATAAAGCACTTTAAAACAACACAGTTGGCCAAAGTGCTGTACACAGACAAGAGCAGATAGAAAATATACAGTTAATTAAAAACACAGAATAAAAACAATGTAAAACAGTATATAACAACTAAAACTGTAAAAACAATAAAAGTCAACATCTCAGACTAAAGTTAAAAGCCCAAGAGAAAAAGTGTGTTTTAAGAGAGGTTTTAAAAAAAGGAAGTGATTCGGCCTGCTTGATGTGCAAAGGCAAGTCATTCCACAATTTTGTGGATTCCACAAACGACTGAAAAAGCGCGATCGCCTCTCTGCTTCCTCTTGGTCATAGGGACAAACAACAGTGACTGTTGTGCCGACCTGAGAGAGCGCGAGGGAGTGTACGGCCGGAGCAGATCGGACAAATACTGTGGGGCGAGGCCATGAAGGCATTTAAAAACAAATCAAATCATTTTAAAATCAATCCTAAGACAAACATGGAGCCAGTGAACCGATGCTAAAACTGGTGTGGTGTGCTCGTGTTTATTAGCACCTCAGTTAAAAGTCGAGCAGCGGCATTTTGGATCAGCTGAAGACGTGAGAGTGAAGACTGGCTAAGCCCAACGTAAAGTGCATTGCAATAGTCTAACCGAGTGGCGATAAAAGCAGGGATTAAAATCTCAAAATGATGCAATGACAGAAAAGGTTTCACTTTGGCGAGTTGTCTCAACTGAAAAAAGCTGGACTTGACCACTGATTTAAGATGAAAGTCCAGTCTGACACTGAGGTTTTTAGCCGAGTGCGTCAGGTGTTGACTTAAGGGACCCAGATCAACATGAACCTTGGTGGAATCCCGAGGCCCAAACAACATGACCTTGGTCTTATCATTATTTAAATGTAAAAAATTCAGGGACATCCATGCCTTAATTTCAACAATGCAATCACAGAAAAAGCATTTTCTTGATTAAGAGGAAAATAAATTTGGCTGTCATCAGCATAGAAATGAAAAGCGATGCCATGTTTCTGGAGAATCGATCCTGGAGGAAGTAGGTAAAGGGTGAATAGAAGAAGACCAAGTATAGAGCCTTGAGGCACTCCACATGTAAGAGGACTCTACGGCTCCAACACGGACACAGAAACTTCTATCTGCTAAATACCACCTGAACCAGTTCAAAGCCCTGCCCTTTATGCCCACCAAGGTCTCCAGACGAGACAGGAGGCTCTGATGGTCCACTGTGTCGAAGGCAGCTGTAAGGTCCAACAGAACCAGAGCAACATAGCAACCAGAGTCTGTGGCCAGGAAAATATCATTAAAAACCCTCAACAGTGCCGACTCAGTGCTGTGAAGGGTTTTAAACCCAGACTGAAATACCTCCGGAATGTTGTGCTCATCCAAGAATGACTTTAACTGGCGATAAACAATTTTCTCCAAAACCTTTAGAAAGGAAAAGAAGCTTAGAGCTTTTTAATCAATGGTGTCACCACCGCATGCTTAAAACTCACAGGTACAATCCCATTTACTAAACTGCTATTTAAAACGTTGAGCACAAACAGTGCCAACGTGGGAAGAACCACGAGGTGGAATTGGATCATTGTGGGATCCAGCAGGCTTCATATGGCCAATGATCTCTGTTAGATAAGGCTGGCTGACCGGTTCAAACTGCTCTAACTCAGCAGAGCATGTGACAGCGGTAGAGGGGTCATAAGCCGGACTGCTAATGAGGGCCCTAATGTTAACAACCTTATTAGTGAAATAGCTCCGGAAGCTCTCACACACCTCGGAGGAGTTCTCCAGGCAGGCTGGTTGTGGAGCATTAAGAACAGAGTTTATGGTTTTAAACAAAACACGAGGATTGTGACAGTTAGAGACAATAATATCAGAAAAATGTTTGGTTTTAGCAGATTTCAGAATTCTCTGATAACAACGCCAGCTGTCCCCCAATATCTGGAAGGACACCTGTAACTTATCCTTCTTCCACTTACGCTCAGTTCTCCTCTCTCCTGCACTCGCGTCTGACAACGCGAGTAGATCGACAGGATGAGTCCAAGTGGGAGGGTAGTGCCTCGACATCTGAATTAAAGACCAGAACGTCAGTTGGACTGAGAGTTAAGTAAAAGACTGTGGAGAACTGCGCTGCAGTGGAAGAATTAATAATGCGGCAGCTCTGCGCCGAACCGCGAGGTTTAACCTTGTGACAGGGGAGAGGCACATCAAAAACCACAGGCATGTGGTCAGAAAACGCAGCATCACAAACTTTTAAGTTACCAGTAATAAAACCATGTGACAAAACAAGATCAAGTGTGTGCCCTCGCTCTTGCGTAGGACCGGACACAGACTGTACGAGATTAAAAGAGTCAATGAGATGTAAAAGGTCTTTGGCCAACGGCTTCATAGGGCAACAAACATGGATATTTAAATCACCAACCATTAAAACTCTGTCATATTTAAGCGTTATTTCTGCCAAAAAATCTGCAACGTCACCAATAAAGTCTTTGTTATACTTGGGCGGTCTGTATATAACAGTGCAGAGCGTTAGGAGGACAGATAGAGAAGAATGGATGGATCCACGACTGTGGTAGTCAGAGCCAGTCTGTTGTTCCAAAGAGATCAATCCAAAGACTAAAAATATGTTTGTGTTGTATCAACTGTACACTGTCAATGGACTTTATTAAAAACATGTATTTAAACCTCTTCAAGGTGGCGGGCTGTATCGGGAGACATATCACCTCCTGATAACTAATAATGTAGCAAATATTTTTTGATGCTAACCTGCTTAAGAGAGTGTTGCAGACTATGTCTCCTCATTTGATGAATATGACGACCATCCCATCCTCTATATCTATTTTTGATAAGCAAAATGCACAAGATCTACAAAAACAATGTTGATATATTTCTGCATTATTACATGATTAGCTGCAGTAATAAAAACTTGAAATGATTCTTTTAATGCTACTTCAATCAATTTATAACGTGATTAAATGTTATCACAATTGTGGATCAAATATCTTATTACTACATTCAACTTATTACAATATTGGGTTTATTACATTGAAACGGCCAAATATTATTTCATTATAGGCAGGTATTAGTCATTATTATCATTTGTTGTTACAAATATGCATAAATTGTACATCTGTACTGTTAAAGCTGCAAGGACCATAAATATTTATTAGAAATATGGCAGTTTATTAATGAAAAGGTCTGTAATTTTAAATAACGTGCATACATTTGATCATTTTTACCACAAAATAGACTCAGTAATAGAGTAATTTTGACTCATTTCGATTGGAAGGTGGTTCAAACATGCTTAAACTGACCATCATCTCTGAAACCAAAGATTTATTAACGTTTGGATATTGGGCTGAAAAGGATGGAGATGGGAGAATATGTTAATAATATTCTAATGTTCCAACGCATGTGATCACAGATCTCTCAACACAATTCCGCACCATTTCTCTCTTCTCATTGTTATTTATTCAAGAGTTAAGTGCAATTTTCTTCAAGCTTCCCGATATGAACATCTGAAGGCTGCTTAGAAACTTTCTCCACATAGCCTGGAATTAAATCCAAACAGTGCGATATTAAAGACCCCCTCTTCCCAATGATTTCTTTTATCCCTCTAAAAATAGTCAAATTTGAATAAAGTGAGTTTAGAAATACCAGAATCAGCCTAAAATATACCGAGCATAAGCACATTTTTGGACTGCCTAATGTGACCCACCCGTTTGGTTATTAAAGAGGCACTCCACTCGTTTTCACAAGGTGAGCGTGTCCCGGCTTGATCTATGAGCTGGAAGGTGTGGAGGCTGGAAGAAAGCAGCAGTGAGGGCTTAATGCATTATGATGAAAGTTGAATTTAGCAATTCGCTCCATATTAGGCACAAGATTACCATAAATCAGCCTCTACGACTCGGATCGTGACTCTATTTGATTTCTTTTCTACTGAGTCTTCAAGCTTGAAGTTGCTGGGTGTTCCCTTTTAAACCCTGTTTAGACGACAACGAATACGAGTGTATCTGCAAAACTTTTGGAGGGTCCGTTTAGACAACGGTGTGCAGGATCCACTGCATTAGTGAAGTTTCCAAGGTGGAACGTTTGCACATGCAAAAGTTTATATTTACATTTTTGATTTCTCTGCAAACATCTGTGTGGTTTCATTACAAAAAAAAACAAGTAAACGCGCCCTCCCATGGCCGGACATACTAACTACATCGTTGTCAAGCGTGTCTGCTGTTGCAGTGTAAACACAACACTTTTTTTTTGAAAACAGACAAGGTGTTTTCACATGAAACGTTGTCATGTATACGAAGCCTTAGATCTCATACTCTGCAACTCATGCCAAAAGGACAAAACCAGCCAGATTTCACGATTTCCACCAACACTTATGTATAAGTAACTTATACGTAAGAAAGAGCTGGACAGAATGGGAACTCACAGTCTATCGTACCTGATCAACACACAGTGACACCCTGAACAGGCGGTTTGTGTAACAAAGAGTTCTTATAAAGAAACATCTCCGAGTTTTGGGAAGAACCTGGAATTCCGGGAGAAATTAAGCAGAAAAATGAAGAACATGCCAACTCTGCACAGTTGGCCGGCAAGGTCAGCGTTCAGACCGTGTTTTCAGGTTTTGTAAGATTATCCCTCCTATCAAACACTTCTTTTAAGAAATATTGGAAGGTGTCTATGAAGGATTAGCACCCCATATGTGGACATCTGTATCACTTTTAATAAAACTGTGCTTAGTTATAATATATTATATCACTGTCATGAGTATTTTCTGTGTTGTACATATAATATATAGGAACATCTTGGACAGCAAGTGCTGTTCGAGCCTGAAGCCCCGTTTACACAATGTTTTTAAGTTGTGTTTTGGGTGTCTGTTTACTCAACAAACGATACTTCCTGAAAACAGACCAAAGTGGTTCTTTTGAAAAAAGAAAAAAATACTTTCAACTCTTCAGTAGAAACAGGGAAAATGCTACTTTTTTATACGCTGCTACTGCAATTGGACAACAAGGCAGTAGTAAAAAGTTCTTCTACACATGTGTGAGTAGATGGATAATAACAACGTTTGCCTCCAGCATATCATAACTGCCAGTCCAAGTCCTCCTGCGATTTGGAAGTTTTATAGCTGAATCACCGTAACACCAATACCAGTTGATTGTCTGTCCCTTCGAATGTCTGTGTACTCGCTATTGTTAATGTTTTTAATATTGTATTACTCTAAGCACGTGTGTGGTTTCGCAACAAAAACAAACAACAACATTCACTGGTGACTGAACATTAAATCATTTTAAGCGTTTCTGCCTTTTCCGTGTAAACGGACATCATTTTTTTAAACATTGCAGGCATAAACAGGAATCTTCTCTGAAACAAAAACACCAAAGATGCGTTTTCACTTCAATGACATGTAAACGGGGCCTTACTTCAGATCATTTTTTTCTGCTACTAGTTTCCCCAAGACACACATGAAACTAATAATTCAGCTTTTGGGGAGTTATTAAAGTAAAAACCTTAATGATTGTGAATAAATGAAGTGACATTATGCTGAATAAATCATTTTAGCATGTGATGCAAACAGCAGTCCTGTTCTTCCCTCATATCATCCACCATTGATCCTCTCATTTATAGTACGACCAATAGAAAGAACAACTCCAAAGATACTTGGTTTATATTAACAGCCCGGCAACAAAAATAAAATTCTGTTAATTTTGGTTAATGGACGAGTCAAAACAATACACAAAATTTGATCTCAGAATGAAAATCTAAAACAAGCTCACACTTATCCTCAGGTAACTCACGTAAAATAAATACACGCTGATACAGTGAGGGTGCAGTGGCTTTCTTTCTGTTCAGGAAATAACCTTGGGTTGCTCAAAAAAAGGACATATTCTGAAAAATAGATGATAGAGTCAAAACAACTTATCATCCATTTCTTATTTATTTTGCTAAGAAATACAAACAATGCAAATATCCTTCAGAAAGCACCAAATGCGCCACATTTCCAGAGTCCCAGCGTCCATATTCATAGAAAAAAAAAGTGTAGCGTGTATCCCGTGGGGGATGAGAATCAACCCACTCCTCAACACAACTGAGAAGAAAAATCTTTTTAAGTGACTTTTAACATCTGTTCAACACAAATAATCAAGGGGATTATGAAATATACAACATATCTGGATTTTTTTTTTTTTTAAGGAAGAGCAAAGAGGGAAATGGGGCTTTACAGTATTTACAAATGTGACTTGGCAGTCATTAAAAATAATCTTAATTATCCAAACGACAGATTGTTCCGATTGTAGTGTAGAAAATAGCTCTGCCGTGCTTCTGTCAGAGTCCTTGTGGCAGGAAAACAACCTCAAATTGGTGTGTTGGTTTTAGAAAATATACTGACAACTAAGTGACATTCAAGTAAAGTAATGAAGAGATAATATAGTTATAAAGAGGGGGGAAATTTCTCCATAGGTAGGAAGTAATATGCTGTGTCACATCCTGCATTTGGAGTGAATGTTGCTTCCATACATGCATAACTAAAACATGTTCGCTTAATGGGGTAAACATCCTCAAAACACACTCTGTAAAGCATTTTAATCTTTATGCTCAGTTTCTGATAAGCAAAATATATTATGTTACATCTTGATTAGAAACATGAGTACCCCAGGCCTCTCTCTGTGTACATTCTGGATTGATGTGTGAACAAGTCTTTGGCAGTAATGTTGTGGAGGACCAGCGCTCTTCAGATGACACAGTAGGGTTCCATGGGGGTCTGTGTGCCCAGGCAGCAGGGGAAACAGGCCCGCAGCCTCATCCGCAGCTCCTTGTTGAAGAGGAAGCTGATGATGGGGTTCGCCCCGGCCTGCGCGAAGCTCATCCAAACGGCCGCCGTCAGGTAGAGCTGCGGCACCGGGACGCCGCGTACGAATATCCGCAGGTAGCACGCGCTGATGTACGGCGCCCACATGACGAGGAAGGTCAGCGTGATCATGTAAAACATCTTCCCGATGCGCTTCTCCATCTTGAACTCGTCCAGAACCAGCAGCCGCCTGTTGCCGGGGTGCGTCGCCTGCCGGATGCCCACCAGCGTCGGGGGCGTCGGTCCGCGCCCGAAACCCGCGATCCAGTTGGCGGCGGCCTGACCCGTGGCACCGGGGCCGTGGAAGGTCCAGTTCTGGCTGATGGCCGGGACCAGCTGCGCCGGCTTCATCTTGCGGTGGTCGTAGACGAAGCAGAGCATCTTGACGTACACCACGTGGGTGGTCCCCACGATGACCGCCAGCATCAGCATGAAACCCAGCGTGTCGTTCGCCTTCACGTAGCGGTGCTCGAAGGTGCACTGCTCTTCCTCGCGGATGAACTTGTAGGTGCCCACGTCGAAGACCGGGGGGAACGCCATGGCCACGGAGAGCGTCCACACCATGCAGATCACCGCCACGCACGTGCACAGGTTCATCCGCTTGGAGTAGAAGCGGTGGTGGGCGATCGCCATGTAGCGCGTGACGCTGACGCAGAAGAGCAGGAAGGCGACGTGGAAGCAGAAGAGCACCGACATGAAGGCGACGATCTTACAGCTGAGCGCGCCGTACGGCCACGCCGAGCCGCCGCCGATCGCCGCCATCACAAAGGGGAAGCAGACGGCGGCGCGCAGCGCGTCGGCCAGGCACAGGTCCAGCAGGAAGTAGTAGGGCGCCCGGTGCAGCGACGCGTCCTTCAGCAGCAGCAGCGACAGCGACGCGTTGCCCAGCAGGCTGACGCCCGTGATCAGACCCAGTGAGGCCAGCTTGACCGCAGAGGCCGCGGACGCGTAGTTCTGTAAGGACGCGCTGCTGCTCTGCCCAAACTCACTTGTGTTTGCCATCTGTGCAGCCGAGGAGGTGGCGCGTAATCCCACATCAATCCATCGACGGAGAGAAGATCAGCAGTGGAAAAACAAAACACACTACACAGTAATAAAATCCATCCTAATGGGCTGTAATCCCCGTTTAAAAAAATCACTTGTGTTTCCTTTTTTTCTTCTTATCCTTCATCTCACAAGAGTCCGCCGATAGAAGCGCCAGATTCTGTTCTCCTGTCCTCCGCTGATGTGTTAAAAAAGCCGGATTCGTGTTTATTATCCGTTTGGGTAGCCATCCGTTCAACAGAGGACAGGCGGTTTGGAAAACACATCTCAATTTCCCACCGATGGCGGAGCGGAGGTCGCCCCGCTCGTCTGGAGGAGAGAAAAAAACGTAGACGGCGCGAGAATTACGCACCCGCAGCCTCCGCAAATAAAAGAAAAAAAAGAAGAGAGCTTACGAATGCAAACTTGTTTGTGTAAAGGAAGACAAACAAACAAACAAACAAACAGACAGCGGAGGTTGCGAACGTGCAGAGGTAGGATCGTCGGTGCGGCTCTATCGGCGCATCTCTCCAGCAGTGTCTCGCCGATGCGACGCACGTCCGCTCGCAGGCCTGCAGTGCACGAGGATTAGTCAGGATCCTCCTCTGCTGCTGCTCCTCTGCTGCCTGCCATCTATTGGAAGTCTGTGTCCAAGCGCACCGCAGACTGACACCGATCCGCCTCATTAGCTGTGCGCAATGTCTCACATCACGCGCAGCTTCATTCAAACCGAAAACACCCATTTAACAGACGCACGTAGTGATGTAACTGGATCACAGCTGTAAAAATCAACAGTTCTGAAAATACACACGCTTTTTTCATGGCATTGCATCTTTTATTCACAATATTATGAAGCTGTACGCTGTGCCAGAAGCTTCTTTATGAGATCAACAAAACAAAACAAGAAAACATCAAACATGAAATAGCAATGAAACGGTATTAAATGTAATCTACACAACCTTCTTATAGAACGGGGATGTATGAGAATGATTACACCTAAATCAATGCAAATCTTAATTTTATGGTTAGAATTTCATTATTTTTATTTCAAAGTCAAAATATACTAATTAATACAGTAATTTGTACTAATACTTCTTTCAAAAATGGTTCTATCATTACCTGTGAATCCAATGATATTTGAATTTCTAGAATTAGGCTGTTTGACCAAAAACAGAGGAGACAGTGGCCACATGTGGCTCGAGAGCCACTGGTTGCACTCCAGGCCAGCTTTGATCACTGTCATCACATTTAAACCTATAATTTAAATAATTGATGAGATTAACATAGCTGAAAATAACAGTACTGTCCATTTCATTCTTGATTATACTTTAATTTACTTTTTCAAAGTATTGTGTTACTTTATCGGTACTACAAGTACAAAGTGACTTGCCCTCAATTGATGCACAGAGCTGTGTGTTATTGTAGTGTTAATGCAGAATGTTATTATAAAGGGAAATTAACGTTTTTTTAATCACATCTGTGGATGCAGGCTAATGTTAACGTCACTTTTTATAATGCCAAATATACTACGCTGCATCTTTTTAAAAACGCTCCAACTCTGTCTCCATGCGGAACAAAGGCTAATCTCCAAAAACACAATTTTTTGAAAAATTCTCCTACTCAGTTTCTGTGGAAATGGATGCATTTTCTGTATCTTTTTTTTTTTTTAAACACTCCGAGTATATCTCAGTGTAAAAGGGGGAAAATGCTACTTTTTGAAAATGTTGCTACTGCCCATGCGCACCATGTCCACAGAGAATCCTTCTTCCATATGAGTAGATGGACAATAACAACAATGTTTGCCTCCAGAGTGTCATGACTCCAAGTCCATAATCTACTGGGACTTATAGTTTTATAGCTGACACTGATGGACACGTGGCGCTTTGAAAGATTCCGTTAGATAAGGGAGTAACTTCAAAAGTTTTTCCATCCATTGAAATTTTTCAGCTTGATTCCATTTTCATCTGAATCAGATCAAAAAGTTCTTCGAGTAGCAATAACACCACATCACAAAACTCGTTTCTTTTCAAAACTTTATCTTATTAGGTGGGCCCAATTTAATTAGATTTTTCAATTACTCCCTGTTCTTTTTGAAAAAATGAAGCTTGTGTCATTTCTCAATAACTTAAATTACTTCAGCATCACTTTAATAAAGAGATTATTCTTTCTTTGTTGAAGGCTGAAGAACCAGATGACACTTAAAATAAATCAGTGACTCATGTCTGTGTGCAGGTGGTATGTTGCTGCCGTGAGCTTGTTCTCTCTGGTCCAACACATGATTTAAGGTGCTCCTAAATGATGTGGTGCTCTCTGGGTTTGCTGCAGTTAACACACACACACACACACACACACACACACACACACACACACACACACACACACACACACACACACACACACACACACACACACACACACACACACACACACACACACACACACACACACACACACACACACACACACAGCTGCAGTTTAAAGCACGCTGAGAAAGTGGGTCACACTGCATGCATTCACCCAATGGAAATGACAGAGGGTTTAACGTGTGGTTTGAAAGCAGTTCAGGCACTTTTTCATCCTGGGAAAAAAAAAAAGAAACTTTGACTATAATGGGAGACTGTCTGTTATCTCAAACAGCACCACCTGCTGACTTAAACAGGAGCTGAGTGTGGATGGAGGATGTTGAACGCCTTTCGCAGGGGATTGTATCTTGATCTCAGCAGGACTCTGAACACACTTTATGCTGCAATAACAAACCGGCTCCATGCAGAGCGCATGGTCCTACACGTGGTACTCTTATGAGAGCTGAAGGAATCATTACCGTAATGTCATGAACACAGAATCAACTTCACGGACCAGGATTGCTTGATCGGCGTCAAAGTTGACAACATGCATCAGAGATCAGCCTTCATCACAACCATATCATGACTTTGACTTGTACTGCCATTTGGAGGTGTGGCAATGGCTAATCACACTATCACACAGGAAGTGCAATAAAAATAGTCTGCACATGGTCAGATGTGCAGACTCAAGTTGATATATTGCGTCAAAGACTGGCCCTCATCACAACCAAATGACGACTCTCCGTCATAACGCCATTTGAAGGTGTGGCAAGTGAAACCGAAACACTGGACAGTGAAGCACGATCGTATTGATCCACATTTTGTAATATTATTAATAAACATATAAAAATATATAATGTTTAATTTATTATTTGAGCTGGTATCCAATGGATGTTCGCTCCACATCATATCAGGGGTGATTAATTTTGCACGACGGGGAAAAGACTCGTACGCGGTGGTACTATATTGTAATGGAAAACGACCGAGGCTGAGGGGAGTAGAGGCGAGGTGAGTAGATTCAAGTCGAATAAGACGCTAATGGAAAAGCTCCATTAGCTACAAGAAGTCATTAAAGGAGCGAGACTGCTCGCTTTCCTGGCTCTCAAAAGAGTTTGGCTGACTGTCTAATCTAAGTTAACATTGCAGCGGTGCAACACATAAGCCATGCTTCCACCGTGCTGTTTGTGTCAAGACGGAACGGGGCGGGACGGGTTATCGTAGGGCCCTACTGACTAAAGTTGTGGATGCTTTGGAAAAAACCGTAACCACCGGTTACATTTTACGTCACCCCTCCATTGTGGTACCTGGCACTGAGGAAGAGGTTTAATAGGGAGGAGCGACAACGCTGCCATCTGCTGATTGGTAGGGATGATAATCGCTCTCGATTTGCCTGCAATATTTCTATATTTCATTGGCCGTAAACCCTCTCGTTGTTGCTAAATACGCCGTTTTGCGCTCACTGGTTGTTTTGTTAACTGGGTTTACTGAAACGTCGGCGCTCCACAGCACCGCAGTATTTCAACAAGGTGCAGACGCTCCTCTCAGTAACAGGAGAGGAGGAGATTCAGTAGGAGCTGGACGCTGCTGTTATTAATGAGAAATTTAAGCTGTGTCACGGAGGAAGGAGACTCAAGGCTTCTACTCAGGCGGCTGTTCAGTGCCAGCCGCTTCCGCGCTCTTCGCCCAACACATACCTCGTCATTCACAACCCCTCCTACATTTTAACCACACTGTCTGCAGTGGGACCGCGCAACAGAGTTGGGCCTGGGTACTGTAGCAGCTTTCCCCCCTTTTCTTTGTAATAAAACGTCATAAAAAACTTTCAGAATAGCTAAAAAGAGTCAAAACAGTTGAAGTAGACAAACAAAAACATAAAATCTACAAGATGTGTTGGAAAGATAGACAGCTAAGTATAGATATAAAAAAGAAAGTGCATCTAACGCTGGACTGAACCCTGGAGTGCAGGGGTCTCCAACCTCGGTCCTCAAGGGCCCCTGTCCTACATGCTTTAGCTCTCTCCCAATTGCAATACACCTGATTGCAATGAAGGGCTCGTTATTGGGCTTTTTCACAACCTTGGTGATGACATCATCATTAGATTCAGGTATGCTGAAGCAGGGAGAGAACTAAAACATGCAGGACAGGGGCCCTCGAGAACCATGGTTTGGCACCCCTGCTCTAGTTGGACCACTCGGACCACTCTGACGTTCCAACAGCAATATGTGCTTTGGTCCTTTGTGGCATCTCACAGGACAATGAGTGTGACGTGGCTGTGGAGTATTTTTATACCCAGAGAGACATGTGAGCTGCGACAGAGGATTATCAACCAACCTCAAAGCAAAATACGTAAACTGGAACAGACAAAAAGATTTCTCAATATTTCCCCCCAAAAATGATAAATACAAGAAAACAACATTGGCATTGATGCATTCTCATTTCCATGAGAAATTGTATTTCTTAATGATGTACTGTACTAAAAAAAAAAGCAAAAAAAACAAAAACATTTTCATTCGCTGGTTTTACAAGTTTTATTCACTTTCATCAGTTTGGTCTCAAAACACACTCCGTACAAGTTTGTAATAAACATATTTAATAAGAATCACGTTTGACTCAGACTTTCACTTGTAAAAATTGTAATTAAAAATAATTAATTAGTCTATTTTCCTAAAAACAACCGTATTTCCTCATATGTCAATTATAAATATTGATTTTAGAACATCATTTCAGCAGTGTATTGGTTTATATGGGTGTTTATCTACAGATTTGATTTGGAACAATACATCTTCAGATAATAAATACTCATTACATTTTTTATCAAATGAAATGGTACCATAAAAATCTGTTTTGCATAATAGATGAATGTCTAACTTAACTTCATACTTAAGTGTTTTTAATTTCAACCCGATTTTTATTAAAAATACGACAGAAATATTTTGGGATGTTATCATGCTATGTAATTGTGATACACTATTATGCAATGCTTTTCAAACTTCATTCTTCACTTATGGAGGTCATTTAACATTTCAGAATAAAATAAAGAAAGTATTTAAAAGATCAAGAAAACTGTTTGATCAATGACTACTTTCATCACTTCAGTGAAAAGAGATTCACATCTCTTCTGCTGTTGGGGGCTGGGCAAGAGATTAGAGTACACTTTTCCTTCAAAAAGACATTTAAAAAACTTGATTTGACTTTGCTTTGTATAACAATAAACAAATAGAACGATAATCGGCAGAGCACAAACCTTCGCCAACGCCATATTTGTTTGCAGAACCGAGTTAGCATCGCGAGCATGATAGCCGTTGGCTCATATCGATGCTAACTAGGTAGGTCAAGTAGCAATTCAAGTAGATTTTCCCGAAAAGTTGGTCAAATACATACAAACCAATAAAGAAATAAATACACACAAACGAACACATAACCTTCTCGGCCAACTTTGTTTGTTGCCCAACGTTCGTTGGCGAAGGCAACAATAAATGTGTGTATTCTGTGTTGTGCTGCAGTGAAAACTTCTTCTTCTTCTTCTTTTGGGCTTAATGGCAGGTTGTATACATAAAGTTGCATTACCGCCATCTGCTGGTTCTATCTATCCACATCGTTTCCCACCGCTCTCGACTTCCCTAATGACTGTCTCCCTCTCTCTTATCAGCAGCCTTTTCGTCCCTGATGACTGTTTTTCTTCTTCTTCTTCTTCTTCTTCTTCTTCTTCTTCTTCTTCTTCTTCTTCTTCTTCTTCTTCTTCTTCTTCTTCTTCTTCTTCTTCTTCTTCTTCTTCTTCTTCTTCTTCTTCTTCACTTGGCATCCCTGAAGTTGCACTATGAGTCATCTGTTGGTTCCAGCTTGTCCATACCATTGACAATGCTCGAAAGAAAGAAAGAAAGAAAGAAAGAAAGAAAGAAAGAAAGAAAGAAAGAAAGAAAGAAAGAAAGAAAGAAAGAAAGAAAGAAAGAAAGCTCATGAAGAGGTCACATGGAAACCTGACAGAGTGGTCTCTCTTCTCGTTTTGGATCTTTGAACGTCGGTCTGCGTGTTGTCGCAGTGACGTCATCAGCGGTGGGCGTCAGAGCGGCGGTCTGCCTGTCTCTGTGTGTGCGTGTGTTTGTGCGCGTGTGTTTCTGTCTCAGAGATCAAAAACCAAAGCGGCTGTCTGTGTTTTTTTACCTCTCCGGGCCGACATGGCGGTTCCTGCGGGACGCGCCGAGCTCCAGGTGGAGCGGGGCGGAGCGGCCGTGCCCTCCGGGAGCAGCATCGACATCGACGAGGAAGAGTTGGAGAACATCACAAAGAAACACCGAGAGGACGTCTCGGCTCTTCCGCTGCACTCCCCCTGGACCTTCTGGCTGGACAGGTACCGAACCCCCGCTACCCCGCTCTCCCGCCGGGGCCGGAGCCCCGGACGAGCCGGGGCTGGAGGGGAGGGAGGTCTCGCTGGAGGCCGGAGGGTTTTTGGGGGCCTGCGGGAGGCAGATAGCGGGAGAAGTGTCCCTCTTCTCCCTGGTGCGTTCATGCAGCTGGGAACTCGTAAAGTTACCAGTTCAGTTGGTAATGTTCACATGACAACAAGAAACTTCCCACTGAAACCCCCAGATAAACACACTGTGCCTCTAAAATCAATATTAAGTGTTGATATATGCTTCAGTACAGTTATTAAGTTAGTTTATTACAGTTTATCATTAACAAATACAACTTCTTGCCCCTGTTGAGTCACATGAGTGCTCCTTTACACCACAACGCTCCAGATAAAAAATGCATCATCTTTGCGTTTTTCGTTTCAGAAAAGTTGCCTGTGTAAATGGAAATATTTTGATTATGATCACAGTGCACACAAAACTGTGCTGCAGAGAGAAGGATTGGATTGTTTGGAAAACAATGCATCTTTGAAACTTATCAACAATCTACCGAAATGCAGCAAACGTGTAGCGTCCTACATTTTCTTTATAACTGCTCATTATTAAGTTCTCCCATTGCTAGAGACGAGCAGTCAGATGAATACGTACTCGCTTTTTACTTTAGAAAATAACAAACATCACAAACTTGACTTTTGTCTGAACACAACTGATGACAAGCGTAGATAAAGCAGTAATTACTAACATGGCCTCAATACAGTGCCGTGTACTCCATGAGAGAAGATATTTCAGTGTTTACTTAAATATCTAAACGTTGAATTCGATTGTGAACGAGGGATGAACTGATAAAGGAAGTACTAACTATTTCCTTAGTATGTATGTTCTGTGGTAAAATACTATGCAATACAGCTTACACTTTCCCTGTACCATTTATTTGTAAATACATTTATTTTTATTGATGCTTTTTATTTTCATATGTTTACATACAGTGTTTATACATTTTTAAAGACGTAATGGGAGTGGGTCACTTTTCCATGGGGCGGGTCAGAATTCTATATTAGAAAAGTGACCTGCAGGTCACTTTTCTATCTTACACCGGTGTCACAAATACAGCAGTACTCGAAGTTCTTTTTTTAAACTTGACAACTTTGTTGTTCCACTGCCAGAAAATTAAGAAGCAACATTATTACCTTGTTATTGTTTTTCCACTGCGTCCATGCAGAATCATTCGGAATGTGACGCATCGTACCAACACACATCACAACATTCTTTAAAGCGTTCAGGCCTCGCTCTGAGGCCCACAGTGGGATTTAACCTGTTTTTACTCTCTTTCCTAACCAGACGTATCCAGTAAAACTGTTCCTGTGATATACTTCGTGCTTAACAACAGTGCAATGCGAACCTGCAGATAACAGCGTATTGAAACATGCAGGAAACTACGAGTTCTGAAGCAGCTCAGAAGTTTTTCTCGGCGGTGCCGTGTCCCGATCAACAACCTGAGTCCCGAGCCTGGATTCTGCTCTCCGGCTTTTGGGCCGAAACTGAGACATTTGTTCCATTTTCCTAATAAACGGGCTGCGGTTTGAAGAACACAGACTTTTTCCAGCTATGCTCTTAGTCACAGCAGAGCCGCGGGAGCAAATTGGACAAAGTCAAACCATTTATGAGGCACCACCACTCCGATATACTCGAGATCCAGAGTCATTGATTAACAAAACACAAAAACTAAAAAGAGAAACTCATTATTTAAGTGGAAAGGTCACTGATTTAGGATCGAGTTTTATTTCATATTGAGTGTCTTGGTGCACAATTTCAAATCACATTCGTCTGTTTTATTTCTTACGAATGTGTTTCTTATAACTCTGAATAATCCCACTAGAGACGTTTCTTTCGAAGGACTCATGCTCTGTTTACACGACAACATTTTCAAGTGAAGACGTTTTGGAATCTGTTCCCACGGCAACAGTACTCGGAGCCACTGAAAACATTACTTTTTAACAGCTGCCAAGGTGGAGATTTTTGAAAATGCCTCTCCATGGAAACCGGGAAAACGCAACTTTGTGAAAACACTCCGGCTCCAAACAGGAAAAAACAACCAACAGCACCCACTAGTGGCCTCACATGAAAACTACAGTATTTTCACAGTTTCTGCCGTTTCTGTGTCAGCAGACATTGTTTTCAAAACGTTGCCGTGTAAATGCGCAACTTTTCTGTTTCACTTCAAACGTTGCCGTGTAAACGGGACCTCCGTTTTACGTTACTAAAAAAATTGTGTCCACAAATGTGTCGCGTTATATCTCCAGGTCACGAGATCAAACATGAGATAAAACTGAATTCTGTTCTTAGTGCAATAACAGCTCGATGAGGGCTACTGGAGCTCAGACCTCGTGAGTGTGATCTAAAAATAGTGGTCAGTACAATAAATGTAATCCTGTGGAGAGTTTATTATGAGTCGCTCGATGACCTCGACCATCCCTCCTCAATCTCACACTGGTTTATAATCGTCTGTGTAATGGACGTATGTGCAGGCCTGAGAGACGTCCTCATGAGCTTGTAAAGAGCCGTAAACCAGACTTCGCCACTGAAGCGTTTCGCTGACGTTTCAGACTGAAAGTTTGAAGCTCTCTTGAATGATTTTGACTGCCTCAGTTGCTTTGTGAACGTGACAATTTGATGTGTTGAGTTCAAAGTTAGTGCTGGACTTTAAATGCTCTGTGCCTTTTTTTTATATCTATATATAGATATATATATCTATATATACAAATAAGGAATATTTTGACGAACACTATATTATCCTAACTGCTAAATAAAGAAACACTGTTTAGGGTTCGGGTTGGTCGGTTTCTTTTCAGCTTGTATGATCGTATAAAACAGTTTATGGTTTATTCACTTCAGGTGATAGGTGTAAAAATGTGTTTTCTGCATCAAGATCATAAAACTCAAATCAGGTTTACAACATGTGGTTTCCATAAAATGGAAAAAAGGGAAAAAAAAGAAGAAGAAAAAGCACCCCAGCATTTCCAGCTTTTTTCTATTTGATCTTTAACCGTCTCTGCTGGTTCCCGCAGGTCATTACCGGGCACCACGGCGGCAGAATGCGAGTCCAATCTGAAGAAGATCTACACCGTGCAGACGGTTCAGGTGAGATCTGACGGCCGCCGCGTGCTGAGATCAAGAGCGTGACTTGGCCCAAAAGTCTGATTCGTTTGCTCGGAAATAAACGCCGACGACTACTGTGGGGCGAAGAACAGAAAACGACTGAAGCCTTTTATCTCAGCGCGAGAGCGTGCGTTTCACGAGTTCGTTGACGCCGCGTTTCATCAGCGTGTTCTGGGGTCATTGAAAACCGCAGCTTTTATTGTGAATGCTACTGGCACGCGTAAGGTTTTTCACTGAGTAACAGGCTGCTGGCAGCTCACCTGTGTTTCCAACATGCACGGTAAGCTACGATACATGGATTACTACCCTTCGTTTGACGTTTAAAGGAGAGACAACCAAGGGGGAGCTTTTAAATATCACCAACATGTTAAATAGTAATACTGGGCTTCAGTCAGGGAGCGAAGCAGTAAACCAATCAGCTTCATCACAAAGCCTTCAGCGACTTGCTGCAGAACGACTCCACAGACCTCTGATGGTTCCCTGTGACATCCTGCACCCGGACGTTAACTAGCAGACCCTGCAGGTTGAGAGGTACAGGCTTCCCCCGTCGGACGTGGAATTCAGAGGAAGACTCAAGCTTGAACTCTTTGTCCTTTGTCCCTGAGGGTTGAACTACTTTTGCCGAGTGCATCATCCTCCTGGAAATCTATTTGTTTGTTTTTGTTTTTGTTTTAACGTTGCCTTTATGTACTGTTGTACCGTCTTTCAAGGAAGAACTTTGACAAAGTTTGAAGGGTACCATCTGAAGCATTGTTGGAGTTTCTGTGCCGACCTGCTCGTTGCAGATAGTACTACTTCGTTATGTAGTTTTGCTAAATATAGCATCACATTTTGCAGCCCTCGATTGTCCAGTAGCTCCTCTGTGGACTCACGTCTGTCCTTCACTCTGTCCCGGCGGCCGACAGCAGCGGTGTCCAACCTTCTTCAAAGGTACCGAGCGATCCGAAGGGCTGTCGGTTTCACACACAATTTCATTAGAAGATAGAAATATTAACAGTGACCTAACGAGGAAGGAAATATTAAAGTCTCAACCCGCAAACCTTTTATTTCTGTCGTTTCTTTTTCAAATGATCACTTTTGCAACATTTGGTGGGAATTCGTCCTGTTCCATTTTTACACACACAATTTTTAACAAATCATCAACTGTGTGACGTTTAAAAAAAACCTAATAAATAAATCTAATCACCAAAACTGCAGCACATCGTTTACACTTTATGAGCACACTTGTCACACGGTTTTTGGGGGAAATCAACATTAATGATGGTTAATGTAACTTACGGTGGCGCCGGCCTGTTTCCACTTTGTCTTTGTTGGTGGCCTCGCTGGCACTGGAACCGGACCCCGCAGCTCTGAGGGAGACTTGCAGGTGTGGATCAGTGAGTTGGCTCTGTTCTGTGGTCGTTCTTGATGAATCCACGTCAGAAAAAGGTGAACTCACAGAGAGAAGTTGAACCCAACAGGCTGGAAACTTTCAGGGCTGCTGTGCTCATACTACTGCATTCCTCCGTCCACACCAACAGAACTTTGGCTTTATTGTGACGGTCACTTTGCAGAGTTAGAACCTCCGTCTCCACCTGTTCAGTAACGTTATCTTATGTCCACGTGCATGAATGGACCGGAAATAAACGACACACGTGGCTCAATCCGATCAAAGTCACAAAATGAACCAGTCGTTAGAAAATGTCAAATTCTACTTTTGTGTGATGTCATTGTTTCAACAACATACGCTTTAAAATATCATCAAACGGCATTATTTTTTTTTAATGGTATCGATACCCGGTGTGAACTTGAAACTCGTGATCTTCACTGATGTGTTTGTTGTTGTTTTTTTCTGTCTTCCAGATGTTCTGGAGTGTATATAACAACATCCCTCCAGTCACAGCTCTGCCTTTGAGATGTAGCTATCACTTAATGAGAGGAGAGCGGAGGCCGCTGTGGTGAGTGGGACTTCATTATTCTTATTCTTATTATTCTTATTCTTATTCTTATTCTTATTCTTATTATTATTATTATTATTATCATCGTTTTTATTAGTAGTAGTATTATTAGTATTATTAGTATTGTTATTGGGGAAATGGGAAATTATAGAGATGTGCTATTGTGAGAATATCTCAATATAATCCATGTTTACAGATCAGAACGACTGAAGAAATGATCACATACATCCTGATATGCTGGAGCAAGTAATGAAATTCAATAAATAAAAAAAAAAGGATCAATTCAAAATAACACCACATGCACATTTTTTTTTATGAAAAAAAAAAAACAACCCAGATAAAAAATATCATAACAGTATTCTTGAAAAGTTCCTCTATATGTAATAGTGATTGTTAATTGTGTTCTTACATCCCGTGAGTGTGCACAAAATTGTTGGTTTGAACAAAGTGGAACATTTCCAGTGTTGTGTAGGGATTGTTAGTGTGTCAATTATTATTTGTTCTGTGGTAGTTCGTTAGATTCAAAGTCCATTAAAGTGGAAATATTTTTTTTTTTATTAATGTCAAATATATTTTTTCTGTGTGTGTGCACTTTTGTGCATGTTGTCTTCACGTGTGTGTGTGTGTGTGTGTGTGTGTGTGTGTGTGTGTGTGTGTGTGTGTGTGTGTGTGTGTGTGTGTGTGTGTGTGTGTGTGTGTGTGTGTGTGTGTGTGTGTGTGTGTGTGTGTGTGTGTGTGTGTGTGTGTTTCCTTTCCCTCCACCAGGGAAGAAGAGAGCAATGCTAAAGGAGGCGTCTGGAAGATGAAGATACCAAAAGAAAACAGTGTAGGTTCCGCCGTCTCTCCGGGGTTTGAGAGTTTGAGAGTGAGGATGAGGTTTTAATCTCCCGTGTTCAGTCCACAGTTTGGAAGGAGTTGTTACTGGCCACCATCGGCGAGCAGTTTGCAGATTACTGTGCTTCAGGTACCGTTTGCACCTCCTTTCCTCCGCAACACAAAAGTCTCCATGTTGCTGTGATTTCACATCGGTCACGCCGCTGCCGTCTGCCTCCGCCCCCCCCCCCCCCCCCCCCCCCCAGACGACGAGGTCGTCGGCGTCAGCGTTAGCATTCGAGACCGAGAAGACGTCGTACAAGTGTGGAACAGCGACGCGTCTCTCGCCAACGAAGCAAATATCCTGGGAAGAGTCTACGAGCTGCTCCCGTACATAACTTTTAAAGCTGTTTTTTATAAATGTAAGTGCACTTTTTGTATTTTATTCTCACAGGGACCGGAACTTTAGGATTGGGTTAAAGGTTTGCTGATCAGTTTTATTTTTGGTTTGTTTGAAATAATGAGTTTGTCTAAAGCCTATTGTTTTACACATAAACACATCTAAGACGCTTTAGTCTGTGCGGATCCCTGGCTGCTCTCCATACAAACACAAATCAAGAAAAATATGAAACTTCTAAAGTGTATTGCATTACAACATGGAGCCGTTTGAAGCTGACAGTCAAAAAGAGAAAGTAAACAAGATTAATGGTCAATAAAGTTACCAGCAAGTGGCGCTAGAGAAGAAAATGTTCCCTTGACACTCAGTGAGCTGCTTTTCATCCTCACTTTAGTATCTTCAACCTGTTTTGACAGGCTCAGGTTTGTTTTCACAAATATGATCTAAAGTTGATCTCTGCTCAGATTTGTTTCACTTTCGATGGCTTCATTCTCGCCTGCATGAGAAACACGTTTCTGTCCTCAACACATTGAAGCTCCAGTCTAACATTGTGCATCGTGCCTGTGTTTCCACTATCCACTCCCACCATTCATATGACAACGTTCAGTTTTTTTTTTTTTTATATGTGTCGCTATCGAGCGATTAGTGTTGTAGCGAAGTATAAAACATAAAGAATACATACATACATACATACATACATTTTGCTGAAACATTAGTAGGAGCGTCTCAGTAGAATTGTAAAGTAAACTAAAACCAGTCGTCTCCCAACAGTCCATCAGCTATTAAACGCGAGATCGATAAAGTGCTTTAAGTACAGATTATGTTCCTGCCAGCCTGTGAGGAGCCACGCTATCAAACCAGCTGCGACCCGTTTCCACGACAACGTTGTCGGGTGAAAATGTCAAACTGTCCTTGCGTTTTGGTCGTCTTGTTTATACGACAACAGAGCCACTGAACAGGCAGCAGTCACCCAGAATCCAACTTCATCATCTGTCCATACGACTGTCTGGGTGCTGCTACTGTTAATGTTTATACTTCTCTGTGTGCATGCGTGTGTGGTTTCATTACAGAAACAACCAACACCGCCACCTGGTGGCCTGGCATGTTAACTACATTGTATTCCGCATTTCTTTTCTCTTTTTTTTTTTTTTTGCCTTTTCCATGTAATCGTTGTTTTCAAACCTGGAACCTTTCCTGAACTATAAACGATGTGTATTCACTTGAAATGTTGTCGTGTAAACGGGGTCTTAATGATCCAAGCCAGAGAAGTTGAATTCTCTCATTTCTTCCTGTGATTAAAGTGGCGCTCTGTCCTGTTTGTCTTTTTCAGCTCACATGGAGCATCATGCCTTTGAGGGAGGACGCCCAAGACATTAGATTGTAACACACTTTTTTTTTTTTTTCTCCTCCTTCAAGTCATTTTTAACGTGAACTGCCGGCCTCGAGTCGAAGGCTCAGTCCTCGGCCTGATCATGGATTTTACTTTGCATTCAACAAGGAAAAATTATCAATCTATTTTTATGACTTCCAGTGACTGATGCCTTGTTTGATTTTGGGACGAGGATCCTGAAAGCAGCTCTGAAGTCGTGTTGGTCTTTTTATACTGACTCGTGTCGGCGGACCTCGCCTCTCCTGAGGTTCTCTTCAAAGTGTTGCGTCGACTTCCTGTCTTGATTTTGTGCCAAAGCACCTCTCCTGCCATACAGAACCTAAAACCCTTTAAAACATCCACGTTTGGTTCATTGAACGTGTATAGCGAGTGCATCAGATATGAGATCAGGGCTACACGTGGAAATGATGCACATGACGGTTCCAAAGCCATGGCAGCGAGTCGGAGCGTAATCCCACACAGCCTTTTTTTTGTTTGTTTTTTTTAAATCCCATCTGAAAGGTGCCTCATGAGACCCGCTGCTCGTCCTGAACACGGTCCTGAACACGGTCCTGAACACGGTCCTGAACACGGTCCTGGGTTTCTCTGAAAACACACTGCACATGTTTGTGCTCCACTGGCAGTGCTCTTCACTACTTGCCTCTACTTGTTGCTCTTACCAATAAATCAAGTAGTTTGCTTTAGAGTGTGTCTTTTTATAACCACAACACACAACACAACACACACACACACACTCAGCCCTACTTTAAAAGATGTAAGGTCACACTGTTCCCATACATGTTTACTTACACTGCCCAATTCATTCCAGGAATAATCACATTTATGTGATGAGCTTGAGTTGAGAATACTTTTTTTTTTTTTAAAGAATTTTGATCCTGTCCATATTTTTTACAAATCAGGGCTATTTTCCCATTTTTCTCCACTGAACGCGAGTTCATGTCACTAACTCTGTTAACGTGCAGTTGCTCCGTTGTTGCAGTGGAGGCGCCAGTAATTTAATGCTTCTGGTGTCTTTGTGTCACGCTGCTTTTTATAGCTCCACTCTGGACTAGGATGATAGTTAAGAGGGGACGATGTTCTTTTGTCAACACTTCTTTTGCAGTGACGTGAACAAATAAAAGAATTCTGAAAATGCTCTTAATGCTGTTGTAGTTTATTCATTTTTGTGCTAAAATACGCTAAAGCAGAGACGTCCTGTGGGTCGAAAGTGAACCTGCAAGAGGCTCCAATCCGGCCCGCCAAGCATATTATGAGAATTTCAAAGAAAAAACTTTTTTAAACAAATTTCTTAAGTGGAGCAGAAAACAAAAGAACTGATTGGAGCCGAGTTATCGGTGATGCTGCTGTGAAAACGAGCTATATCAGTGCTATTAAACTAGCCTTTGTAAAAACACACAAAAACAGCTATAAGAGACATTTTGGAGAATTTTCACTGAATTTTGCACCAGAAAGTTTCATTAAAATTGGCTTTATGTTGAGATTGAGCTGTTTTTGGTACTAATTGTGAAACATTTTGCAAGAACGTTGACATTTTCAAAACTTATACTCAACACCACAACAGAGAAAAACTTGATGTCTACATGTAAATGTTGTTTTGGAGCTACTTTACCGGTCCCACCCACTCGAGATGAAATTGGGCTGAATCAGGTGTATTGGGCAGGTTGGGAATCACTGCTTTGGACGAGCATCTGTTTTGATTGTGGGGTGAAGGTGAAGAAGCAACCAGAGAAAACTTGCATAGCCACATGGAGAACATGCAAACTCCACAGAGGAAATCCACCACACAACTATTGAACTTCTCAGTATTCAATACTGCATTCAATTCATTTTCTTTATTCTTCCAGCCAGTTAGTAGTTAGTAGGAGGGTGATGGTCTGGAGTAAAGCTGAGTAATCCTGGTCCTCAGGGGACTGCAGTCTGTTTCCACATCTCTAAATGTGTAGATTGACTCTTTTTTCAGGTTTAAACTTGATATAATTATTGGATTAGCACATATTGATGCAGAAAAAATATATAATTTTAAAAACCATGCCAGACTGTGGCTCCCAGGACCTAGAAAACCTACTGTTGGTTTTGAGTTTATGCAGAAGAGGGATGACATAGAGTCCAGAGCACAATCACAGCCCCAAGTCAGGAATCGTTGGGATGTAATTAGAACTAGATTACATATTAAAGAACAATTTGTGGTTTAAAAGAATGTAATCAGGAGCTGATGTCCCTCATGCACTTACACACGGTCATAACTCAACGATTGACAGAAATATTGCTCCTCTTTCTTCATGAGGCCTAGTGGAACCATACGTATGTTCAAATATCACATATCTACGCGGTTTCTGGTGAGAAATGATCTCATCTGAGAACCATGAACCAACGGTGTAGCTGCGTCTTTCTCCACAGAACACTTCAGCTGTTTTGATCCATTTGGACGAGTCTGAACGCCTCAGGCCTCCTTTACAGCACGTTTTCAGTAAAATGTTAAACTTTTATTGCTTTTTGATCGTCCATTTACACAATAACGAGCCCAGAGCCACTGAAAAGGTAACTTTTTGAAAACGACCCCCAACGTGGAATTTTTCGAAAATGCTCTGACTCTCTCATCGTGTAAATGGGGGGAAATGCAACTTTCTGAAAACACTGGGACTGTCTCCGTGTAGACGGCGGAAGCACTGCTACTGTGCATGTACATCGCCGCTGTAGTATATTGTTGTTCTGCACATGTACGAGTAAACAGACAACAACAGCAATGGCGCTTCCAGAGTGTCAGGAACTCCCAGTTCATAATATCATGGGACTTGCTGGGTTGATGGTTAAAATTCACCATAATACAAATACAAATGTCTGTGTAATCGCTATTGTTGATGTATACAGTATATTGTTGTCTGCATGCATGTGTGTGTGGTTTCATCAGAGAAAAAACAACAGCACCCACTAGTGGCCCTACAACAACTAACTCCATCGTTTTCAGCGTTCCTGCAGTTTCTGTGTAAACACACATTGTGTTCAAAATGTTGCTGTGTAAACGTGAAACTTCTGGAAAAAAGAAATGTAAACATTAACCGTATAGATGGTCCCTATAACATGACATTTGAAGCCACTTGAGGGTGAACAGTGACACACACGCCTCAGCTCAGCCGGTGATTACTCCAAACACCTTTTCCTCTGCACTGATGTTCTGCAAACTTAATTTTCTTCCCCAGTCAAACACAGTAAGAATCCAGCAGCCTGTCCTCATCAGAGATGCTTTAATGATCAGAGCAGGGAAGAATAACTGACCTGAGATGAGTGTTTTCTGATTGGGGGAAATGCTTCTCTTCTGTTATTCACACCCTGATTACTCGGTTACACTTTAAATAGACAAACCAGAGCGTGAAAATTTTGTTCTAAATATGTTTTTAATGACCCTCCAAAGCTCATTCTCAGTTTAATCGTCTAACGAGGGTCCCTCTCTGGCTTTATTACCTGCATTGTTACTAAATGAGGGAACACTTAAGATCCTGATGGGAAGAGTCCAGTCAAAGCCTGTTTATCATCTCCAACCTGTTAGTTAGAAAAGCACATACCTTTTGAGTAAACGTACAAAATACTGGAAGTATTTATTACTGAAGTCGCAGAGTTCGTGTATGACTTATTTTCATGGAACATCACAAAAAGAAACCATTTTCAGAAAATTGTCATGAAGTGATTAAAGAGATTAAAACTGAACTTTTGCCCCCGATACATCATGAGAGTGGTCGCTCAGTTTAAAGGCACAAACAAAAACACACTTTTTTTTTTGGTTGTTATTACAAAAAGATATCTTAGACCCTGATTACACAACGTTTGGAAGTGGAAACAGAAAACCTTCATTGTGTTTTGGGTGTCCGATTCCAACACAATGATGCTTGGAGTCACTGTAAACGGGCCTTTCTGAAAAAAGCTACGACTCCGTCTCCGTGGAAACGGGGGGGGGGGGTATCAAAACTTTTTAAAAACACTCCAACGTCATTGTCCGTCCATACGAATGTCTTTGTACTCCTCATTGGTAATGTTTATAGCAGATTGGACTCTGCACACATGTGTGTGTGGTTCCATTATAAAAACCAACCAACAGCACCAGCCTTTGGCCTGACATGCTCACTCCATTGTTTTCAGCGTTTCCTACCATGGAAATGTACTTTCGCAAGTACATTTCAAGACTACAAGACTAATACAACGCAAGACTTTTCTGAATCAAAAACATAAAAAAAAAAAAAAAAAAGCCACTTGAAGCAAACGGGGCCTCGGTGGAATTGAAAAGAAAAGTAGTTGAAATGATCCGGACACATTTCGGTAATGAGAATTTTTTATAGAATATTTTTATAGAAAATATCATAAATAATTACTCTTATATGTGACTAGTGGTGTGTATATAAAATTGGTAATTTGGGCCAATTTAAAGAAGTGGGCGTCTGCGTAAAGGAGTAGTTAATGTTCAGTTCATAAAGTTAGAACCAAAGCACCAGACATTGGGCCTTCTCTCCCTGCTGCTGCTGGTCACATGTTTCTGGAACATCTGAGAAGTAATAGTCTGACACCCTTGAAACGATTTGGACTGGAGTTATAGGGGCACTTTATCGTTTCCTCCTTTTTCTTCATCTCTGCACTTCTTTTGAGCGCCACCACAACCAGTGAGGGGAAAGCAACGTCAGAAAGTCATCCAATCCCCCCCCCCCCCCCCCCCCCCCCGTCTGCAAATCAAGAGGCTCCTATTCGTTTGCTTAATTACCTCATTAACAGACAGCTAATTACTTTGTTGTGTGCAGCCCTGTACATGTGTGGAGAGGCCGTTACGTAACTGATACTGATCCTCAATTAATTTGCAACAGCGCTCCATCAAGCTGGGGCCCTTAATCCCACACCACACCAACACAACATGGAGATTAATCCAGCTCATAGATCCAGTATTGACATGCAGATCAAGCCAGGGAATAATGAGAAAGCCACGATGGAGGGTTAGATTCCCCTTTCAAGACTGGAAATTCAGTTTTTTATTCTCATTAGATACAGAGGACAATCATGTTTGCAGCCTTTATAGAATTAAAAACAGTAATCCCATTAAGGCTGCACAGTATATGTTTAGTAAGGCGAGACAATGCAAGAGGAAAGTAATTATAAAGCACATTTTGGCAACAAGGCGGGATGAAGCGTTTTATATCAACACACATGAACAGCAAAAAATAAACAAAACTCTGTAATGTAAAAAAAAAAGAACTAAATCATTCTATTATCTTGTCTTTTTATTTTCCCCACATATTTGTTTCTGTTGTTTTAATTTTATTTATTGTGAACTCCATTTTAGATTGACATTTTTTTTTTCCTGTGCACCCTTTGTACAATGTAAACATGCAATAATAACAATAAACAAAAGATATAAACAAGTAATTAAAGACTAATATGTGCAGGGCTAAATGAGATCATATATAATAGATTAGTGAGTAGTGCAAAAGATGATGAAGTAACATGAGGTAGTCAGTATTTATCTTATATAATCTAGTATGAGAAGGGCTAAAAGTGTGATATTTTTAATTATAACTACAAGGCACTTCGAATCAAATTGTTCTTTCTTTTATTTCATTTAGCATGTTACAGAAATATTGTTTTTCTTGTTTCAGGGCTGACAAAACTCAACAAATGGCAGCAGCATCACTCTGCGTCTCAGCCCAAGGGAGAGGTCTCCAGTCTGAGTTTCTGTGCCGAGTTTGCATGTTCTTTCTTTAGTGGTTCCTTTTACAGTTGAATAACATCCATTTTAGTTCAAATGACATATTTGTGAATAAGTCATACTTTGAGAGGCCGAGCTGAAGCCTAAGTTCAGCAATTTTGATGTCTTTACTTATTACACCATCATGACTGTCCACACTGCAATGAATAATATTTTTTAAAAACATTTTGACACAATCTAACATATCGCAAGTATCAAGCTCAGTCTAAAGATGTCTTTTAAAGATGCAACTTGTAATACCATTCTGTACCACAAGGTGGTGCAGAGAATCTTTTTCTTCCAAGGATTCAAAACCAAACAACATTGAAACACTTGAAATAATCATGAAGAAACACAAATAACTGATGAAAGACAAAATGTTCATAAAACAAAGAAACAAAAACATAAATGAAATGCAAAAATCCCACAAAGCCAAACAGGCTGGGTTGAACAAAATCCCTGAAAAACCATCAAGAGAGACTCTAAACATCACACATATTGAAAGGGAAGCAACCCCCCCCCCCCCCCCCCCACCTCCCAAAAAAAACCAAACAAACAAAAAAAAGATGAAAAGATGCAAACTGATGTGGAATAATGTAATGTAATCCAGTTCCTAATGTGTCTCTTTCAGCCCGGGTCTGGATCATGTGTATACATCTAAACTTAAATACACAGCAAATTAGGAATTAATTTAAATTATTTAGATTAAAGTTTAACTGAAACATTTACATTTAAAATGATAAAATTCCTTTCTGGTCATCTCTTTTGATTCTATGCTGACCACTTTAAAATTCTGGATAGCTATGACACTCATAATGATTAAACTGGATCAAAATAAGAACAAATTCAATCAAAGGAGAGCTTCTAACATACCAAAGTGACAAAGTGGAAACATTTCTAATTAAAAAGATAATTATAAAGCAGTGGTCAAAGGAAATAAGGAAGTTAATTCCTTAGAATGTTTCCAGATTAACTCTAAGAAACACTGATTCTCTTTTTAATCTCTGATCGGCCAAAACATGAGAGTGAAGCCAAATACAGTCATGTGGACACACGCACAGAGACCTTGATCGTTTCAGGCAGTCTCACAGGTCTCCATGAAGTACTACTTCACTGTACAAAGTATTTTTACATGCCCCAATCTACTGTTGACCATATCCATGATCTATACCATCCCTTCAAATAAAGACCGGAACTCCAGTTGGAAAACCACTGGCATAAGGAATTACTAAAAAATGAAGGTATTACAAAGACTAAGAGTCGGAGGTGGACTGAACTCTCTTTTCCTCAGTTTAAATACATTGGAACCTGTTAAGATGGTTAAGAAAGACAGATTAGACATAATTAGAAAGCATAACAGTGGATACCACTCTCCCCTCATAGTGAGGATGTGGAGTTTGCATGTTCTCACTGTTGGTTTTTCCCTCGGTATTCCAGTTTTCTCCCACAGTACAAAAACATGCATTTTAGGCTTTTTGGTGATTCTAAGTTGCCTGTAGGTGTGCATGTTTTCCTGGTTGACTGTTGGCCTTTTCAAATCAGTGTAAAAGATAGATTGTTATTATTATTATTATTATTATTATTATTATTATTATTATTATTATTGTTATTATTATCATTATTACCACCACATACCCCAAGACCGTGTGGAAACCTAAAGAGTTTAAAGGAAGTCATCGTTACAGAACATAACAGAGAAACTGTATTTCACGTATAGTTTGTTTTGAGGTTCAAGAAAAAAAAAGCTTGGGAACCTGTAATGTAATATATATATATATATATATATATATAACCTAAATAAAAACCACAAACTTACAGTGGACAGTTTAGTGACTTCATGTGTCCAGAGGGTGGCGCTCTTTACTAAAGAAACAGCTTGATATCAGCGGCTCCCCGCAGCAGTCCTCTCATATGCTGCCATGATACATGAAGTGTGGTTCACAGAGTTTCCTGGACCTTGATCAAGGACAAATATAAAAAAATATCAGATGAAAATGAAAACATTTCGATCAGAGCCGCTCAACGTGCCCTGATGAGCTGAGCTCGATTCTTCTGGGAATGTTTGACTGCATTTCACTTTGCACTCCTTCAGGTGAAAGAGAGGTGTGGATGTGGGCTGATTCCTGCAGCCTGAAACTCAAACTACACTAATGTGTCATTCAAATAATAATAATAAAAAAAAAAAGGCATGATAGCTCAGCTTGAAACATGTTTGATGATGATGTCAGAGCACTTTTCTATGAGTTCCGAGGTGAAATCAGAGAAGTTTATTGTGTAATTAGTCAGCTTTACAGAATTGAGCTTGAAGAAGAGACTCTGTCTGGAGGAGGAAGGAGAGAGAGCAACAAAAAAAACCAAAAAACTAAACTGGACACCTCTTCAAGTTGTGAAGGATCTCCAGCGCGCGCTTGTTTACCCAGCAGGTGGATGTGACGTCACGGACACGGACCGTCAAAACAACATCAACAACAACAACAACAACAACATCCAAACCAGCGCGTCTCCCCCCTCCTCCTTCTTCTCCTCCTCCTCCTCCTCCTCCTCCTCCGTGTTAAAATCTCCTCATTAGCAGAAGGAGCCGGTGCTCCTGCTGCTGCCGCCTCTCCTCCTCTTCCTCCTCCTCCTCCTCCTCTCGCTCCCTCCACGCGACGCAGACTGGCAGGCGGCGCGCGTGGAACTCTCCGCTTCGTGCCTCGTCTCGACGCCCTCGGTAAGATGAGCTTCTTTTTCTTTCCTCCTAAGTTAGTTAGTTAGTCCTCCTCTCCTCGTCCTCCTCCTCCTCCTGCCGCTGCACCTCCTCCTCCTCCTCCTCCTCCTTCTCCGGGCGGAGTAATATTGTTAGTGTTTACAGTGTGATTTGTTGTTCGTGTCGGTGCCCTCCGCCTCCGCCTGATAGCCGATAAACGCGTTAATTTCTCGGTAAGTTTCACTATTTATTAACGTCGGCCGCGCCGCTTTCGCGTCTACTCATACCTGCTGCACATGTTTATGAACATACATGTATATATTTAGATATATAGATGTATACACACAGAGTTTTTTTGTCTTAACTCTTCGTGGAATTGTTTCGAACAGCGAAACAAACGAACAAACAAACAAACAAACAAACAAACAAACAAACAAACAAACACCTGTGTTGCGGTAATTAGCCGCGATGCTAACGGATGCTAGCTGCACTTGTGGAGGAAAGTTGTCTAAAGTTAAAGTTGAGGAGAAGAGGAGGAGGAGGAGGAGGAGGAGGAGGGGGGATGCACCTTTTAACAGGACAGCGGGTCACTTTGTTAGAATGAACGCAAAGTGTTAAAAGTGCACGCGTTGTTTGCTTTTGGAGAAGTTTTGCGGCTCCACACGGTGAAAGTGGAGAAGTTTTCTCAGAGTTGTGATTTCCACCTCAGGGGAGGAGAGGAAGGAGCTTTTCCACCCCACGTGTTGGCTCCCCGAGAGGGGAGAAGACAGGAGAAGTCCCCCCCCTCCCCTCCCTCCCTCCCCAAATCCACCCAGTCTCATTCATAAGGATGTTTATCAGGTTGTTTATGTGACGTTTCTTTATTCCTGCATGTGAAGCTCGTTTTCTAACACCACACTGAAGAAGAAATAAAACCCTGCAGGGTTCAAACTTTTTTTATTTAAAACCTTGTTGATACACATACAAATAAAAAACTCAATGAGAGAATAATTGAAAGTGGACATTTTTATAAATTCATAAAACAGCCTGAATGCCCCCAAAAGAGTGGTCATGAGGTCGCCTCATTCTGAAGATCTGTGAGAGGATATACACTCTTTGTGGAGCGTTAATAACAGCTGGTGTCCTGTTATTTGCAAAAAGAAGGACATTAAAAAATAAAAATGATTAAAAGCTTAAATATGTTTGGGATGCACCCGTTTGGACTAACTTTATGTTGCATGGCTTCAAATCTGAAGTGTTTTTAAGTTTTATAATTCTCAACAACTTCAGAAAAGCTTCCTCAGCATCCAGCAGCAGTTTAATTAGCTTGAAGGAGCTTTTCCACCCCAGAGAGGAGAGGAGACTCCAGAAGGGTCCAGTGAAGTGATCCAGTTTAATTCATGTGGATGTCCATCAGCTTATTTCTGTGATGTTGATTTCTTTTTTTCCTGCACACCTCACTAATTTTCTCATCTTGCTTAACTTTTCTTTTTTTTTTTTTTAATTCACATTAAAAAACAAAAGAAAAACCCTGCAGGATTTGAAAAAAAAAAAAAAAAGCAAACAAATGGAAGCGCAGCAACATTAGAGATTATGTGGGCATGAGATGTTTCTGTTTATTTATCAGTTTATTTACTGGTTGCTTGCTTTCTTTGTTTTGTGGTTATTTAAGTTTTTTTTTTTGGAAAGTTTATGAGTCTGTAATTGGTTGGGAAAAAAAAAATCACAGGTTGCAAACAGCCTGACTGGAGAGGGGGTGGGATTGATTTTTTATAAACTTCTGCTCCTTCTTACTCCTTTTCATTTTCACTGTATTCATTGTACTCAGTATTTAATTTTTAATTATTATGTTCGAAATAAAATAAAACAAACGCCATGCATATATTCTAGTACTGTGCAAAACTCCGGCCTTTCTGAGGGAGTACACACTCAGTTATTTGTGAAATGTCTGGTTATGAGGTTAACCTGCATCGTGTTTCTATCTGGGACGCTTGAAAGGGACCATCGGAGTGGAGGACCAATACCTGTTACACATTCTCCAGACGGACACACCGGACGATAAAAACTGGGTGATAATAATAGAAGATAGTGTCATCATGGAGAAACTCACCTATAAGTTGAGAATACAAGAAACTGGAACAAAAGGCTCATTTACAGTATTTACCTTCAAATAACAGCAACAAAAAGAGACTCGATTGTGACGAGGACTTAACTGCCCCACAATCCACAACTTTTGTTGAATAATTGTTTGACTAAGTTTTGTATTTCATGTACATATAAACACAAAAACAAAGTGGGGGAAATAAAAATAAAAAAAACCTGGAAAAAAGAAGATGTAGCCCTTTTATTTCAGATTATATGAAGATTTTTAATCCTACTTTTATAGATTTTGAAGGAGGGAAAAGGGGTCATTTTTATGTGATTAAAAAAAGTAAACACACGTTTCTCATCTTATAGCTTGGAAATGTTATTTAAGTGGACTTTACTCAAAGATGCCTTATTTCAGTCGTATATAATCACAGTATGTTTAACCTGTATGGATACAAAAATTCAATAATAATACTAAATATTAGCAAATCCAAAGGGGATTTGCAGACCTTTCTCAACTATCTTTATTTTAACCTAAATAATCTGTTTGGAAGTCATTGCTGCAATAAAAACTTCAAAGTAATGGTAGGAATAGTTTCTCTAATGATTTCTTTATTTTACCAGGGAGGCCAAATGAGACGCCATGACTTCTCAAGTCAGCAAGGACAAAGAAAAACATGGAAACAAATATATCCGTTCAATAATGCAGTCTCCCACAACCTGGAAAGAAAGAGGAGCATGTACAGTGTTTACAGTAATATATATTAGAAAACAAATTGACAAAGGCTTTTAGCAACTGAAGTGATCATTCAGTATTGGTTGTATGGTGTTTTTGGAATAACTGTAAAAAGTTTGACGGTCTGTCGCAGATTATTTGAGTCATTTAAAGCAGGAAACTGAAATGAGAAGTGACCAAAGAAGATACAGGCTTTATGTTTGACCAGGCTGATGAATCTATGAGAACGTAGATTGAGAATTGTGTTGTGAATTTAAAGGAGGGACTGTAGATATAGAAGAGTTTTCTCCACAAGAGTTTCTTAAATGAACTGAAACCAGGGAGTTTTTCTGCTCGCATAAAGAGAGGGACAGTTTATCAGCAATACAGGCAGCAATGGTGAGCAATTATAGCTGTTAATGGAAAAATAAATCCATCTTTAACAGAATATCCCTGACTTTTTTTTTTTTTTGTCTTTGTTAAGGTGATAATTTATTATTGTCACATGGATACCAGTTCAAACATTTTGTGGGCGGATTAGATGCCACGCTGCTCCTACATCTGCACCAAAGTACCGCAGTATTCTACACAAAGCGAAAGTAAATTGAAGTGTTTTGGTCTTTTGGAGAGAAAAAAAACTATGGAAATTTTCCGAAATTCACAAAATGAGCCTCGATGCCTCCAAAACAGGTCATTTAGTCTCGTTTACACTTTGAAGATCTGTGAAAGGTTATACATTCTGCTCTTTTTGCATGCAATGCAAAAAGAAAAAAAACAACTAAATATGATGTTTGGCTCACGTTTGCAGTAGTTTTATGTTGTTGTTTTTTTTCAAATAAGAAACGTGAAGCAGAATTGTTGTTAATTTTCCTAATTCTCAACAATTGTAGAAGTCCTGCACAAGCTCAATCTTCCTCAACATCCACCACCAGTTTAAATGAGCTTTGCATTGTTAGTTTGGCAGCGACAGGAGGAAATGCAGACGTTACCAAACATGAGCCTAATAAAGAGTTAAAGTGTGCTTATCGCCATTTTTTGTTTCTTTAATGAAACGGTGATTGCTTTGTGCGGCGGTTGCAGCTGCACATTTTCGTCGATCGAATTGCTGATGACTTCACTTTCACACATGACAAAAGAAGTTTCATCGAAATGATTGTCAGTAATTGTCAGTTGTTGGTGGTGTTTTCACTCTTATCTGCTCCCCGGATGTGCTGTTCACAAGAATGTCACACTTAAACTGCCTCGTATTCTGAATCTGATGGTTTTCAACCCTTATACAGCAGTAAAAATACTCTAAATGTAATTAATTCCCCCTGAAATCAAGATGTCTTTATCTACACTCCAATTTTTTAAAATTATATTTCAAATGTTTATACTTAAACTAATTGCTCACTGTTGTTTTAATTTATATTTTGCGCTTTTAATTACATGATAACATAAAAACATGAATGTTATGCCTAAAAAAGTATATTTTCCTTTTATTAATATTAGACCATTTATATCTTTGAATATTTGTCCTGCTCACCAAACTGTGATGCATGAAACATGAACTGTATGTGAGGATTAACAAGGAACAACCGATCAGACTGTGCAGCTTTTATATTCTATATAGTGAGATTCAGATTTCAAATGTACTCGGTCCATGTTGATGTGTTTTTAATTTTTCTCCCAGAAAATGATCGGATAATTTTAGAAATGAGAAATGACCACACATTAAATCTAAATGTTGCTTTAATCCATCATACAGTTAGTCTGCTTCCGTCTGAGCTTTCACAAAAGAGAAGCTGCAGCTTTAACAGCTAATGCTGGCAGAGCTCCCTCCTTCTTGGTCTTTGGATTAGTCATTGTCTGAGGGGGGAAAAAAACACTTTTTTTTTTTCTGTAGGAGAAGTAAAGTAAACAGCCTCCAACAAGCGAACCTTGACAACCCAGATTAAGGAAAACATTGGAGATCAAACAGTGCTGCTGCTGGGCTGTTGTCATGAGCTGCCTGAGAGAGAGCTGCAGACTATTTGAACAGGCACCGGGGTTTGTGTGCTCACTTAGGCAGAAATGGACCTTCGCGAATGCTGACCCAGGTTTTAAACCTGGGGATGAACTTTTCTTTGCAACTTTTTTCGCGGCCTGCTGCGGTTATGACACGCAGACCTCCAGTTTGTAAACCCCCCCCCCCCCCCCCACACACACACACCCACACACCCACACCTACTCCTCTCTACAAGAACAACTGTACTTATTCCCGTGCTACAACTGAATAAATTGAGTTGGCAGGAGGTGGGGGCAGAAATCTGAGGAAGACCAGCTGCATGCATGGTAATGACGCAGCGGTGTGTGATGTTGTATTATTTGGAAAGCCCTTGTTTCTAGTTTGGCCTCTTCAGGCTCCTCTTTGTGGAGAGCCGAGGTTCAACTGGTAAGAAAGTAATCAGTCTCTCATGCATTCAGCGTGAGGACTCCCATCCCCGAGTGCAGCGGCCCTCTCTTTCATCTGCCGGCTCAGTTATTTGTGAGCACACATTGAAATGCCCCTGCGCCGGGTGCGGAGGGGCTGTACACTGACTGTGCGCCCTCGCTTGCAGCTGAACGATAAGGAGAGTTATTTTGGGTCCAGTGTGGGAATAAGGTGCCAGCGTAGAGCCGTATTGTTCCGCTCAGATTTATTTAGTCTCGGACGCGAGACGCCTTCAAGTGACAGGAATTTCTCCGAGCAGATGAATTTGTGGGTTTGATTCACTCGGCACAAAGAGGGGCGATACGAGTGCGAGCGTGGCGTGCTCATTAGCGCCGTGTTACATGAATGGAAGTGATAACAAAGGGAAGCAGGACAATATTTCCAGGGTAAAAGGTTAGTGTGTCCCGGCCCCTGTGGAGCGCCGGGGCGGACGCTCCTCCACGCCACAGAGGCTGTGGGAAGGCGATTGGTCCGAGAGCGGATCGCTTCAGGTGAAGTCCTCGCAGCTCGCCGTCGCCATGGAGATGGCCAAACGCTCAGGAAGGCCATTAATTACTGTCTTCTGTACTTAATAATGAAAGGAGGAAAAAAAGAGAGGGAGCATGCAATTACAATCAGTTAGGCTTAGTTTTAAAATGAATTCACGACCGGTGTGTTTATTCAGTGTACACACAGTTGGATCGATGAAACTACGTGTTGTTTATTACAGTTTATTGCTGTGTTGTGCTCTTATTTACCTGTGTAACAGGTGTGTCTGACATTTGGCTTATTGCAGCAGCCTGCCTCTCGAAATAAATGAATGCTTGGAAAATACGTTTTTAAAGCAGATGTTACATATTTTTCTGGTAATTTTCTTTACATCCAACATATAATTTTCGGTCGAACTTTGTCGCTTTATTACATTAGAAATTATGTCACAAAAATATTAGAGAAAATTGTGTAATATTAACACTGTATGGCAATATTATAGGTTATTAAGACATTTTATGAGGTTACAATAATGCATTTGTATGTATTACGATCACATTTTTCCATGAAATTCCATCATATTATTCATGATCAATACCAGTCATGTAAAGCATAACAACATATAGTCACAAGTTTCACAAAAACCTTTTAAACTGTATCATAAATTTGAATTAAAACATGAACGATCAACATTTTAAACCCAGAAGTTGTCTCTTAAAAAATATTACATCAAGTGTTAAAATAGAAAATGTATCCCAATGCACTGTGAAAAGTTTTGTTGTGAAACTTTTACACAATACAACATAAAATGAGTCCATTTGTTAGCATATTGTCCCCCAAAACATCAGAAGTTCTATAACTTAGTTATTGCTTAGAATGTAAAATAGGCCATAAAAATGTTTCATGTCATAGAAAGAGCTGCCCTAAATGATCTAATCTGTCAAAATGATGGAAAACCTTTAAATCATTTGTCTATGTATAGAGACAAAATATGTCCAGGGACCACATGATACCAAGTGTTTTGTCATTTGGGCCAGACCGGCATAGCAACCTTCAGAAATAATGATAATTTTATATATATTTTATATTTATGTTTTAGAGGTTAAAAAAAAAAAATAAATAAGTGCCCTAGAAGTTAGAGACACTGACTTGTGATTGGGAGTCTGCAGGTTCGAATCCCACAGCTGATGTTTCCTTGAGCATGACCCTTGACCCCCATCACCGCCATGGAGCGGGACAAAAAGGGGAATTTCTCGAAGGCAGAACGATTTCTGCATCCTTCAGCATGCACATTTGTACAATCTCACCATCATGCTAATGCAATTTCAGTAGCAAAATAGCTGTAGCTAGCGTTCACAGCTGGATTACTGTTCAATTTTGCAACTTAGGCCAGCTTTACACATCGCTGCGTGTTTACAAAAATAACATTGTTTACACCACATTGTTTACGAAATCTTTTTTTAATTTACGCAAACCCTCATAAAAACCTGGTTAAGAGCTACTATGAGCACACGAAACCCAAAGGTGGCAGTGTAACAAGAAACATAAAGCCCTGCGAGCCAATCACAATCTCGAAAAAAAACACAACAACAGATGACAGACTTCCTGTTCCTTCAGCGATAATGTTTGTTTGGACCAATAGAGAAGTGGAACTCCTCCTAAATGTTGCGTTAGAGTACAAAACAAATAAAATACAAGAAAACATTGACTGGGAAATGTGTGAAGTTGTAGGGACAACCTGGCATTGTTTTCAGAACAGTATGTAAACACAGGTCACACACACACACGATGCTGATGACGCTTCTGCCACATACTGTGACGTTAAAACTCAGTCTCCTATCTACATGCAAACGGGAAGAGTTTTTCCAAATTCCCGCTTTGGCTGGAGTTTTTAGATATAATGGTTTTGTGGAGACTTGCAGCTTTGTTTACATGTAAACGAAAGCCCCAACCACATTGAGATATCACAGTTTTCACTTGTTTTCATTGTGGTGTAAACAGGGCCTTGGTGTTGTTCGAGCTTCAGCCCCAGTGGATAGATTAGGAACAACAGTTACTTTTTTGAAAAACGTCTCCTCTCTTATGAGAGTTGGATTGGACCCTCTGGTCGGCCGCTCTGAGACATTTTCTTCTTCTTATACTTAATTAAGCCAAACAAGGATAAGTAAAGTCTATTCTAGTTTTGCTACTAGTTGATTATTGGGTTGACAATTTAATAATGGATGACTTGCTTTGAATTTTCTCTTATTCAATTCAATTCAATTCCATTTTATTTGTAAAGCGCTAAATCACATCAACAAACATCTCAAAGCGCTCTTACAATGATAGAGTACAACATTTCAGCTTCAGTCATGCAGATCGCTTCTGGTTCTTGCAAACATCTGTTATTATCAACTCAGAACTTTGAATACAGAACAACTAATCAATAACTAATATTCAGAAGAGGTCTAAGGTGTAGATTTAATCTCTTCTCTTCGCTTTACTCACTTTTAAGTGGGTGGGTGTGTGCGTGTGTCTCTCGGAGCACAGCACATGTGTGTGTTGGGGAAAGATGCAGGTAAGCTCCAAACATTTTGGCCGAGCCGTGAGGGACTCAGACATATGCTGCAAGCTGTGCTCAGCTGCCTGGCGAAAGCTCAGCACCTGTTTCTATCAGCTGTCCAGTCTGTGTGTGTGTGTGTGTGTGTGTGTGTGTGTGTGTGTGTGTGTGTGTGTGTGTGTGTGTGTGTGTGTGTGTGTGTGTGTGTGTGTGTGTGTGTGTGTGTGTGTGTGTGTGTGTGTGTGTGTGTGTGTGTGTGTGTGTGTGTGTATATATATGTGTGTGTGTGTCCATGATGCAGCTTGGTGGATGATGCAAATTTCATGATTCTTTTAAGGAGATGTTAATAATCGCACCGAAAAGTCACAGTTGAAACGATGCAAGACGCTCACGCTTGGTTTTGTAATTCCAGAACAACATGGAGAGGAAGTGAAGCCGCTCTGACAACAAGCTGAAGCCACCAGAGAAAGTTTGGTTACGTCACAACCGTAAGTGCTTTCTCTATTCAGCTTCAGCTTGCACCGCATGTTGACAAGTTTTATATCAGTCACCGAAATCAGTAGCTTTCAAACTGGTGCTGGTGGCTGTGTTCGATTCGTAAAAGTGCAGAATTGTGGTAATTTCACTGTGGAAAAGTGAAGGTCTGAGCACAATTCATGTTAATTCAGGTGAATTCTGTGGTTGTGCGGTAGTGACTGTGGGTAAGGATTAACACTCTTCCCTCACAATGAGAAGGTTCTGGTTTGATTCCAGGTTTACCGCTTTTCTTCATGGGGTTTGCATGTTCGACCTTTGCATGGATTTAAAAAAGAAGTATTTTGGTACTCAGACGTCCTCCTCAGAGACGTGGTTGTCAGGTTAAAACTGAACTTAAATTGCTTGAAATGTTTGTGTTTGCATTTATTACTGAGTGAAGCCCAGTAAAAGTTTTAGACCCACAAAGTGAGTTATTGTGGGAGGTGAGGATGTTTTGGCCGATTTCCTCTAAATCGAAAATTATGTTGACGACATACTGGGTGAAAAACAAAAAAAAACAAATTTATCTAGTATAATAGTGTGTGAATTAAGTGAATAGTAAGTATTAGATAATAGGAAGATAATGGTTCACTGTGCCACTGAGAGCCCTGATATATTTTTTTGTATTTCTAAGTAATGTAGAAATGGTTGTCCTCGCTTGGAGTCTTTCTACCTGGTCCAAGAAATCAAAGGACGCTCCCTGGGCTCTGTGTGCACTTTTTTTTTTTCCTTCAGATTTTTCAGCACAATCTATGGTTGTGCGTCTGTTATGTTGAGTTTTTGTTGAATGGGTTGAGTCAGGTGGACGGCATTGAACTCTGGAAGGTAGACGAGTCCCTGACCATACACTCGATCTTCTGGGTGTTCGTTTACACAACGACAGTGCTCAGAAAATGCAACTTTATGAAAATAACTCCCAGTGGAACTTTTCAAAAACACTCCCGACTCCGTCTCTGCAGCTTTTCTGAAAGGCTTCAATTGTGCATGTGCACCTCGGCCGTAGTAAACAGTTCTTCTGCACAGACGCGAGTAGAGGAACAATAACAACAATGTTTGCCTCCAGAGTGTCATGGCTCCCAGTCCATGTTCTTCTGGGACTTGGTCGTTTTAGAGTTGAGAGTCACTCAGAATAGCAATCCAACTTCGTCTTCTGTCCATACGTTTGTCTACGTGCTCACCGTTGTTAATGTTAATAGCGTATTGTTCTCTGTGCACATGTTTGCATGGTTTCATCACAAAAACAGCCAAAAGCACCAACTTGTGGCCTGGCATGCTAGCTACGTCGTTTTCAGCTTTCCTGCCGTTTCCATGGAAACTGACATAGTTTTCAAAATGTTGCCGTGTAAACACAAAACAATTCTTTCACCAACGTGTAAAAAGGATGCACTTTTAAATTGAAACGTTGTGTGAACAGGGCCCCGGTGGGGTTAAACAGGTTTCCAGGTCAGCGTAGGAAGCAGTATAGACGATGGCTTGAAGGATGTTTTTCGTTTTGTTCTGTTTATAAAGTTTCTGTCTCTCACGTTGCCACGTTGCCACCGAGCTACAGTGGCTTGTCCTTCTATTTCACAGGTTCACGCCATAAACAGCAGAAAAGCTGCTATCCTAAGCTTAACTTAGCTGGTGGAAATAAAATCTGTCCTAGCCTGCCACTAGATTAAATCATCACTCTGCCACATCAGTGTGGGATTGAGAGGAGCAAAAAGTGACATTTAACTAATATGAAAATGTCACAGACTATTACTTATCCTCTGGTAAGTGTGGGATGCAACGCAGTGCAGAATAAGGTTACAGGAGGATTTTTTTTTTTTTTTTTTTTTTTTTTTTTTTTGAGGGCCTCATCCTTGACTTCTTGGCTGTGTGTTTCAGTTGGCAGTCCCAGCCCTAATAAGAAACATAACATGGCAGGGCCCGCTCTTCCATCATCATTGCTGGGTGGAAAGTTGGTGCGCTTTGATCATGTCTTTTGGGCGCATCACTCCGGCTTAGCCTGCTGCTCGCTCTGTGATAAGCCATCAGAGCACTCAGATCTGAGCCGGCAGCTCGGCGGGCTCGAGCAGAGACAGGAGAGAGTAATGGAGATGAGGAGAGAGCGGCGATGCAAATTTTGTTGACAGACTCTTGCTGCAGCTGTTCTCTTTCGCATTTTTGAATTCAACAATGTTGCTGTCCCCCTTCACTGCTATTGCAAAGAAGAGGCCACGTTTCAATTTTTTTTTATTTATTTTTTTTTTTTTGTGATTTTTCTCCCTGCCTCTCCCCGTGTTGTGCTCTTGGCCCTGCCGGCAATTAAAACACCTTGAATTAGAGGCGCGTGCCAATCGGCTGGGAAAAAAAACCGTGTGTGATTTAATCATCGGACAAACTTGTAACTGTTAACCGGCGTGTTAAAACATCCAAACACAACAAGTTCACTTTGAAGTGGAACGCTCCCTTCCTTCTCTCACCGCTTCCGTACATAAAACATGGCTCCCAACCCCCCATTATGAAAGGTTGCTCCTAATTGACGGGTTGTTGCTTGTTTATTTGATATATATTTACCAGCTGGGAGGTAATTGGGAAGCAGTAATTACCCATGATGCAGTGCAGCGCTTAAGCAAAGGTGCTAGCATGCTGATGAGTCTGGAGCGCCGCTGAAAGTGTGCAGGTTACTATTATCATCGTAGCAGGCTGTTTAAACACTTGACAGCTGAGAGCAGAGATGGCTAATTGGGCCGCGTGTCCCTTATACAGTCTCATTGTTTACTATCATCATGTGCAGCAGGAGATCAAACAACACCGGACTTTTATCTTTTTTCTTTTTGTGCAATTGTTAACTGCAAACCTTAGCAGTTAATAGCAACAATAAAAGGCCGGTAGATGTAAGGGCCTTGTGGATTTGGACCCACCCACCCCCCCCTCCGCTCTGCTCTTGATGGTGATGTAGTTTCTTCTCTGATAATGGCCTTGTTAACTGAGATTCATTGCTTCTTCATTCAGAGTCCCCTGGATATTGAGAGAGAGAGAGCATTCTCCAACTGCAGCGTTCTCCACGGTGAAGTCATCCTGGTGTGTGTGTGTGTGTGTGTGTGTGTGTGTGTGTGTGTGTGTGTGTGTGTGTGTGTGTGTGTGTGTGTGTGTGTGTGTGTGTGTGTGTGTGTGTGTGTGTGTGTGTGTGTGTGTGTGTGTGTGTGTGTGTGTGTGTGTGTGTGTGTGTGTGTGTGTGTGTGAGAGAGTGAGCTATTCGTGGAAGGTAGTGACGGTATCTTCCTGACTCCTGATGATTCAGTTGACCTGAGACTGGGGTGGCAGAGCGGCTGGTATTAGACTTTGTTTGCTACTCAATTCCACTTTCACACCAACCTTCCCTCTCTTTCTCTCTGTCTGTCTCGTAGACGCCTTCTCAGATGCACACCTTGTTTGTGTGCAGGCTGCTGTCGTTTGATAGCCCTTTTTCCCAGTAGATCTTCAGACGTTGTTGTTGTTTGCCTGCATTGGTCGGGAGTGTGTGACTTGCATTTACCCGCGCTCCTTTGAGGGAGTTTGTTTTTCTTCACGGTGTTGTAAACAGGGTGGGGCTCCATTCCCAAACCACTAAGTTGGTGATGATTATTTTCACAGGACTTATTTTTCTTTCTTTTGTTTATCATTCTGGTCAATAGATTAGCCCGGGATGGAATTATGCTGTGGAAGCAGATAGGGCGGCCGACCATTCGCTGCATGTGCCAACTAGATAAACACTTTGTTGTTTTTGAGATTAAAGAAGCACTCTCATTTATTTTTGTTGATATCTCTAACTTTATGTGATAATTTTTAATGAGCTTCGGAGCTCCTATTTGCTAACAAATAATACATTAGATTGTGCCTGTTCATATCGTAGCGTGAAATCAGCTTTTTTTCTGACTTTTGAGTTTGGAAAAACAGGTCCTCCCTGGTCAAAGAAGTAATTATATTAACTCTTTCGGCTCAGTGTCGAAGTCAAATCAATCATCCCCGCCTAGTTTTTACAGCAATGAATTTGAACGTAGCACACGCTAGTTGAAATGGGAAACACAAAGTGTGACGTTGCCGCTTGTGGCACCTGAACGCAATTTTCAAATGATACTTGGATTCATCCCGACTCCAAGCTGCTGCATCCACATAGTCCCTGTGTTTATCAACTGAGTGTGAAGCTCAGATTCCTGTCAGGTGCGACACACGTGTGACTTTCACAGAGTGACTTGGCATCACAAGCTACAGATGTGTGTGAAGTTCTTTTTAGATCCCGCAGAAAGGTCTCAACATACAGGGAGTGGGAGGGCTGAATAACCAGGAGCAGAAATCTGGAGAATCAGTGCCTCATAACATGAGTGGAAAACACATCACCCCGCTGTACCGTCACCACAAACTCAGATTTACTGCAGTGGATGGAAGGCTGGGATGGGACTTCATGGGCTCAGTATGAGTACACGTGAAGAAATCGTCTGTATTTTCACAAAAGTCTAATAATTTTGACAGAAAATGGCTATAGTGTAAACATAAAGCCATTTTTTTTAATACTTTCTGGTGCAAAATACAGTGGAGTTTCCCAGAAAATGTCTCCTGGAGCTGTGGCATTATGCATGTTTTTGTAAACTCAGCATGGCTTTGAGGAGAATGCTGGTTTAATAGCTACGAGGTACGAGCTTTCATGGCAGCGTCTCCGATATCTCAGCTCAGGTCTCAGTCTTGTGTTGTGTCCACTACCCTTACAAAGTATTTTTTTCTTTTTTAAATCAGTATTTTCTTTGACATTTTTATAATTTGCTTGGTGGTTTGGCCAAATTGGGCCAAAACCGGCCAACGGGCCTTATGTTTGAGACCTCTGACCGTGTAGATAAAATGTGCTGTGAAAGTTCAAAACATACAGATTCGACCAACTTCAGAACAACAACAAAAAAAAACTACAATCAAAATCACCAGTTATCATTTAGATACGATTAAACATCAGCATTTACACGCATTTCTATTCTATTATGTTATATATATTTATTGTTTTTACTATTAGGACAGAGAAATCTAACCAGACTTAATCCTTTGACTCATAAAGTTCTGTCTATTTTCAGTAATGCCTTAAAAGTGGATCTGCGCGATATGTATTTATCAACATGTAATATATTGCAAAAGACAGAGTAATATTTTTCCATGCCTCCAATTCAAAAAGACAGAATTTCTGATGTGGACCAGAATTCACTAAAATTGGATGATTTACTAATTCAAAAATTTGGACCGAGAGCACTAATTATTTCATACCTGGTGGCCACAGTGCATAACCAGAAAAATCAGGAAGAAATGATTAGAACTGAGAAGTCAATAAACTGCTCTTCTGAAATACTACTGGTGGGAACACATGATGGAAAAAGACTACAATGAATCAAACCTAGTCTTTGTATTTATTGCATATCACACTGTTACAACCAATACTCCACAAGATCATTCTATGTTGCATGTTTGCCGGGTATCCTGCATCCTTAAAAAAAAGAAGAAAAAGGAAAGCAAACATTACATATCGGATGTACTTGAAGAACCAGAAGAGATCTAGAGACCTAGTAGATGGACAGACGGTGGTTCTAATGTAAGGTTGCTTTGTTCTTTGCGGTTTATTAGGGATTAAAGAAGAAATCAACACAAATAAACATGGAAGTAGTTTGTTTGATTCATTTTGGTGCTATAAGCCTGAGTACTTCTTTGTTGATGGACGGTAGAAGAAACAGGCAGATCTCACTGGATTTGGTAAAAGTTTTAATATTTCACCATCTTGTAATAACTTGTATTATCTATAATCACTGCGATATAAACTGTGTTGTTGCCGAACATGTTGCTCTAGTGTGTAGACGGCGAAAGTTTTCTGTCTGGTTTCGATCAGCAGTCTTGTAAAAATAGAAAACATAACCTCACCTCGGATTAAGTCTGTCAGTCTAGCCCTCATTACAGACAGAAAAAGCTCTGAATTGCAGCTTTTTACCAGCACAAGACAGACCTGTGTGTATTATTGCTCCTGGCACATTGCAACTAACTTTGACTTTGTTAAACCATAATCGCATGCAGTTTAATTTCTGTTAACTGAAAATTGGAGACTTCAGTAAAGTACCGACAATAATAATGATAATGCTGAGAAAAGAGCAGTCTTTACCATCATGTGTAAAATATTGAGTTAATACTGTTTGTGAGAAAACACCCGCGTATTATTTGCCACCGTACCAGACAGAAATATAATTAGCTGAGATGGTTTTGTTCCGACACTAGATATGTACAGTATATGGTGCAGCAGTGGCATTGTGTCCTGATGTTACAGAGGGAGCATTCCTCCCCTGAGACGGGTGTGTTTTACCTGTAGACCATAGCAACAGGCACAGAGCGCGTGTGTAAAATGTAACCCGTCAGAAACAGAAAGTAGATGTCGTCGAACAGGACCGGCCTCGTGGAGTCTGCCGCTTGACTTTTGTACACGGAGCTAATGAAGACCTCAACGGTAAACCAGAATTTGCAGTTGATTTGCATGAGTAATGCTGACTTAGCTCGACTGCCGACACTGCCCAGCTCTCTCATGAATGGACCAACACGCCCTGTCTATTAGCGATGGAAACGCTGTCTGTCGACGGGTTTTGTTGTGGCTTGCAAGACGTTTCAGTCGGTGACTACCCGAGGCGTGCTAAATAAGAGGCTGACATGAAGAGAGAGGGTGAAGACGAGCAGGAGTGAGAATGAAAGAAACTAAACAAGAAGTGAAACTCTACGCGTGCTTATTTTGTTCCAGGCCGTAGATAGGAGGGGGGAAAATCATGAGAAAAAGTCTAATTATGGATATGAGTGGTGATGTGAAGAAGGCGTGTTGGAGGTGTGAGTCTGTGTAAACTGCAGTAGCAGAGGTTCATGTGTGGATCAGATCAGATGAGCAAAGCTCTGCATGTTTATTCATGTTTATTTTGTGTGGCTGTGGCTCGGTTGGCAGAATGGTTGTCTCCCAAGCAGAAGTTTGCAGGTTCGATTCCTGTCCACATGTCGAAGTGACTTTGAGCAAGACTGAACCCCAAAGGCTCCCAATGGACTGGAAGCCTTGCATCGCAACCGCCTCCATTGGTGTTTGAACGCGTGTGTGATTGACTAACGATGTAAATTGCTTTGGGACAGTTCGAAATACCATATTTTTTTCTAAGGTCTTGTTTGCACAACAAATCTCAAATCTCTTGAGCTCTGTCTCCATGTCGACGGGGGAAACTCTGCGACTACGTGTGGGTAAATAGTTCTTTTGCACATGTGCGAGTAGATGGACAATCACAACGATGGCGGCCTCCGGAGCTGCATTCCTAGCAGTCCACATTCCCCTGGGACTTGGTCGTTTAATAGTTGACTCGCCCGTAATAACAATTCAACTTGTTTGTCTGTCCATACAAATATCAAGGAATGTTAATGTTTTTAGTGAACTGTTCTCTGTACGCATGTGTGTGTGGTTTTCATTCCAAAAACAACCAACAGCACCAACTCCTGGCCTGGCATGCTCACTACATCGTTTTCCACATTTCTGCCGTTTCTGTGTAAACAAACATTGTTTTCAAAATGTTGCTGTTTTAACGCATAACGTCTGAATGAAAATGCAAAAACGATGTGTTTTCACTTGAAACGTTGTCGCGTAAACGTGGCGTAAGACTTTTCCATCCCCTTCTGAAGCATGATCACAGTGTGCCGGTACTGTCGGTGCCTCATGCACATCACATCCCAGAGTTCAGCTCGCCACTGTTAAACATTTACTATTTACTGTTTACAGCCCGGACCTGGAAATTTACTGCACCTGTTGTAAACGGTGCAAATACGGCTCGGTTTAAGCAATCGGCTGTACCCAGTTTATTGGATATTTTTCTAAAAGCCTTTTCATGTTGTGTGTATGGAGCGCGTGATGTACAAGCTTTTAATGTGTTGACCGATCAATTCCTCACACCGAAAACAACTCCTAGTGAGAAATGAGTAAATCAATCTTTTCATATCCTGCCACAGAGAGGAGCCGGCCCGTGCCTCTGAGTGCATTTCTGTGTACTTTATGTGCAATTGTATGCCGTGATTGAAGGGCTAATTCAAAGAATTTTAATCACTCCGACCAGCCCTCTTGCAGTGTCATCTTTTTTGCAAATGCCCCATAAAATGAATAGATGAGCAGTCTCTTTTTAGAGCATAATGGCTACATTAGAATATGAGATGGATTGTAGAGGGAAATTCTGTATCCTTCATGCACTCTTTCTCTCTCACTCAGTGGCTCTGATCTCTTTTATCAATAGTGTGAAAGACTTTCCAGGGCACAGTGAAGTGTTCGGTTGAACCTCACGCACACACTGGGATGGAAACAGCAGAGGTGAGACCGCTTCTGAGCGGCGAATCGTTGCGTAACTGTCGCAGCATCGACACGAGCTGAGCTAATGTGTGATTTCATGCCGCGCGACCAATAATAGATTTGTTTTGTTTGCGTTTAAGTCTCTCCACCTTCATTGATTGCAACGCCACACCCTCCTCCCATATTCACTGTGACAGCTCTTTTTCCAGTGGGTGAGATCATGCTATTGGAGGCTGTGTGTTGCTCTCATCAGGGTCAACCACACGCTGCCAGTCAATATGTAAACAATGGTGGAGACAGTTTCTCACTGCCTAACTGACATTTGCCGGGCCGATGATTCATGCCGAGAGATGCCGCCTCTCAAAGTATTTTCAGGGCACACTGTACTTACAGTGGTTTGAGTAATTCACACTGTGATCTTTGTCCGCCACACTCTCTGCCATACGCTGTATATGTTAATAATACAGGATATTCCAGGTAACCTGCCTCTTGTTTGGACTCTGATCCACAAATAGGCTTCAGTAATCTCGGTCATGCAACGGACTACAAAAAACAAGTTCTTACGTAAACAGACTTGCTGCTGACTGAAGAAGCTTGTGTTTTGTCATTAGGTGTGTGAGTATGAACAGGATGACTGTGCACATGTGTCGATACATGGCTGGGTCCTGCACTGCTAAAAATACAACAAAACTGTAGTTTCTTCAGCAGATTAGGGGCTAAATCACAACTTGAATTACTCGAGTTTAGTGATAAGAAATGTCGTCGTGTGCAGTTTTTTTATTAGTATTATTTTTTAAAGTAATGAGCTTTTACATTGTGTTTTAATATCATAAAGAAAGGCTGCACGGTATTAGTCAAAAATTAGTCACGGGTTACACACGGCCCAGTTTCATCTTGAGTGGGCCGGAAATAATACCATATTAATCTTTAAAATCAAACTTTAACGTTTTTCTTTGTTGTGGCACAGAGCATACATGATAAAAATGTCTACATTTTCCACAAAAAACAAACAATTAGTGCCAAAAATGAGTGCAATCTCAGCAATAAGCCAATTTCAATGACACATTCTAGTGCAAAGTACAGTGAGACGTCCAGAGAACTTCTCCTATAGCTGTTCAATTCTGCACGTTTTTAACAACTCACCCTGACAGCATGGCTTCAAGACTAATTCTAGTTTGATAGCTTTTATGGCAGCATCACTGATATCTCGTCTTGGGTCTCAGTGTTGTGTCCGCTACTCTTAGGACATTTGTTAAAAAGTCAATGTCTTTTCTTGGGGGTTTGGCCAGATTGGAGCCTCTTGAAGGCCTGTTTTGGCTCCTCGGCCTTACGTTTGGCACCCCGGCACTATGGCATACTGTTGAGTATTGTAATATGACTTGTGACAAATAGACTAACACCTGCATATATGAAGTTAATGTCTTTGTACTTTACGAATAACGGTGCGATTTCTCTTCTTGGACCTGGGTTTTTGTCCTATTTCTTAGACTTTCTTTGTGCTTCTGAAATCTGTGTTGACCAGCATCTATTGCAGTCGGGCTTCATCTCAGTGGCCACATATGTAAACCACACATATTTTTTCATAGCTTTTTCACAATTAACTAATCTTGGACATATTTATTGCTTGTATTTGTTCTTCCTCGTATGCAGAGTTAAATTTGTTCTGGTCACATCGTCCCTCAGATATCCTAAAATTGCCCCAAAAGAACTGCTGTACCAGACCTTCAGCTCTTGTACAGTGCTGTTTAATCTCTCTGAGCACAAGATTTTATCGCTTGTTCACAACTCTTTCAGGCTTTAATCAAACGTTTTCGAGCTAAACTCCACCATCCCTGACAATGTCAGTTTTGATGCAAAATGAAGGACTTCAACATCAAAATAAAAATAGTTTCCTTTTTCAACTGATGGTAAACCATGTCCTGCCGTGATCAAACTGGAGATAAAAGATGCATGGGATTGTATTCCAGCATGCAGCAAAACGTGATCTCATTTCTTAATGGCTGTCGAGCCTGTTTATATAATTGGAAAAATGATATTTCAGTGTCTTTTGAGAAAAGCTATCCTTTTAGTATCTCAGCGCAATCTTGCAGTTAGGATGACAAGAACGAGTCAAAACAAAAATAAACTATTCAGACAAAGTAGAGATAGTGTTTACGTTCTGATTGGACATCAGTATAGTAACCGTATTGATGTCAGCTGTTGAGTAAGATCTGAGAAATGTAGTATTTTCCCAGTAAAAACAGAAGTGTATTTGTCTTGTGCAATGTTTTGTGGGACTTTTGCGCGATGTCATACAAACATTTGCTGCCAGAAGTCTGTTCAGTGCTTGCAGAAACGACCCTGTGAGCCGAATAGACGGCGAGCTCTGGGATTTAATCTCAGTGTACAGGTCAGAGTGTGACATTCACACTGTCAGGAAGCTTGGTTTACACAAACTAATATTTCCTCCATTATGTCAAATGGAATGGAATGAAAATGAAATATACAGACCATAAAATAATTTCCACGTCTCAGCTACATGCTTGTTAGGTAAACTGATGACTCTAAAGCAGGAGTGTCAAACACATCTTAGTTCAGGGGGCCACATTCAGTCCAGTTTTATCTTGAGAGGACCAGACTGGTAAAATAGTGTCATGATAACTTTTGAATTGAAGCTTTAAAGTATTTCTTTGTTGTGGTGCAGAATATACGTGATGAAAGTGTCTATATTTTCAGAAAACCAAACAATTCCTTCCAAAAAATTCTACGATCTCAACATAAAACTGCTACTCTTAAGAATTTGGTTTTTTTTAATCTTTTTTTTCTTTGAGATTTTTACAATTTGCTTATTGGTTTGTCGGGTCAGGTTGGAGCCTCTTGGATTTGGGCCTCGGTCCTTATGTTTGACACCCCTGATCTAAGGGAATCGAGGTGTGGGTGAGCGAATGACTGGTGCATTTGTCCAGAACATAGAAAAGATTAAGTGGATAGATGGATGGATGTTAACGAGACGGCACGAGATTGCTTTTAAATAACCGTTATTGTTTCAATAATGAATTGCCTAATCTGCTTTTTATGATGTTTTGGCGATACGGCAGCCTGGTGGAGAGGTCTTTAGCGATTTTGAGTAGCTGGCTTCTGTCCCAAATTGTTTAATAGGAGATATCCAATAAAACATCTGTGCTGGTTTCTTTAGTTTTTTAATGAAAAAGCTGATGACGACAAGCTCAAATCTCAATTCCATTTCAATTGCGGATACATTTTGTTTGTAGACGTCTTTTTCCTGTTGTTGCTTCTTCACATTTGTGCACCCAAATCTTTTTTTTTTTCTCTCTCTGTCTCTGTCTCTGTGTAAAGACACGTGGCAGTGAGGTTACAGCAGGCGAAGGAGTTTCTATGCTTTCATGTTGTGAGAGTGAAACCTCAGATATTTTTCTGCTCTCTCCACTTGTGCTAATGTAAATGATTTGCATGGAGTTTGTCCCTGCTGATTAAGGCTGTTTGGACTGCTCCTCTCTGGAAGCATGCCAATTGAATTTTCTGCCTTCTAACACGCTCTGAGAGTGGGGAATATGGTTCTCGTCGGGCCTGGAGGCTTGATCTCTCCTCCTAGCCTCCCTCAGTCCTTTCACATCACTCTGACAATTAGTGAGCTCGACCATCCCCAAATGACACACGTAATTAAAGAGTTGGCATTATAATTACAATGTGTTTATTGTCTGTTTATGGGTTCTGTGCAGCACATCACGCACAGGGAGATTTCTGTGCTGTAAATGGATTCGGGGCTGTTAATATTACTTTGTGGTAAACACGATTTCATGCGGTTAACATCTCGATGCCTCCTTTATCAGCCCTGTGACGGCGGTTCTGTTTGTGGCACGCTGCGACGCAGCTTTTGGCCAATGGCGACGGAGGCTGGCACCGGAAAAAAACAAATTATTTAGTCATGGGCTTTTAACGGGCACAACGGTAAATGCATGTTAAGTAAATGATGCAATTTATTCCCATCTCCTCATTTGCCCAGGCTGGCTGCCACGGGGACTTCTGCCAGCTTTAAATAAGTGGCACCCAGATGGCACTCGCATGATGCCCACTTGGTTACAAAACGGTGCCGGGGAATAAAGGCCTGCCATGACAGCCAGCGGGTCAGCTGGTGAGCCTGTTGCTTGTTTTTGCACTGTGGAAGTGTGCACGTGGGTTAATGTGGTGTCACTGCGAATGCTCCGGATTCCTCGGAAAAGGTCGTATCTCAGATGTCCTGACTGAGTTGTAGAGGAGACACGTTAATGAGGAGGGTGGATTTCTTTCACATTTCTTGTAGAATCCTGCACGATGGTTGAAGATTTTGGACAAAATGCTAAACCTTTATTGCGTTTTGGGTGCTTATTTACACAATAATGGTGCTCGGAGGCACTGAAAACACAACTTTTTGAAAACACTTCCAAGGTGGAAGTTTTGAAAATGCACCGTCTCCATGGAAATAAGGGTAAATACAACTTTTCTGAAATGCTGCCACTGCAAATGCGCACCGCAGTCACAGTGAATTGTTCTTCTGCACATGCGCGAGTGGATGGACAGTAACAACAACTTAGTCGCCTGTTCATACAAATCTCTGCTCGCATGTGTGTGGTTTGATTACAAACAGAAACAGCACCCACTAGTGGCCCAACATGAAAAATACATTGTTTTCAGCGTTTCTGCCATTTCCGTGCAAACAAACATCATCTTCAAAACTGCGTAAACGCAAAACCGACGCATTTTCACTTGTATAAACAGGGCCTTAGAATTGACAGATGGTGGCAGGTGATCAGATGATGAGTTCATTCCGAACAGGAGTTGTTTCTCTCCTCTCCTCTCCTCTCCTCTCCTCTCCTCTCCTCTCCTCTCCTCTCCTCTCATATGGAGCCCGATCCAGGTCAAAATGTTTGTTCATTTGAAAAAAAAATGTGATTGAAAAAAAATATTTTGAAACTGAATGTTCAAGGTTTGATTTCAGTTCTGAAAAATTTTAAAAACTGTATTCAAAATAAAAATAAGTCTATGAAAGGTTTTTTCTCCTTACATATAATTTTGATTCAGCTCTGGAATTCCTTTGAGAAAATCCTTTATTTTCATTTTTCACTCTTAAATATATTTTTTTAAATGGAGGTGTTATTTTTTCAGTTGCAGATTTATTGTTTTCAGATTAGGATCTTATTTTTTTCACATTCAAATCCTGTTTTCAAGTTTCACATTTTTTTTTTTTTCACTTTCAAAACTTTCTTTCACTTTCAGATCGTATTTTTTTCAGGTTCAATCTTTTGGCCCTGTTCTGGCGCGGGGGGGGGCGTGGCTTCCCACTGAGAGGGGCGTGGCTTCCACTGAGAGGGGTGTGGGATCATGTGTGGGGTTGTGAGCGACAGCGTTGCAAAGAAATCTCAGGGCGTACCCTGATTGTGTTGCCTTCATTGAGATTCAAAGGAAGCACATGTAAGCAGGGTTAAAAAGGACGACTGAGGAGGACTGAAGTTTAAAACGAACACTTTGAGAACATTAACAGCAGCTGATAGTATGAAGCTAGTTCATACAAAGCTTTTCCCTACTTGCTGCATTGACACCTAAAAACGTCTCCCTGAATGTTACTCAGCCCTACGATACTTAGGATGATTTCCACTGAACCTTTGCTATTTATATTTACATCTGTATTTCTTCACTGGCCCGACGAGGACATCCCTGTAATCAGCAATACTGCGCTGCATTCACAGTCTTATGTGGAAATGGGAAGCATTGTTTCTTTAAGTATGGATGTTAAAATTAACCATCTGTAATATTTAACTTTTTTAATCTATTGACAATTGCTAAGAATTGTCCAAGCGAGTCTGTAAAAGTGATCTGTCTCCCCAGCATAACTTTGTTTACAGCTATCGGGTGAATACAGTGTATAGAGAGTATTGGGTTACATACTTCAAAGTACCCACTGTTCCTGAAGGCAACACAATCTGCAACCCTGTCACTCATAATTCCTCACCCTTCTCAGTTAAGGCCACGCCCCCACGCCAGAACAAGGCCAAAAGTTGGAACCTGAAAAAATATGATCTGAAAGTGAAAAAAGGGTTTGAGCCTGATAAAAAAAATTGAAAGTTGAAAACAAGATTTGACTGTGAAAAAAAATAAGATCCTAAAATGAAAACAAAGGATTTTATCAAAAGAATTCCAGAGCTGAATACAAATTATATGTAAGGTGAAAAAACTTTTCATACCCTTTTTTTGATTTTAAATACAGTTTTTAATTTTTCAAAATTGAAGATCAAACCTTCAGATTCAAAATCTTTTTTTTTCAATCACATTTTTTTTTCAAATGAACAAACCTTCGCACCTGGATCGAGCTCCTCTCCTCTCCTCTCCTCTCCTCTCCTCTCCTCTCCTCTCGCTCTGTAGCCGTACCAGTCCTCCAAGGGCTTTTCTTCTTTCTCGCTCTCTCTCTTTTATTTATTTTTTTGGAGTGGTGAACTGTGTCATCTACAGCCACTAACAGCCCACAGCTGCAGCAGCTCCAGCCACCGCTGCAGATCGAGGGACAATGTGGAACTGATTTTCCAGCACCGAGAAATAAATAAACAAAGCCCTTAGACAAAAAAAAGAAAAGAAACAATACCACAAACAACACGCGGCTTATGCAAATGCGGTGTGAAATGTGCTGGCGAATCGATAAGCTCTATTTGTGTACAAAGAGACTATAGGACGAGAGTGACCATTTTACAAGCTAACTTTTATTATCTGCGGAAGCGACCCTGAAACATCTGTGCAGGACGCACTGAATTGAACCCACGCACGATGATGAAACACGCTAACTATTTGTTGCTGATTTGTGACATGAAGCAGCTCGGCGGTGGTGGGGAGGGTTGTTTTCTGCCGCGTGAGACGCCAGATGTTTGTGGCAAAGTTTTCGGTCACTGTGGTGGGAGAGGTGGGTCAAACTGTCAGTAGGTTAAAGGTTGAACTCCATTTAAATAGAAAAAAAAAAAAAAAAAGCTGCAGCTCCCTCACAGTTAATTGGACAATTGATATTCTTCGCTAAATGTAACTCATAATGTTAAACACTTTAACTCAGAGTCCAGTTTTTGCAAGGCGAGACAATTTCACTCGTGGGATTAGTTTTTTCCCATGAATGAAAAATGGAATCCTAACAGCCCGTCCCATTGTTTAGCTTTTTCTCCCAGTCACCTTGTAATTGTTTCTGTGTCATAAGCAGCTATTAGTATTGCTCGAAAATGGTAATGCTTTGAGAGACTCATCTCTTCCAGAGAATGGCTCTCTATCACACTCTCACATTCTTTTAAAAGGGAAAAGGAAGATGAATTTTGCCCATAAAGGCTGTATCACAAGGGCTTTTTATCCTAAATGGCTCTGGGGATTGTTATCTGTGGGAAGTGTGTCCTGCCTCCGTCGTGTTCAATCAAGTGTCCACTTAGCTGTGACTGGGAGTAATTGTTCCCAAGTGGGCCACACACTGACCTGTTAATGTCTGCGTTGACCCTGTAACCTTGTCAGCACGTCTTAGGGAGGAGTTTAAATCATGTGGATCTCCTCCGCATCTTTACGCTACCGGGTCAAGTGGGCGTCGGTCCTGAAAGACCACTCTCTTGTAATTGTCCCCAGCAGCATGGGTCAGCAAGGGGTGTTCCCAGAGATCGCCTCTTATTACATGTGGAACTGGGAGTGGTGTGACTTAATGGGTCAAGCCATTGATCCGATACAGCGCAAGTGTCCCCGGCTGCAGCCGCATTCTGTACCAGAGCCAAGCCAGTGAGCAGGCCAAACAATGTGTAAAGTTAGCGACTTGTGTTTTTTTTTAGATGCGGCACCCAGAGCCCGAGTGTATCTGAATCTCTCAATTATGTGTGGTTTATTTTTATCCCTCAATTTAAAGAGGTTAGTGGAGTTCTTTCTTATTATTTGAGGTGCCTCACTGTGATAACACGACATAGTTGCAGCATGCTTATATTTTGTATTTAATGTTCTTACTTGGTGAAAGTGATAAATCGCACCTTACTTCTTTTGAACAAGGGATGAGTGTAAATTAGATAAACATGCTGTATGCAGGGATTGTGATAGCGATAAACACAATCACTTAAATAGATTTTGTTACCTAGTTTTGAGATTTGTTCTTTCAAATAACAGTGCTGCTTCTCTTGCACCTAATTTAAAACAACGTAGTTTTTTTTTTTTTTTTCTCCCATTACGTGCATGTCCTCAGTTTCCACCAGCAACGTTTTCAGAAGATGGTGCAGTTTGATGACTATTTTTGGTTATTTTTCAGTGATTTGTGTGCTGTTGACTTCCACACTGTGGCCACCACATATCAAGTAATTGGTGCTGTCAATGCATAGTGCATGAGTTATTTTATTGTGCAGCCCCATGTGTTTAAAGAGGTGCTCGAGGTGATCAGGTACTATACAATCTTAAAAAAAGAGATGGGATGAGGTTGGACATTTGTACAACTTGTTCACACACAAACCTTGGCACCTTCATACACTCAGTTACTAACAGTGGTCTGTCACTGTTAGTTCAAACAAGGGATGTGTGGGATAAGTTGGCTAAAAGATTAATTGATGTGAGTCGGCACCAGAAATAATTGGCCCTGTTTACACAAGAATGTTTTCAACTGTAAAAGCAAAACTTTCATCTTGCTTTGGGCGGTCGAAGCCATTAAAAACTTTTTGAAAACAGCTCCCTCGTTGGAACTTTTCAAAAACTGACTCTGTCTCTGTGTAAATGGGAGACAATGCAACTTTCGGAAAACGTTTGGGCTCAGTGTCTGTGTGCACAGCGGAAATGCTGATACTGCAAATGAGCACCCCAGCCGCAGTGCAGCAGTAGATGGACAATAACCATAATGGCGGCCTCCAGAGTGTCATCACTCCCAGTCCATATTCTCCTGGGACTTGGTAGTTTTATAGTTGAGAATCACCCGGCATAGTACTCCAACTTGGTCTATCCATATGAATGTTCATGTACTCTCCATTGTTAATGTTTATAGCGTATTGTTCTCTGCATATGTGTGTGTGTGGTTTGTAAGTGGCATCTTTAAGATGGCGTAGTGGGAAGTTGTATAAATATACATTCTTAAAACAAGTGCAGTTTGTCAGAATGTTAATTTAGAAGATGGAAACAAGCCAGCATGTTGGCTCTGTCAGATTCATCTGAAGCATTTGTATTCTAACCTCCACTGAATGATCTGCTGCTGCTGTTGCAAGCAGTGATGGCTATGATACTCAGGTTGACATCATTTACTCTGAGACTCTGTGATCCTGTCTTGTCTGAGAAAATAATAGAGTTCATCCTGAGATTGACCTCGCAAGATCTGCTTCCATTTCACTTTGTCATAGGAAAGACTTAAGAATTGAGCAGAATATGCTGAGCCTGAATACACTGTGCTGAGTTTTTACCGTTTTCAGACAGTTTTCATTTGTTTAACTGGTCAACAAGTCTTAATTAAAGTGTTTGTATACTCTGTAGAATCCAGTCAGAACTAGTTCAGACATGTTTCCTTCGCACAACAGTTTTCTTTACTACGACAAATTCAGGGAATCAATCAACAGTTACTTTCATGTAAAGCTGTTCAACATGTTTATTGTAAAAACCGATTATTGAACCACTTCACAACGGCTGAAAATGAACAAAACTTTTGTGTCAAACTTTCCCATCAGTCGACCAAAGTGTCTTCGAACGTTATCAGATGTTCAGGGATTGACTTGTGTTGTTTGTTCTGCCAAAGAAGACCCCAGAACACCCGTTGACACTGAGCGAGTGCTCATTTCCTACCCAGCCTTTTCTCCTCAACAAGGCTGGACAACCTCAAGTACCTGTCGAGTTTGCTTGGAAACACGCAAATGAGCTGCAATTAACACGCATGCTGCAAAGCGGCTGGACGTGGAGTTTCTTCTGAGACTGACACAGTTTGTAATGTGAGTGAAAAGGCAGGATTGCAACCACATGTTTCCAGAGGAGGAAAGTGTTGAGCAGCTGGCATGCAAAAGGCCACAATGTTAGGTCTCTGAAACAGGTTTAGCTTCGTGTCGGTACATCTGATGACTGAGTGAAACCTCTTCATTTCAAGTGCTTATAGCAAAAAAAAAAAACGTGACGCTGCTTGGAAGCTCCTGCTATTTTTGTATCTCACACATAAATCCCCTCTCTTTGGAGTCTTCCCTTTGAGTCGGACTGAAGCTGGAGTGTTGTGGCGGACACTGCTGTTAGTGTGGCTGAAGTCACAGAGTGCCCTCTGTTGTTGATCTCACACTGAGAGGACCTTTAAGAGCAAGTGCTTCTTTTGAGGGCCATGGAGATACAATAGAGCAGCCATAAATCCATAGGGGGGGTTGAAGAGGGGGCTGCCTGTTGGGATCAACATATTTTTGGGAGTAATGACAGGCATGCAACCGAGTAATCAGAAGGGTCTTATCTGGGGCCGATGGCAGACCCAGGAATGTGGACGGCCTGTGGAAACAGCGCCCACACTAATGGGGTTAGCTGGAATCCGAAAGGGTGAATTATGAGGGGGGGGGGGGGGCAGTGGTTTGTTGTGTCTGGTCACAAAGCTGCTCCGCTGGCTGCAAAAACTAAGTTATAGACTGGTTTTTTTGACACGTTTTCCTACAGAGCCAGCCAATTAGAGGGAAGCCTTAGTTTGCCTTTGAGACGAAGCCACATCTGAAGAGTGAGAGTCGAACACGCATATATCACAGGGCCAACGAGCCACACATGCAGCTCTGACTCCTGTGACAGCCACCAAACCAGAAGCCATCCATTCTGCTGCCTCATTTGCATGATTCGAAATGTATATGGAAGTCATTAGCATCTTTCCACTTGTTTATCTGGCCCCAGATGAATGGTTTGGAACGCTACACCAGGTTTTTAAATAAACAACATGTCCAACTTGTTTCAGATGTTTTGTAATGCTACCAGAGTTGCATCATTTATGTTTATTCATAACCTTTATGTGACGTTTTCAAGTGAAACCACAAAACTTTGTACTGTTTTGGGTGTCCGTTTCCACGACTATGGTGCGAGAAGCCACTGAAAACAAAACTTAAAAAAAAATGCTCCATCTCCGTGTAAATGGTGAAAACGCTGCTACTGCGCATTGTCACCATGGCCGTACATTATTGCCTCATATACACTCCTAATAAAAACACTCCGACCATTTAGGAGAGTTAGGTAAAGAATCAACTAGAGGAAAGAAAGCAGAAAAATAGAACTTTACATCCATATAATAGTCATTCTGACAGACCCCAGGACTTCCTCGTTATGATCCATTCAGAAAAGTTTCATCAGTGTCGCACACATTTGTAACTTGAGCTTCTTTGAAGACTGAAAAACAGATAGATATTGAAGTTGAAGTTATTCTGAAGAAAATTTGCAGAATTTCTCACATTTTTGACAATTCCACAGCTGTAAAAATCGAAATAAATCTCATCAATCTTATAGTAAAAGGAGTTTCCCACTGGTTTATCTGCAGTAAACAAAATGCACCAATCATACAAATTTAAATCTTAAAATATTAAAATTTTCAGTTTTGGATTTTTTAAACGTGTTTTTCAATTACTCATAAAATCTGTAAGTTTTAAGAAAAACTGGAAAGATGTGGGTGTTCAAAGTGTTTTGATCGGCGGTGTGAATGTCTCATATTGCTGCGGTTGCCGCAGGTGCTCTCACATGCTAATAAAGGGAAACAATGTGACATGTTTACTGTCTTAAGGTGAGAACCGAACCACAGAAATCAGGTGCTGTCATAGTTGTTTGATATTTCTCGTGCGTGCATTCGTCACGGCGGATAATTTGCTTGTTGCAATGTGAGCGAGCGATGACTTGATATGCATGTGGGCCAGAAGAAGCCAAGAGGAATCGGTGCGTCAGGACGTTTTCAAATTATTTTGTGGCCTGCGACGATCACGTTCACGCCTGCCAGTTCTTATGTCATTTCTGTACGTGTGGGCTCCGTGGATCAGGGCAGGGGCTTTCCCCACCTTTTTTGCTTCCTGTTTGTAATCGTTGTATCTTTCCCCTTCCTTCGTCCCTCCCCTCTCTCTCTCTCTCTCTCTCTCTCTCTCTCTCTCTGTTTGTGTCCTCTGCAAAACCCCCGCGGGCCTGCCCTCCAGACTGCTAGCAGAATTCTCATTGGAGGAATGGAGTGCCCGTCGGCCGTGCACCAGTGATCGGGGTATGTGGCAATCCTCCCGCTAACCCTCCTCTCGTTGCGTACAGTGATGTGCAGGCTGCTTGCCTGTGAAGTGCCTCCAAAAAATGCTGTGAGATTTGACTATTTGTATGAAGTCCATAATTAGCCCCAAGCCGATCCCCACAGATGTATTGTGAGCTTTTCATCAGTTTTACTGGTTTGCTTTTTACCCCGCGGAGCGTGGACATGAATGATAAACACCCCGATAGCACTGCAGAGAGCTGAGGAAAAATATCTAACTGCCATTTTTACCGACCAATATTGCAATTATTTTAAATGAATTAAACTCCAGGACAGCAGACCGGTTCCAGGCCTCTGAATCGCTGCCCACATAGTCAAGGTTTTTTTATTTTCTCTGTCAACAATTTTAAAAAAGGTCTGGGTCTGCTCTTGTCAATGGCTGTTTTCCCAGTTGTAGAATCAGCTCAAGCTATCAGGACTACTTCACAACCTCCAACCCCGCAGCTTCCAATTCAGACCTTTTAAATGGAAACACTTAAAACAATGATATGACTCAGTTACATTCAACTGGAGACCGCTGGCTGGGATCAACCATCTGTCCTCTGCTCACTGCAGATGCTTCACATATCAGAGTAATACAGAGGTAACTTACTTATATACTTTACTTACTCGGAAAATGTCCTTTAAAACTTTAAAGCAAATTTGCATAAATATCAACTCAATTTTGTTTTCACTCAGTTACAGAAACAACAGTTTGCGTTGAGAGTGTTTACTAATAAGTGGCTTCTGCAGTGATCAGAGTGGCTAATTACTCTAATTGACATACATTTTGCTCTTGTAAATGGCTTCATTTAACCTTATTTCAGTGCTGTATAAATCATGGTAATGTTAATATATTACAAGGTATGTTCCTGCCTTGCCACACTTTTTAGACAAATTGTATTATTGAATTCAGAATGAAACTGGGCTACATGGCTTGTTCTATCCTTAAGAGCAGCATAAGCTGAGCAACTCAATTTGAACTTCACTGTTTATTAAAATATTTACTTCTGAAATGTAGACTGTATGCAGTTTAGTCCCAATATGTTAGTTGGGCTTGTAGTGTGATGCAGAGTGCTCATTAACAAGATTGAGTAAATGTTTTCAGTTGTACCAAAGTTAATAATATGGCCCTAAAAATCATGAAACTACTTTAAGTAATTTCTGCAGCATCACTCGAGAAGGTTATATAAAAGGTTCTGGTTGCTGCAGCAAATCATGTTTCTTTAAAATATCTATTTCGATATTTTTTAATTGTGCCACTGTGATTTGGTGAGCAACAGCTTCACGCTTCACTCTGTCCAATCAGACTTGAATCAGGTGAAGTTGTTTGTTTTGCAAGTATGGATGGGACTTGGTCAGTAACTAATGTAATGTACAGATCTGGGTGACGGCTTCAGGCTTCTCTGAAATAAGTAATACTGATCCCATCTGGAAACTCCAACAAGAAAACATCAGTTTGGTTCCACATTTGCTCTGCGGCGGAATACCATAATACCAATCACACAGCCAATGTCAAAGGGGATTGTAGGGGATATTCCCAATTAGGATTCCTGGAAGTAACGGTATGGCCCCTATAGAATCCAGTTTTCAGCATCATGTAGTCTGTGTGGGATCACAGCAAGAAACTGCAGTTTTAAAGCCAGCTTTTACTCTCAGAAATTCTTCGTGCTTAAAGGTGTTTTCAAAAACTTTCTGTTGAACACATGATGCTGTAGTCAAGGGCAATCACACCACCAATTTCTCTTCTTTTCATTCACTTTGTATTGTGTGAACTGATAAACAATTCCAGATATTACCAGATTTGTTGGCAGTGTTCTTTTCTTTCTTTCAACATTTTCTCACTCTTTCCTGAAACTAAGGCACAGTACTCTTTGCCTCACTCTTGACCCGGGATTGTGTCAGTTTTGTAGAAATATGGCCACATGATCACATTTTCCTAAAGTTTAAAGTATTGGCGTATTGTCAGTGTCAATATGTGTTGACTCGGCGTTTTCCTGTATAAATGCTGATTGAGGTCCACATTTTTTTCAAAGCTCTTCATCTTTACCAGCGTGTGGCGACGTGTTTTCAGTGTGAAGGTGAAATGCTTGTTTTAGTTTTCTGATTAATCGTATGTCACGATATTAATTGCCCACTTAAAATCTGATCCATTTCTCAACATCTCTTCATATATCAGATTGCCCTCTGCTTGATTGTTGCACCATCAGCTCCTTTGTGTTCGTGACTCTCCTTTGTTTTTTAATATCTTTGGCGTACAGTAGCCTCCCTGTCCCTCCGCTCACCTCTGCCTGCCCCGGCGACTCTGATTGGCTGAGCACTTTCTGCACTATCGTCTGGCTGCTCGCCAGCCTCGCTGCCAGTGGCTGCCGTGCCCCCTGATCAGAAGAGAATGTGACATTTGTGCAGAGGTAATGGAATCTGCGTGCAATTAAATCTCTGACTGTGAAGAAGAGTCTATCTCCTCCACGCCCCCTCCCCCCCTCTACATCTCCTGCCATTCCCAGCAGCAGGGGGGGGTCAGGCACGATGATGAAACCGTCCCAGCAGGCCCCCTCGCTGCACTGTTTCCCAATCTCCATGTCAGGTTGTATTTTTTTTTATTATTTTTTAAAACTTTGCAGCACTAGTCTCGCCTCAAACAGGCAATTAATTACAAAAAGCGTCCATTAGGAATCTCTCCAAATATTGTACAAGAATTAATATTCAATTATAAAAATTGCATTACATGGCGACAGCGGCGGCAATGTTCTAATGAATTCTGCTGCAGGTGACAGTTGTTATTTTGCAGCCGTGGGATGGCTGAACATATTTAGATGTGTTTTCTTTAAGTAGGAGGGCCAACGGAGAGGGAGAAGAGAAGAAAGAGAAGCAGAGGGCAGATTCATGCATGGCTGAGAGGAGGGTCATATCTCTCTGTTGCCCTGCCACTACACTTAACGCCTCATTTGTGGGCTTTGTGGCCAATGGCTTGAGTCTGTGATCTGTTGCCATAAAAGGCAGCTTTTTCCTCCATGCTGATGGGGCACTTGCTTGTGGGTTAATACCAGACCCCCCTCTACAGGCGGACTCATATCTAATGGATATGTGTATCCCATCAGGACGGCTCATAAACATAAAACTCTCTGCAGCCGCCGTGCCTCAGTGGAGCTAGCAGAGAAGAACAGAGCCAACTGCATGCAGGCATTTCCCTCGAACCCGAGGAGGAGTGGCCCCTATCTGCAGTCCTCGTCCACACCGGGTGGGACGGAGGTGCAGGATATCCCGGTCAAGGTTTGGAGAGATCCTCCCTTGTAGCTCATGGCCTGTGTCCATATGACCCGACCACTGGATACAATATTCAGCACGAATGCTGACTTGGTGGTGTTTATTTTTTACATCCGGCTGCTGGATGTCATATTATTCCATTTGGAAAAAAAAAAAAAAAGTATTATTTTGTTGCGTTGCGCCTCTCTGTTCATGTATTTACTCATGATGAATTATTAATGGCAGAATGTTGAAGGGAATGTTTTCTGTGAAATTATAAGGGTCAGTCTGTCTCCTCTTCTTCCTCCAACCAAGGGTTAATTTGAAGCAACAGTCAAATGAACCTCCCCGTTTCCTCGCTGCACCGAGAGTCGTGATATAAAAGATTGCCGGGTCTTAACTTTACTCACAACATTGTGCTAAATAAACACGCGGCCATTCCTCTCGGCTCTCTCTTGTTTTGCTCTGCCGCAGATGGCTTTGCTGCGTTTTGTGATAAAGAGAAAGAAGCTTCGCTCGGGGAAGGAGGAAAAAAGAGGCTTCCTCCATTAGTGTCATTCGAATGGTGAATTAGATCGGTCTGACAGATAGATGCGGAAAATTGTTTTAATTGTATAATTATCTCTGGTTAGCCACTTGTGCGGAAAAGTGCTATGATGTGGGTGAAGGCCAGGGAAGAGCACATTTTGGCCTTTATGTGCTTATTTTGCCTTTGCACAGGAAATGAACAACAATCGGGGGTCCTGAGGATAAAACATAAACACACCCAAACTCGCAGGCGCTTGCACTCCCTCGCTCACACACACACACACACACACACACACACACACACACACACACACACACACACACACACACACACACACACACACACACACACACACACACACACACACACACACCCACAGGCAGGTTGGGACGTGCTCAGTGAGACGCTGCCCTTTGAAGCAGTGCGTCTGGTCAGCGAGCTTTTCTCCACAGGCAAAGAGGAAGGCGCCTGTCACCGTCTGATCAAGACGCCATAACTTAACACTGATGCAGTGGCCGCAGCGTAACACCGCCGGCATCGCGGGGAGGCAGAGGCTCTCTGTGTTTGTAACGTGCTCCATCACAATCATCAGACGTGAAATAAAAAGCTTTATGGCTTTGATCATCTCCTCTGCAAAGCTTTTCCCATAAATGGATTTGTATGAAGCGCCTGTCTTAACTGCCAATTTGGTTGGGAAATAGTAATCGTTCTTCTCCCACCCTTGTGTCTATAAGAAACAGTTATGTACAGAATATTTAGTTGTCGGAGTGATTATCTCACAGCCCCTTCCTATATCTTCCTGCTCAGATCATCAGTTTTGATTGAGGCAGTGTTACACAGCATCCTGAAACCAAAGATTGTCATCGCTGTTAAAGCAGCGCTGCTCTTTCAACAGAGGGAACTTTTGACCGAGATATGGTGCCACACTTTCATATGTATTTTATAATATTGTAAAAATCCTCCTTAGAGTTGGCTTAAACATGCTGTGTTCCTAAAATTGGCAAATCATAAATTTCTTGTTACTCTACAATGTCGAATACAGAAATGTTCCTTTAAAATGCATTTAAAGTATTTACCTGTATTGTGCAACACTAAACTATAACATTTTTATTATGTGCTTGTATTTTTTCCCCGGGATGTAATGATTCACTAAGCTCACGATTTAATGCAATTCACAATATTATGTCCACAATATGATTTTTTTCCACAATTATTTTCTTTAACAAAATAATTTTCCAGATAATTTTCTCATCTTCTTTTCAGTACTGTACCAAATTAAACTTATTTTTTATTCCTGAGGTAGGCGCAGTAACTGACTGTAAGGCACCAACTGAGCCATAGTTACTTCAAGGATTAAAATAAATGAACTGAATTTTAAATCAAATCTCACATGAAATAAACTACGAGGCAAATCTCTTCAGTAAACAATCAAAGGCTTATAACCTTTGTTCCTCGTTTAGAAGTTTGGTTCTGGAGGTGTTGACTTGGGCTTTTCACTGTGACGTCGGGTTACATGTGCATCATATTGTTTGTACTGTTTGTGTAGGGCATCACTTTCTGCAATATTTGCAGATTGTTTCAGTTATTTTCTCACCATTTTCATTTTTAACCTCTTAAAGCCAAAATGCTGCCGCACGTCTTTGATTTCAAACTAGAGGCCACTGAGGCCACAACCATAGCTTTGCTGTCATTTTGCTGCTCTCCGCTTTACGCATGACGTAGGGTGTCGATCATGTAGTGATTTTGGACAAATATCAAGGATGGGAAACGTCTATGCATGACAATAGGCTAAACTAGATTGCACCCTCAGCTGTTTGCATGGCTCTGCATTTTATTTATCCACCGATTGAATTTGTCACACGATCTCACGATGCCTCCTTACATCCCTAATTATTACTATCTTCTAGTGTATGATGATTGTATAAATTACGAGTTTTCAAAATATGATAAAGTCAGCATATTATAACATACTATCGAGCTGGCTGTGTAACTTTTAGTACATGAGTTACTTTTTATGGAGCCGATATTGCATTCAACTTGAGTGTTATAAATATTTACAATTTAAAAAATATTTCAAATTAATTTCAAAAATAACAATATTGAAAACTTGAAAAGTTTCAAAATACACTGAGATTTGTTTTGATATAACAGGAAACAATCTGATTAGGGATTACACGTGCATAATTACTCTCTTATTGAATTAAATCTTTATGTGAAATCACAACATGGGGTGAACTACAACATGGAACATGTTAATGTGTCACCACGTCATCAAGTTCAACTTCATTTTCTTAGTTAAATTGTTGTAATGTAAAGATTGATCTCTTTATCCAAGATTTGTCTTTTTTGTACATTTCCTGTGTGAAAGCAGAGCTGGGTGCCGCCTGGAGTCTGAAAGGCCAAACAGCCAAACAGCGGCAGCGTCTCATGCGTCGTCTCGAGAGGCATTCAAAGACACTTTTAAGTGGAGGTCGTCCCACGCTTTAAATGGCTAGTAACTTAAATGTAAAACCAAAAAGACAAAAGTCCTGCTTAGTTTTTGGTATTTTCCTCTTGAATAATTACAAATGAATTCATCCACCACAGAATGATCAGATTTTTGTGTGATATCGTGAAAAAAACCCAAAAACAAACTCGCAGGATTGCAATTACTGAAATTTGTCAGTAAAGTGAAACCTTTCAGGCCTATCAGCCACATCCTGTCCATATTCAACCTTCTCTTATCTAATAAATGAGTTTCTTTCACTTAATTGGCAGCTATGTAATCTCTTTATACTACTGATTTGACACCTTGTAAATACAAATATTCATAATGAAGAAATTTGTCTTGCCCATTATGCCATTAAAAACTCAATTGCAACAAAACAACAGAATAAAAACCAACAAAGCAGCTAATGAAATAAGTCCCCGTACATCCTGTTTACAGCTCGGGTTTCCACGCTGCATCAGGTCTCTTCGGTCTACTGCAGCGAGATTTAACTTGTTTTGAATGAGCATTTAATTCTCCCCAACAACATGCTCTCATAAACTCGGGAGCTGTGTGTTGCAGTCTCCTCCTGACAGATCAGTTACTGAATGATTCTTCAAGCCTGGTGGGCAGAGCGCAGCTCGTTCCCGACGCTGATGCGCCGCAGCTGCATGCAATTTTCAGCTCAGCTCATTCAAGTGTAATAAAACAATGCGAGGAGGATTGCAGGCCTGGGTGCTCTCACTCCTGGAAGAAAAGTTGAAGGAGGACCTGCTCCAGGGCAACAGAAGAAAGCACCGTGTGCAGCCGCCTCCGTTCAAAAACATTTTATTATATCACTCTCCCAAAGGCTTTTAATACCTAATCAAATAATAGCTGTTTACACACTGAAGCAGTGTGATGAGAGACTGGCAACACAAAGCAATTTATGGAGCGAGTGCTTGTCATGTCACTGTTGTTACCTTCGTCATGCTCTGTTGTTCAGTCGCATCTCCTGTTCTAATGCACTGGGGGATTAGCAGGTAACAAGGCAGCAGCACTCCTCCGAGGACGCCGCGCGTGGCTTTGAATGTCTCGCACAATACAACATAAATGAGGCGGGGGTGGGGGGCTGCCACCAAATGGTGATTTCCCAGCTACACGGGGAGCCTCCTCCTGGATAATGTGGTAATGAAAGGTGACAGGAAGGACTCAGGGTCTGGAACGAAGCCGGGGCAGCTGGTCAGAGCAGGAGAATAGGAAGTAGTGTTCGCCTGGGCCAAAGTGCAGCGAGAAGCAAATTAAAGCTCATATCTGCCATCTCCCTCGCCTCCCTGCACTTTCCTGTTTGGACTTGAAGGTGATTGGGAGCCAAGGCGGTGACAGTTGACGGAAGCTGCGCGGAGGAGAGAGTATTTATTTACAGTGAAATGCAGCGATGCTTGTTCAGGATGCGGTTTCACGCAGGATGTGCCTTCCCCCCCCCTCCCTTTTTTTTTCTTTACCTCACACACACACACACACACACACACACACACACACACACACACACACACACACACACACACACACACACACACACACACACACACCTCACATCTTCTCATCTCCACCCTCGCACTACAATCCCCAGGTTTGATCAGGAGTGGGAAGTGGATTATTGGAGAGAGGGGGGCGCCCGGCCGGGTCTCGCCGGCCTGCCTGTATTGTGTAAGCAGCCGGGTCTGGATCCAGCCTGCACAGGGCTCACTCAGCAAGCCTTCCTGCCTGGCCCAGGAGGTGGTACCAAGGTCATCACAGGTCACTGACAATGAAGGAGTGGGACGCTCTGGATTGTGTGGCAAAGATTGTCTTTAGGTTTTTTATGTAATCCAAGAGTTAAAAAGCAGGCTGTCACCCAGAGAAAAACTCGGTTGAGCAGACCATATGGGTCGATTCTGCCAGATGCAAAAACAAGCACATGCACTGTTCAAACTGTGAAAATATGAGAAACATCAATTGTACAAACTAATACAGCCATATATGTTGATTGTGTAAAGAACAAAAGTGGTCACACAGGCTGGGTTAGGCTAACACTTGTGGGAAAATGCAATGCAGGTCGTTTATACAAGGAACAAACCTCAAATCAGCTCTGAGATTTTAAGTTGCTTTGTTTGTACGTCCGTCCCTCCACTGTGCGTTGTTCCTATCGGGTCCATCGCAGGTTCAGTGAAGCCCCGTCCACTGACGGAAGTGACTGAGGAGAAGCCACACTTTACAGCAGGGGTGTCAAACTCGTGTTAGTTCAGGGTCCACAAATCGCCCAATTTCATCTTCAGTGGGCTGGACAGGTAAAATACGGCCATGTTAACCTTTAAATCTGAACTTTTCTTTGTGTTGGGCCAGAGTATATATGATGAAAATGTCCATATTTTTGGTTGAAAAAATAACGATTACTACGTGAAATGACTACAATCTCAACCTAAACCAATTTTAATTCGTTCTGGCAAAATACAGTGAAATGTCAAAAAAAACAACCATCTCCTATAGCTGTAGGATGCAGGTTTTTACAAACTCCCTCTGATAGCATGGCTTTGAGGCTAGTTTGAACGCAATGAGGTAGCTGGCTTTCATGGCAGCATCAACTATATGTCAGCTCGTGTTGTGTTCTGTCTGCTACTCTTAAGAAATAATAAAGTAAATAAATAAATAAATCACAGCATTCTTTGAAATTTGTACAATTTGCTTGGTGGTTTCTTGGACCTGATTGGAGCTTCTTGCAGATCGGTCTTTTGCCCACTGGTCTTGTGTTTGACACATATTGATTCTTGTGGGTTTTTGCTGCAAATTCGCTGTTGATTCGCGTTGATAAAAATAATAAGCAAATAAAAGAAAGGTAATGTAGCTAGTTTGCCAAGAGGACCATGAACATCTGCATTTATGTGAGGAGGATCATGAGATGGATGGAGGGATGGACACTAGACTTTCATGCATGGAGGAAAGTGTGGTTTGATTTTAGTAGTATTTTAAACTTGTCACCCCGAACCTGTGTAAGCCTTTGTTTTGTTTTGTAAATATTTGTGGAGTGTTTTATAAATTTTTTTTACATAAAACACTCAAAAACTGTATATTTGACAAGTTTCTTCTCGTACTGATGGTTTGAAACATTCCATGTCTGCTACTGATGTATAACTGGTATTCCCACAAAGGTTCATTAGTCTTTTCAGAATCAGGATGTGTTGAGGAAATGGAAAAGAAATGTCAAAAAAGAGGCGAGTCAATAAAGTGAATGTGTAGGTACTCTTCCAGGAATTCCACCTTGTAAAGCAGGAGGTGAAGAGGGGGTGGTGGGGTTTGAAAAATCCTGATAATTACACTGTACGCCGTGGTTTGAGCACAATTACCATTGTCATCACCCTGCAACACAGCATTCGCATTACAATAAACGGCTCATTTTGAAGCTGCAAGTGTGTGCAAGATTAAATCAACCCACCCAAGAGGAAATACCCACAGTCTCCACTAATGAAATTAAAACTGAACTTTCTCACTCAATCAAGCCCCGCCGCTAGCCACCTTTCATCTGGTGCGTTGCCAAATGGTTCGCATGCGAGCGTCCTGGAAAGGTGAGTCGTTCTGATCTCCGCGCGCTGGCTGTCATTTTGCCATTAATCCACCCAGAGTTTCAAAGGCAGGATTTTTTTTATTTTTTTTTAACGACCTGCCTCACGGCCCATCTATGCGGACAGCGGGATGTAAACTCTGGAGAACCTGCCACATAAAACGCACATCTGGTAAAGCCGAAACTGTAAAACAGCCCCCACGTGTCCGGGCAGTTCTGCGTTAATAATGCACTCAAAAAGTACAGCTTGCAGCAATCCCCACAGCAGCAATTGTTTTACATGTACTTTTGTCCACATTTTTTTTTTGGGAGGCGGGGGCAAGACTTTAATTTTCATGAAAGTGTCTGTCTGGATCCGTCCTTAAAGGTTTGATGGAGTCTGTGAGCTTATTGAGAAGCAGTGGAGGGTTGAGTTATTCCTTTAAACAAGCTTTCCAAATCTTTTATTTCCTGTGAAATTGATACATTGACACAACTCAACTCCAATGTTTCATGTATGATTTATGAATCTGAGCAGTGCGACCACGAGGCCGCTTTAGTCATTACTGAGATGCGGTTTCACTTATTCTACCAGCACAAAGTGTAAAACAGGGACATCAAACTTAAGGCAAGCGGGCTAAAAGCGCCAATCCAGCCAGCCAAGCACATGGTAGAAATTTCAAAGAAAATGTAGATTTCTTTACATGTAAATTTCGTAATAGTAGTGGACACAACACAGACCCGTGTTTTACAGGATCTTTAAAGTATTCCCAGCACATATTCAATATTACTTGTTAGCTGTTTTAGTTTCATGCCAATATATCTGTAGTAGAAAACTTATCAACCCTTTTGCAGCTCGGCAGTAAGACAATGATTGCCCTTACGTAACAGGTATTTTACATACAAAAACAATATTTCTTCTTCATTCTTTTTTTAATAGAATACTTGATCTCCTCCATCTAAAACGTCAACAGGAGCACGTTAAAAAAACAAACACAAAACAACTGTGAACCAGTTGTGTTGCATTTATTATCTCTCATCTCCCTTCAAACCAACAATCTCTGCTTGTCACAGCTTTTCTGAAGTACAGCAGTGACGCACCCTCCCACCGGCGCCCCCCTGCACTTGCTGCACAGTAGTCCTCCCTCAGGCTAATTGCCAGATGCCTTTGAACAAACCTCATATCAGCCCTGAGATTTATAGTTGCTGTGTTTGTGCGTCCGTCCCTCCCCCGTGCGTTGTTCCTATCGGGTCCATCGCAGGAGCTGGCAGATTTAGTGGAGTCCTGTCCCCCGGCGGGAGTGACTGACTGGCTAACCAGCAGAAGTGGGAGGAGCTTAGAAAGAGCACGGGTCAACACGACGTGCAGACAGAGGAGAAGCCACACTTTACTGCAAGGGTGTCGAACTCATGTTAGACCATGACATCCCAAATTCATCTTCAGTGGGCCAGGCTGGTAAAATAGTACCATAATAACCTTTAAAACGTAAACATTTCTTTGTCGTGGTGCAGCGTATACGTGATGAAAATGTCTATGTTTTTGCTAAACGAATTAATTACTACCAAGACTGACTGCAATCGAAAACATTAAGCCATTTCAATGAAACCTTCAGGTGTAAGATACAGTGAAATAAACAACAAACTTCTAAGGCTGTTACATTCTGCATGTTTTACAAAACTCCCCCTGACAGCATTTCTTTGAGGCTCATGCAAGTTTGCCAGCTTTCATGGCGGCAGCATCAACATCTCAGCTCAGGTCTCAGTGTTGTGTTTACTACTCTAAATTTGTTTGAAAAAAATGATTTTCTTTGAAATGTTAACAATTTGCTTTATGGTTTGGCGAGCCTGTTGTGGGCCTTGTGTCTGACACCTCTGTACAGTGTTGTCGTAGCACTCACGTGCATTTAAAATGTGAATATGTGGGTATCAGCTGCAGTAATCCCACCAGATTTACCATTGGACCTGCATTATAACCCAGGTTTGGCTGGGATTTGCAGATGTTTTAGATTGACCAGATGTAATGACAATATGAGACTATTGATATCACTGTCCTGTTAATTTCGTCTTCATTTTCCATGTCTTGAGATTTTTCAATAAATTGTATATATTAGTTTAAAGAGACATGAACCTCAAAGCGTGTTTCAGTTCACAAGCTTATCAGTTCCAAAAAAAAAAAAAAAAAACAAGGAAGAGGAGAAAATGACCAGATTGTGTGGTTTTGTATGTGTGTTGTTTTTTTTTTTTAAACGTCCGGTTGAAACATCCAGTCACCGCACCGGTTTTGGCTGAAGGCACCGAGGGCGCGGTCGCAGAGCATCTACCTGCTTTAATTCTATTATTTCTTTGTTTGTGATGCCGCCTGTAATTGACGATGACAGCGCGGTTACCTCTGGCATGAATCGGAAAAGATTTGCTATTTACCGTGATAGACAATGCCCCCCGTGTGAGTCGGGTCTTAGCCTAATTGATGTTTTGGAAGATGAGCTCAATTGGATGAGTCATTAGGCCTATTACCAGAGTTTTATTAAATGCCCCCACCCAAAACGGGGGGAAAAAAACCTGCTGCAGAATATTTCCTTCCTGGAATAACAGGCGGTGGGATTGGTAAAAGGCAGATAATATATGTGGGAGATTGATCAGTGAGTAGCGACCCCATTATCTCCTGAGATGTTAATTACACTGCGCTCAGCTTGCATGTCAAAAGGCAGATAATTGAAGAAGGTAAAAGATGTGCCACACTTTATTTATGCTTTGGCTTGCTGCTGGAAGATTCACTCTCTCTTGTATGTCCTTTCTCTTCCTCATCTTTCTTGCATTTTTTTTTTTTTTTCTTTTTTTGCTTGGAGTGTATTTAATGTGGAGCAATATCACATTGTCCTACCTGATAAGTTATTGTTCACAGTCGTTGCTGTGATGGATGTTCTGTCATGTGTTCACTGTCATGGACCTTTCAAAAATGTCAAAAATAACTGATTATTACTTAAATCTGGCGTGATCCAGCTAGTTATGTGTGAGATTACTCAACACATCGACCACTCTGGTTTATACTGGTTTATATTGGACGGTTGAAGGACCCCACCCACCCTGGACCTAAGATACACACTCGAAAACAACAGGCCGACTAATAAACAGCTACTACTAAAGCCCTGTTTACGCGTCAACGTTTTCAAGTGAAAGTGCTTAACTTTCAATGCGTTCCCTTGGGAAATGGCTCCAAGTTGAAACTTTTTGAAAACATTCCAACTCCTTCTCCATGGATAACACAACTTTTTGAAAATGCACCATTTCTGTGAGGTTGAACGAAAATGCTACTTTTTGGAAACACTGCTCCTGTTCAGTAGAGGAACAATAACAACAATGGCTCCCAGTCCATATTCTGTTGGGACTTGGCAGTTTTATCATTTAGTCCCCCGGAATATCAATCCGACTTGGCCGTCTGGCCATTTGAATGTCCGTGTACTCGCCATTATTAATGTTTATGGCATATTTCTCTCAACCTGCATGTGTGTGTGCTTTCATTATAAACCTAATCTGGGCCAACTCGTGGCCTGGCATGTTAACTACATCGTTTTCGGTGTTTCTGCCGTTTCCGTGTAAACAGACATTGTTTTCAAAACGTTGCTGCGTAAACGCAAAACCTTTTTGAAACGAAAACGCAAAAATTCACTTTCACTTGACCGGTTGGGTAAACGGGGTCTATGTCTGCACAATTTATTTCTACATTTATTATTATTGTGATATCAATAGCCTATGTATAATGCCCTTATTGTAAATTATGTTTTCATGCGCTGTGCATTCATGCTTTGTTCATAGTTTGTATTCATTGTAAATTATATTTTATGCATATTAGTTAAGAATGCAAGAATGTCAGGGAATATTGTGATGATGATATGATTTCCTATAAATCATATTAATGTTTTTCCAAATAACAGTGCTCTTTCTCTTTCTCCTAATTTACTGTCATTATAGTTAAAGGCAGAGTTTTTCTGAATTAATCACACTATTATGTCATTATTAAAAGTCTGTTATTTTGAATTGTCATGAATGGATGCTTCACGGAAACCTGATTAATCACAGTTCAGGCTGTGGTTTTGTGACACGTGTATATTGCATGTTGATACTGTGACAATGATAATTTAGGGCAATACAGTGCAGCCACAAACAGACAAATTTTCCTCCAAAAAACAAAACTTCAGAATGGATTCATCTACTTTTCCATGTAAAAGTTTTTGATATAGTTATTTGCTTTAAACCTTCAGTTTTGCACTAAAGCAGGGGTGTTAAACTTCAGGCCCTGGGCCCAAACTGGCCTGCAAGAGACTCCGATCTGACCCGCCAAGCCAACAAGCAAAAGTTAAAACTTTCAAAGAAAACACAGATTTTTGAACTATTCCTGAGGGAAATTCAAGCGAACACAACACTGAGACCCGGACTGAGATATTAGCCAAGCTGTCAGGGCGAATTTGTAAAAACACCTATAATGCAACAGCTGAAGGAGAAGTTATTTTCTTCTTTTTTTTTTACATTTCATTGCATTTTGCACCAGAAGGTTTAATCAAAAGTGACTTCATTTTGAGGTTGTAGTAGTCTTCTGTAGTAATATTTAGTTTTTTTGTGAAAGTATTGACATTTTCACATTTTACCAGTCTCGCCCAGTGAAGATAAAATTGGACTGAATGGCCCCTCAATTAAAATGTGTTTGACCCCCCCCCCCCCTGGGCTAAAGCTTATTTTTTTACGTCTTAATTTGTCACTATCACACTTAGTAAATGATCAATGGTTTTACCCTCTGCTTACGTCTTATATCATTATTTCTTTCCTATAAATCACATGTGTCGAACTCCAGGCCTTGAGGGCCGCAGCCCTGCACGTTTTGCATGTCTCCCAGCTTCAACACAGCTGATTGCAATGAGCAGCTCGTTATCTGGCTTTGTGCTGAATGTGGTGATGAACCATCAGGACATTCAGGGGAGGGAGACATTGAAAACGTGCAGGGCTGCGGCCCTCGAGGCCTGGAGTTCGACACCCCTGCTATAAATGAAGTGCTATGAAAGCCCCCCCCACACACTGCTGCAGAAAGCTCAGCTTTCCCACTAATTTATCCATTTTTGTTCAAACCTGTAAGCTTTTCTGTGTTCAAGAGCTTTTAGTTTTTAGTGTTGTTGTCTGCTAAAAAGTCATTCTAGTTTTACTGTATTATCATGAGTTGAGCTCCGTCGGAATTGCTCATTTGTCAAGAAATTTTCCTTGCAAAGCAGCTACACGTTGAGCACCACAATATAAAAGGAGGATGATGGAAACGTTTGTGGGAGAGTCTCCAGAAAGTTAGAGAATACATTAAGAGTGGTCTGCAAAGGTACACACTGTGGTGAGATGGTGCGAAAAGCAGTGGAAAAACTTGATAAGGTCTTGTCTCTCTCTGTTCTTCCCCCTTTCTTTTTATACATGTTTACGTCTTCACCACTGCAGCTCCCCCACCTGAGCAGCTGTGTGTGTGTGTGTGTGTGTGTGTGTGTGTGTGTGTGTGTGTGTGTGTGTGTGTGTGTGTGTGTGTGTGTGTGTGTGTGTGTGTGTGTGTGTAAACTTCCTATTGACAGCGTACGAACCATAGGGGACATGTTGTACTGAAAAAAAAAAGTAGTGTTTGTCATTTCGTGTGCTTCTAGAGATAGCATCATAACTCTGCTTCCTGTGGTTTCCTGTGGTGTCTCTGTGTGCTGCAGTGAAGAGTGCACGTGAAACCTACACACACACACACACACACACACACACACACACACACACACACACACACACACTCTCCAATTATCGTCATCAGCAGGGGGCGGAGTCTGTAAGGAGCATTCAGGGCTGCGGTGACCAGTGGTGATGGACAGCAGCAGCAGGGTCTGGGATGATTTAGTGCATCACCTGGTGGACACTTTGAAGATCGAGGATGATTCATGGAAAACCTTGTTTGGCTCATGACAGGTGGCTTGAATTCATCACACTGAAGGTTTACATTAACGTCTTTTGAGACGAAGCCCCCCCCGTGGGGGTTTCACCGGGTCCTGTTTAGATATTTTCAAAGGCCAACTCCCTCCTGAAACACTCAGACCGTGTTTACATGGCAACGTTTCAAGTGAAAATGTATCGTTCGAAACTGCAAAAAAGCTGAAACTTATGTAGTTTTCAGGTTGGGCCACTAGTCGGCGGTGTTTGTTTGTGTAATGAAACCACACACACACACAAAGAGAATAATAAGCTATAATCATTAACAATGAGGAGTACACGGACATTTGAATGGACAGATGACAAAGTCTGGTTGCTATTACGGGTGACTCGACTATAAAACTACCAAGTCCCTGGTGAATCTGGTGATAAAGTCAGAGCATCTTCCACCTTGAGAGACGTTTTCGTAAAGTTGTATTTTCCATGACTCCGAGCACTGTTGTTGTGTGACCGGACCAATAATACGCAACGAACGTTTTGCGTTTGCACTTGCAAACATTGTCTTGTAAACGGGGCCTGACTCCAGCAGCGCTTTCACCTTTTCTTTGACATCTGCCTCCTTTTCTTTACCTCATCTGACCCGTATCTGAAAACCATTAGCATCTTTCTCCATGTTTATCAGGAGACCAGGAGGCTCCAGCAGGCAGACAATGACCTTCATTCAATTGAAGGGTTTTATGGTATTAAGTTTGGAGTGGGTTTTTTTTTTTCTTTTTTTGCCCATCTTCACCACATTTTCCCACTTTTTTGTGCGTGGAGAAAGACCTCTGCTCCGTCAGAGGCTGGCGCGCAGTATTTCGCTGTGGCAGTGCAGCCTTATCTGCGCTCGAGGTCTGTACTTTAATGGGCTTTATTGATCTAAACAACATCAGGGGTTGCGGTGATGTTATTAAGGCAGAGATAACTTCTGTGTAATTCCACTCCAACAATATATTAGCCTTTTATTGGTCTAAATAACTTTGCCTTTTAGACAGTAATGCACCAGTAAGTCACAGCGGCTCTTCACGTCGGCAGGATCTTAATAAAGCATTTCCTCTGGACATCCTGCTGCGGAGAGAGTGAAAAACGACAGGTTAAAAGGCATGCTGGGAAGTTTCCATGCCATCACTGTAAATTATCTCTTTTGAATACATAAATAAAGCGAGAGGAGAGCTGTGAACAGGAAGGGGGTGAGAGAGGAGGGGAGGGGGGGGGGGGGGCAGTGGAAGTTTGTGTTCCAACGCTTTCAGCGTTTCACACATGGAGGCGCCATCCAAAACGAGAGCATCGGGAATATGTGCAACATCATGTAGGCAGCAGCAGATCGGTGTTGTTGTGTTAGCAGAGGGCTATATGTGTCTTTAAAAACAGTAAATTGTAAACCGAGATCAGGCTGTTAATTTATCAGCTTGTATTAAGGACTATATATCATCAGGTCAAAAACTAAATAAACATAAGGCCTGTGGACCAAAACCAGGTCGCAAGAGGCTCCAATCTGGCCAAACCACCAAGAAAATTTTAAAGGTTTCTAAGAAAACTGAAATTTTTCAAAACAAATTTCTTAGGGGTAGTGAACACGACGCATTATTGAGAACTCAGCTGAGATATCGGTGAGGGCTGAGCGATATGGCCTAAAATCTATATTGTAATATATTCTTTTCTTCTGCGTGTGTGCGTGTGTGCGTGTGCGTGTGCGTGTGCGTGTGCGTGTGTGTGTGTGTGTGTGTGTGTGTGTGTGTGTGTGTGTGTGTGTGTGTGTGTGTGTCTGCATACAGTCTATATATATATTAAAATGACTGAACATGCTCACGTATCAGATATCAGACATTTCAACATAATAAACACGCTTCAAAAAAGTATAGAATGCCATTTCAAAAACATTTATTGTGCAACACTTACTTGAAAAAAACAATGCAAAAACAGTTATGGCCTCTGTAAGATCATTGCACCACTGATTCCTTCAGTCACACGGAGTGCCTTTAGAAAATGCATGTAAAATATCAGGCTATGGTGTGCAGGGCCACCTTTTCACTTTCCACTTGATTGACTGGGCGTTTGTGGAGCTGCAGTTTTTGGCTTTCTTTGTATTCAAAACATTTAGACATTAGGAAAAAAAAAAAAGTATTCCCCCTTTTTGTTATTACCGTCACCCGGCATGTGTTGTTTACATATTATGTTTCCCTGCTCAACAACCGACTCCTTAAACCGAAAGCAGGTCCATATGACCGACGTTGCACAGCTCTTCTTTACAAGCACCTCCTCCTCCTCCTCCTCCTCCTCCTCCTCCCTCCAGAAGAAGCAGAAGTCCATGACAGGGCGGTGCGTGGTGTCTATTTACACACTGCTGTGTGCTGCGCACATATGCTGCATCTCACTAGTGACTGTATCAGTCATATTTCAATCATGTTTAGCGTGTAGCCTCACTGCTGTGTGAGCTCCGAAGCTTCATTTTGCATTAGAAGGTTTCACTGAAATTGGGTTTATGTTGAGATTGTAGTCATTTTTTTTTTTTTTTTGTAACACCATTTTTATCACGTATACTCTGCAGGCCAATAAAGAAAAACTTTAAAGTTTAATTTTGACAGTTATTGTTGCACTATTTTACCAGACTAGCCAACTCCAAATGAATTGAGATGACTTTGACACCCTGATATAATGGCACAGTATTGTATGTAGAAAAGTTGAAAGGAAAAAAAAAGGCGAAACCTTGGATTGTCTTGAGGAGAAATGATAAGACAGCTACACATTAGTATAACAATATATAGAAAACCCTCTTAGATAAATTCAAAGTTATGTATTGGTACGTTTTTGAAAATGAGAAAACAAGTCAAATGTATTTTTCCACGTGAGCGCAGAAATAATGAACACAACAATTAACTACTGAATTATTTTCCAACATTTTCAAACATTTCTAGTTTGAGGCCGTGAATTTAAAAAAGTTTTGAAAAGTTCTGACTCAACAGTATTTTCTTCAGGCTAACTATATATAAATTCAGTATTGGGGTTAAAATTTTTTTTAAGTATTTCTCCTTTTTCCCCTCCTACGTTCGATATGCAAATGATTTTTGAACCCTTTATGCTCCTGCTGATGTGATATCTGCACTTTTATTACTACATTTTTTACATTTACATACTACACCACCCATGTGCCTACTATATTTAAATACGTGTATTAATTGATCTGCACATGCAAAACACAAAGCTTTTGGTCCTATTTTGACAGAGTTTGTAATTCTGATACTGGCTGATATCAAACCATTCAAATGATAATACATCAAAAACATTACTTATCACTAAATTGATTTACTTTGCAAACCAAGATAGAGAAAATAAATCTTAGAATGCAAAAGAGAGAAACAGAATAAATTACACACAATCCCATTTATAAATAGATAAGAGTATGCATCCCTCATTGTGCTACAGCTATAGGTTGAAAATGGATTCATAAGGTGGCGCCCCACTTTTTCTTTAAACATTCTAACCCGCAGGATTATTTACATTATATATATATATACACTTTTGATTTACTTATCATTGATAAGTAAAATGTGTCGTGTTATAAGTTAACAAAAAGACAATCCGTAAAAACCTTATAAGGTCCAAATGAAATGTATAATATGATGTCATTCTTAAAGTGTTTCATTGATCATAGAAAAGTAGAACAGTTGATGGCATTACAATGTGAAACGACCCACATTATACCTCAAAATGTATTATAATGTCTTAATTTTGCCATACTTTATGTTGTTATAGAAATTATATATATATATATATTTATATATATAATTTTTTTTTTTGTCATAATAGCACATGAAATGTATTTTAAAAGAAACTTCATATTGATTATAAATAATTGCTTTAAAATAACGCCACAATATTGAATGTGAAATTTCACCTTACATCTAGATACTTCATCACAACACAACATGAGACCAGTTCTGATTAATTTCACTTTTTAACCTAATGACTTGTTATTTCTTAAAAAATATTTTCCTATAAAGTTTAAAATCTTATTCTGCTTGTATATAGGTATGGTTAGTATGTATGTCGAGATAGATGTGTGTGCACTGGATACATGTATTTATTTAGTGTATATGTGTATTCATAAAATATGTATTTATTTAGATCTATTTTCAAGGGGTTTGTATGTAGATATGTGTGCATGTGTGTGTGTATATATATATATATATATATATATAAGTGTAAATAATCTTTCTTTTTTGTTGTCTATTATTTGTGTTTTGACAAATTAAGAATGAAAACAATCATGAGAAATTACATTTTACATTAATAAACTCACTTTTCTATAAATATATATCAATTTCAGCACTTTAACTAAATAATAATTCATTACTTGATGATATTACTGAAAATACTAAACATGAAATGTATCATTCAAACTTTGACCTAATATCAAGAGACAGTTTTCTGTACAATTATTGTAAATTCACTGCTAAACTTCACTACTATATAATTTGATTGGTGTTATGTCCTAATAGAAATGTGATAACAGAAATATGGATCTTGCTTTAATTGGAAAACTGTAAATGTAGACTGAGCAAATTCATAAATATAGAACACGAAACAGTATCACAATATAAAGTGACACTTTAAACACGATGTACATAAATGTATTACGCTTAATATGAACGTTTTCAGGTGGTTTAGTGAATTTTCATCACAATTTAACATTATAATCTGCTTTTTGCATTTAAGTGGTGGTGAGTGTTTGTCTTCACTGTGACGTTTGAGCTGATCAGACATCAGAGAGGAAGTGGGTCCACAGCTCTTTTTCAACACACTGTGGGAGTGGGGGGGGGCTTCAGGGAAAACTGTTACGAATAACTGCATTGTGACCAAACAACTTTCAATTTATTGTGCATTTGCGAACTTTTATTTATGGACGTTTGCAGTATTTCTCTCCTTTCAAGGGCAGCATGGATCCAATATTTATATGAAACCAGGAGCCCATTTATCTGGAAGTGTATTTTCAAAGGGTGGGAGCAGTAGAGTGGGGGTTGGTGCTTCATAATTTGCAGCTATTTAAAGCCCCGGTTTTGGTAATGAATTATTTTGTCATCTCGACTGTGATGAGATTCATCTTTAATAACTGTAACAATTATTTTATTAAAAACGAGAAGCCATGCATTATTACGGCTATCTCGCCAAGGTCTGAAGCTGGAAGGGATTCTCATTAAGAGCATTATATTACCCCCGGTGTGCCTTCAGTCGAATGTCCCGCTGAAATTACATTAGGTGTCAACAATGTTTGTGTTAGAAGTAAGCAGTCATATTTACCCGGGCTCGCGTTTTCATTTGCCGCCTGACACCGTGAGACGTATTAAAAAAGATACTAATGCCCCGTATCTGATTAAGAAAAACTCCTTTAAAGTGTTGACTTTTAATATAAAGCCAGCACATAAATCTCTATTCACAACTTTTGATTGCCTGAGATTATTTTGTGATTTATTTAGCCCCCCCGTACTCATCCTCACCGCTCAGATCGTCCAAACTCCCGAGCATCAGGTTGTTTGTGCCGTGATTGATTTATCAGCGCCTTTTCATCTACGCCCTGCGTTCCTGCCAATGGCGAGCGCGGCGTGCAACATTGTGCTTTCGCTAATGGTTCCAGGCCCGGGGTTGCCGCTAATGACACGGGTTGTAATTGTTTGTCAGTGTGATAATGTGTGATTTCCTATTTCCATGTGAAGTCGGACATTTGATGGAGGAGGGATCTTGTCAGGAAGACAAAGTGCCGTCATTTGTCAGCGGCTAAATGAGCTTCTCTCCAGACATCCTCTCGCTTTTCAATGGCGAGATCATATTTCCAGATCCTTTTATTCATTTTTTTTTCAGTTTAACATGATTTCCATGTAAAACCTCTGCTGCTCTCTGTGCGTAGAGTCCAAAAACACGTGTGATCGTGTGAGAGTCGCCTGAGGCCCTGTTTACGTGACAACGTTTTAAGTGAAAACGCATTGTTTTTGTTTTCAGAAGAGTTTAGGCTTTACATAGTAACATAATGAAAACAATGTCCGTTTGCACGGCAACGGCAGAAACACTGACAGAGATGTAGTTTTCATGGCCCCTAGTGGGTGGGTCCTGTTGTTGTTTGTAGGGAAACCAGTGCTCAGAGAACAATATGCTTTAAACTTGAATAATGGTGAGAACACATACATTTGTGTGGACAGTTGGATTGCTAATCTGGGTGACTCTCAACTATAGAACTCCCAAGTCCCTGGAGAACATGTACTGGGAGTGATGACACTCTGGAGGCAGCCATCGTTGTTATTGTCCATCTCCTCGCATGTGCAGAAGAAGGATTTACTGTGGCCGTGGTGTGCACGCGCAGTAGCAGCACTTCTGCCGTCTACATCGAGTCGGCGCGCGAGCGTTTCTAGAAAGTTGTGTTTTTGTTTAAAAAAAACTGTACCTTTTTGCCAAACTGCGATCCTGAGATGGGGATTAAACCGACATCGTTTGAGTCACTCAGCCAGCGTTGTGTGCTGACTTCTAGAAATCTGTCAACTGTATTTCCAAAAAGACAGAAGTGAAATTACTGTGTTTGGTAATCTTTTATTCTTAGTGTTTGCGAGCAGTCATCACTTCCTTAAAGCTGTTTCATCATCTTCAGAGGAAAGACTGTGACACCTCGTGTCACAGATATTCTCAGTTTAGTTTACGCCGCGGTGCTGTGATAGTTTCTCTCCTCTTTTGTCTCTGCAGTGATGTCAGAAAACTATGAGGCACATAATTGCTGCAATTGAAGGTCAGCACTACGGGCCTGCCTTCATACTTTCCAAAGTCTTTGATGTGGTTGACCCCCCCCCCCCGAACAGGCCTGCTTCTGTTTCTGATTAGCCTAAGTCCATATTGCAGGGTTGGGGGCAGATTCTACCTAGTTAACAGTCTAATGAGCTAAACAAAGGAGAGGTGCGGCGGATGGGTCTCCAGGGGGAGCTACTTATTGTCACCACTGCCCCTCCGTCTTCCCTCTCCTCTCTCCCTATCGATTCATGTCTGGTCGCACTCGTTGTGTAATCAGCTAAATGTAGCCTCTGCTTTTTCCTTATTATTACCTGGGTGCTTAACACCAACTCTTTTTTTTTTTCCCCCTTTCAAGGACAAATGTTGTAGGAGAAGGCAGATCCCGTGTGAAGTCCCCGAGCTCTCTGCGAGCGGCAGATCCCTTTTCAGCGCCAGCTGTTCTCTCAGATACACCAGGCCGTGCTGAAATTCTCTTAATATAATTCTGGGGGCTCAGGAGAATAGTGCAAAACAAGCGTGCCAGCGAGGAGAGCGTTGAATTTTTCATCAGTGGGCTTCAACTCGCTGAGTTAGTGGGCAGCGCTCTCATTCATGAGCAGATGTTCAGTGCAGTTACACTCTGCAGTTAATGTGAACTTACTGGCCTTTCTGCCATTGGCTGCAAGGACGTTGGCAGCGATCTGGCATCTGAGAATTGCTCCCCGTAAAAAAAAAAAAAAAAAGGCGAAAGCCTGGGTAGCGTTGCCCGGGCCTTTTTTAGCCACTTCCCAGCCCAGGAGCTGGATGGTGGACAGGGGGGTAGGCACTGACAGCCCATCCGTCTTCGGCCAGACAGTGATGAAACGCCCGCCGCTGTCCGCTCGAGGGAATCGCCATGAAATTCCAGCAGATAATTTTCACAAGTTTTACACTCACTTTTCCGGTAAATGGGCTCTGCGTGAAGCATTTTCAGGAAAGCCCTGAATCACTCCAGCACACTTAAAAGGGTACATTTCTGGACATACGGCACCTGTGAGGGGGTAGCAGTTTGGTCCTGGTTGGTCTGCAGCTGAAAGCAGCTGCTGCTGTGGTCAGCCTGGTGGGCTGCTTCCTCTCCTCGCACTGGAGCTTCAGACATCTGCACGGCCCGGCCTGGGTTTGATGTGGCCATACAGATCTGTAATAGTTTCCCTCTATCCAAGCAAAGAGCGTATACGTGACATCCAGTTCAGTGGGCGGCACGTCAGTCGTGTGGAGTTTGCGTGAAAGTCATCCCGGCGAGGTTGTGCATATGGGACCGAACCAGCGCGAATGACAAGCTCTTGTTTCCTCATTTTCACTTTCTAATTGGTCGTTTTCAGGTTGGCTTTACGAGAGCAAAACTAATTAGTGTTTCTAAATTCAGCAGGAAAAAAAAAAAAAAAGTGAGTTGACTTGATTGTTCTGGTTTCCTCTCGTGTGTCAGGCGCTCAACAGGAAAATAAGACTCTAATCATTTTCAAATTGCTCGTGTTTTCAAAACCCCCCAAAGCTGAATGTCACTCCTCGGTCTCCTGGCATTTTGTTTGGCTGGATCAGGGAACAGCGGCTGCCCTCTCGCCTCTCCGCTCTCATTGTAAGTCGTGGGAAGTGTTTGGACTTGGGGCCGGTGGAAAGGAAAAAAAAAACCAAAACAATGCGTTGTGTTTTAGGTGGGGTTGTTTCTGCTTTGATTGGAAACGTCCTGCTGACAGGAGCGAGCAAGCAAGTTTACAGTAGCAGTGACATTGGCGTTACCTTTATTCAAAGTCCTCCAGCTGCAGCGAGCCCTCAGGAAGCCCAGCGCGGGCCCACATGGGCGGCCGGGCGGCCCCGCAGAGAGCAGAGCGAGCCCTGTTTGAGTTGGCAGACGCTCCTCTCTCGGGGAACTTTTGCTGTCTCTGCAGAAAGGCCAGTGGCGGCGGGCTCAGGCGGGGCGGCGGTGATTCTCGGGCCAGGATGGGCTTTTCATTTTTTCCCCCACCTCTCTTCCCTTTCAGGAAACACATTTTGCCGTTTCTTGCCGGCGCTGAGGCGAAGGGGGCAGCGGGGCAACGGGACCTAATGACAGAGCTAGGCTGTGACCGGGCATGTCATCTCTAATGAACAAAAACATCCAGAGCAAGCTGTAAAATATAACCTATTTATATTTTCCCCATCAACACTGGCGGGATTCAGACTTCAGAAGGCAGTAATTAAAAAAAAATACTCGATCTGGGGTTAGGGAGGAGCAGTGTTTAAATGCAATTAGAGCAAATTAATTTGGTCTCAGTTACAGTTTTTTTGGAATGTGTCATTATTTGTTTAATCAAGGGAGTTCCTGTTTTAGATGCTAAATCTGTATCCACAGATATCTGAAGGGAGGCGGCGGGCTCTGGGACACCTATTTAATTCTGCCATAATGAATATTAATTTGAAAGTGACCTGTTTTGTGTCCCTCCGCTTTCCCACTCATACTTAACGCAGAGTTGCACATGTGTGCGTTTGTGTGCGGGTCTGTTTTACCTACATTGTGGGAACATGATCTGTTAATAGAGTCTGTATTCTGAGGGAATTCATCTGGGTTCATGTGGAAAAAAATATTCCAACATTTATGTAAAGACGTGTTTTAGTTCAAAGTTAGGTGAAGGTTTAGTTAGGGTTAGGTAAGTAATAGTTATTGTTAAAGTGAATCTGATGGAAATGGATGTAAATTAATCTCAGTCCCATGGAGGGATTAGAACTCTTTCTCGGACCTAATAACTGTGAGTACACTACACTTTAAAAAGACCTGTCCTTCCTTATGAGGGAAAAATCTACATTTGTAAGGGTGAAGATATGATTTTATGATACGTTTTTTGGGGTTCGGGTCAGGGCTACAGGCTATAAATCCTGTAAAATGAAACAACATGCGTATCGCAACAGCTATAGAAGTATTTTGGGCTTTTCACTGTATTTTGTGCCTGAGGGTTTCTTTAAAATTAACTTCATGTTGAGATTGTAGTAGTTTTGTGCAAATATAGACACTTTCAAAAACATATTCTCTGCACCACAACAAAGAAAAACTTAAAAGTTGACATCTAAATGTTATTTTGGCTACTACTATAGAGGTCCGCTCACTCAAGATTAAATGGGGCTAAACTCCTGAACTGGAATGTGTTTGACATCCCTGGACTAAAGGGTTCACACCTGATCACACACCTAATCTTAAACTGCGCGTAAATGTTTTTATGTTGTGTTACTCATCTCTAAGGTTTTATTTCTACTTGCTTAATATTTTATGTAGGGTAATTAAAGAAATTGGGACGGTGGGCGTGAGCAAGAGCTCTCTGGTGTGTGCCAAACAGCCGCTCTGAAGTGGTGGTCACGTTGTGTCGTGGGTCTGGCATGAAAGCAACCACACCAGGCACAAGCACCAACTGGCAGGAAAACTGACGGAGTTTCAAAGTTCTGAGATTAAAAAAAAAACAACAACCCAAAAAGTGTCCTGTAACATGATGAAATTTGCATTGTGGTTTGTTTCATGAACATCTCACATGTGGTCAAACATGGTTTTTGAGAAAGCAGCCAAACCAAGATTTTTCCTCCAAAAAACTTCATAAATGCGACAACTTGTAAATGCTGTGTTGGAAAACGCCTTCTATTGATTGCTCGGTACAACAGCAGCTCCGTATAAAAGTGAAAAGTATTTGCGTGGAGTAAATAAAAGACTGTTATGTAGTTAATAAAACAGTAAGCGAAAGTGCAGAAAAGGAAAATGTATAAAGTGTCTACTAAAACAAAGTCTTATTGTAGCCCCTCAACATGTTGCTCCCGGTGTCATCATGCTCAGTTGGTGTTGAACAGGAGCAGAAGAAGTAGCTACAAACACAGATATACTACAGTTTAATAATTGACATTATTTTGTTTCAGAAAAGTTTCATGTCTACGCCGCAGTGCAGGGCTGGGGAAAAAAATAGATTTAATCGTTTAATCGAATTTGTTGCTAAAAAGGATTTTTATTTTGCAGATTAAAGTTTTTTTCTCGCCACAGTTTTTGGGCATTTTTCGCATTCCGTTCTGCCATTGCTTGAGGGGTTCCATAGTTGCTGTTGCACTTTTGCTTAAACCTGGTTTAAAGCTTGAATTTGTTGAATGACAGAGCCACATTTACTTTTTGTTTTGGGATTGTTTATGAGCAATTTAACTCTGAAGACAATTACAGCAATAAAGTTGCACTTTTGACAATATATCTCATGTCTGTCGTCATTTTAAAGTGCATTGAGATAAACATTGAATCAAATCGAAACTCGAATTCTTTTTTTTTAGGCCAAATCTTCCAGCCCTGCCGCAGTGTTTTGAAAAGGATATTCATTTACACAGTTGAAACCGTGTAGTTAGCATGCCAGGGCATGGGTTGGCACTGTTTTTGTAATGAAACCACATACGTGTATGTACAGGGAACAATATGCTATAAACATTAACAATGGCAAGTGCACGGACACTGGCATAAACAGATGGTGAAGTTGCTACCAAACTACCAAGTCCCAGGAGAATGGGTTTCTTCACTTCCGATCCAATCCAGATCGCTGAATTTGGATACTATTCCGATACCAGAGCTGTTTGGTTTGATATTATTATTATCATGATTGTTGAGTTTATATGAGGCTGTAATAAACTCCTCTATACAGCCAAGTATGAAATGTAGGGATTTATGCATGTATTCTCTCAAAAGACAACTTGAGGTTAGTATAAGGTCAGAAAAGGAAGCAGTACAAACTATTTTTGTTCAATTTGGACAATATGGGGGTCGGCGTTACGTCATCATCTCATAATAAACTCATCATCTTATAATAAACTTGTCATAATCTCTCTCATAATAAACTTTAAAACCTCAGAATCACTTTATTAATCCCTGGGGAAATTCTTTAGCAACGCAGCACAAACGACTGGGACTATTTTCAGGGAGTTTTGCATGGAGTAGGACACAGCTTCACGGAGATCTGAATCGCCTGCTGACAGCGTGGAGGAGCTGCTTTTCATTGTGTTGATGCCGCGGTCAGTGCTGTTCTCCTCTGCGAGCTGGCGTTTTAAAACGGTGACGTCTGGTGGCAGAGAGGCCGCCTCGCTGTACAACGGCTTTGCAAACGTCCACGTTGCTCTGTGGTGTTTTCAGCGTAAATTACGTCCAAACAGCAACATGTTGTCATGAAAAGTTGGATAGCACAGTGCTGCTACATTAGCCTGCTGGCTGGCTGCAAACTGTGGAATGGATTTCCTGACTCGTTACTCCGCGTCTCATTGAGACCCGCCTCCCTTCAGGAAATCCAGCCCACAGTTTGCAGCCAGCGAACTGAGCAGCAGCAGGGAAAGACTTGTGGAGTCATTTCAACAGACAGTAAAGCACAGATGCGGCTTCATGGATCGGAAATCTTCACAGGTTGGATCGGAAATTTACAATCCGTGAATTATGTTGGTGTCGGAACCCGATACCGATAATGGATCGGCTCGGCTCCATCCCTTTATCTGGAGGCCGCCATTGTTGTTTTGTTATTGTCCATCTGCTCATGCGTGTGCAGAAGAACTATTTACTACGGCTGTGGTGTGCAAGCGCAGTATCAGCGTTTCAGAAAAGTGGTGTTTTCTGCTGTTTATATGGAGTTGGAGCGTTTTTAAAAAAGTTCTACCTCGGGATTAGTTTTGAAAAAGTTGCCTTTTGATCAATTCCAGTTGTTGTTTAAACAGGGCCGTAGTCCAGGCACGGTTCCCGGAAGACATGATAACAACAAATTGTGTGTGTGTGTGTGTGTGTGTGTGTGTGTGTGTGTGTGTGTGTGTGTGTGTGTGTGTGTGTGTGTGTGTGTGTGTGTGCGTGCGTGCGTGCGTGCGTGCGTGCGTGCGTGCGTGTGCGTGTGCGTGTGTGCGTGCTTAAGGTAGTGGTCAGATTAAAGCATTTCCATCATGTTCATAGCTGATGACTACACTCACAAACTAGTCTACCTAAATATGTGACACCGCAAATGTTGTTGAACAAAGTCAGTGTGGGAAAGTGTGTCTTCATGTTTGAAATAATTTCCACTGTTTCTCTTTTGCTTCTATTCTACCACCCCCCTCCCCACATTCTCTCCTCCTCCTCTTCTTCTCCTGTCCTCCCTGATCCCTGATGTGCTGCTTGCTGGTCCATCCAGGAGCCTCCAGTGGTGACGTCCCGTGGAGCCAGAGATCAAAGTAAGTGGTCCACACGCGTGTCCAAACACTTGTCGTGCAGCCACTTTTTGGACAATGTCTTTGCCAATGAAGGGTATTATATGGAGATTGTTCGTTTGCATGCTACGAGACGATAAGAAAGGTTTTGCATGGGAACCAAGTTCCTCATATCCCGGCACAGCTGCGCACCTCCATCGCTCTGAGGGCTGTAGAATGCAGCCGATGGTGACGGTGTCCCCGTCGGCGCTGACCGTCGGCCGTTGTAACGGTGAACCTGAAAAGTAAAGAAAATTGCAGATAGTGTGCCGGATCATGTCCGCATCCCCAGACTATCCGAGAAGTCATTACTCCTTGTGTGGTGTATAAACACGTCAAAAACAAACAATGACCCTGGGCAGACTCCACACCGCAAAACAATTTCAAAGCCTACAGTGTAGTGTAAACACAAAACATGGCTAACCTTCACGCAGGGAAGACTTCACCTTAAACCCGGTGTTTGTTTTATAGTCCCTGTCGACCTTGGTCGGATGTAGTTTACATCTCTCTGGTTCTTTTTAGGTGGACGCAGCTCCAGTTTTCTGCTGACATTTAGCTTGAGGCTTTGAGAAGCAGTGAGGAAAAGATTTCTCCTTTGGAAGCATCTATATGGTATTCGTTGAAAGCCGTTTTTGCATATTTAATAGAAAAAAGCAGTAAAATTGGCCATTATTGAACATCCAAGCCCTCATTAATCAGGATTTCTAATTAAAATTGATCCAAAATCATGACACAGGCATCACAGGAGGAATATTTGATGTTGTTTTAAAAGCAAGGGTAAATAAAGCCCTGTCAGGTGCAGATTCCCCACATAGGGACCCGACGTATCCAGTGATGAATATGTATTTTCTTTTTTCAGACTCCTCTGCCTCTGTGAGCTCCTTCACACTGAGCCGGGGGTGACTGTAAGGCGATGTGAACCCGTATTTTTAATAAAGCCCAGCTGCTGAATGATCAAATAGAGTCTCTAATTAAGGCCTGAGTGTACACCCATGTAAAATTCTCTCTGGAATGCTAACAACCTGTGATATTTCCAAAGGAATTTGCCGCGCAGGTCTCAGAGACGGGAGGGAGTGTGATGGTGGTGGTGGAGTGTTTGGGAGGAGGGGCAGAGCTCATGTGGCAAGCCAACATGTTGTTCACATCCATGTCAGATTGAGGCTAATGAAGGCCAGACTGATCCTTGGATGCAAGCCTTAAGTAAATGATCCCTCTTTGAATATATTAGAGCGCTACGGCAGCGGTGTGCCTCCCCCCGCCGTGCCAGCGCCGCTACGCGTCATCTCGCGGTCTGACGACAGGGCCAGTCGACACGCCGGTCACGGTGTTCGATCACAACCCTCACGGCCCATGTTCAGGTTTTGTTTTATCCACGGCGCGCACACACTTTCGATCGTTTCCCAGGCTAACGCGCGCCTGCAAGAACAGCTTGATCACAAATGGAAAGTGTGAGTGTTGTGTCATTTGACAATGTAAATGAGCCATCTCAACAATTTTTTCCCCACCCTCTTAAGTGGGATTGCATTTACATAACAGGCTGAGGTTTGATACGCAAATTGTCCTCTCGCAAACTCCTGTTGCAGTTGCATTTTTTTTAGTGCAATTCTGATTTAAACCATTTTTGCTATCTGAATAACTAAAAAAAGACACGCACACACAAGTAATAGTTAGGATTAAGAAAAAAACATCTCACAGATTTATGATTACACCAGCACTGTGCATGCAAATGATTCCTAAACTCGTAATTACAAAGCACTTTTGAATACTAATTGGACAGACAAGGACGTTGGACTGAAGCAATCCTGAATGGGCCCATTTTAAGCTACTGGAACGTCCGATTAATAAACACCTCTCTGTTTCTTTAGTGCTGGGCTGGCTCTACACTAAGGAAGACAGTGTCATTTGATTTTCGCTGATATAGCATGTGTTCTTCATAGATGGATGGATTGGATGGATCCAATTAGCCGTGGTCATCGCTCATGTATTAAAGCTGGCTGTGGAAGTGTTGCGTAGAGCAGTCTTCATTTTGGTAGTTTTGTGAAATGCTCCTGTAGAGTAGTTTAAAAGCCCATAAAGAGCACATTGTGAGGAATGCTCCCCCGATGCAGATTTGATTTACAGCTGAAGCAAATTTCCTCAATTAGACGTAGCCGGGAAATACTTGATCTTTGGCAGGTAGTGTACAGCGATGAGAATTCTTAAAGTAAACTAAAGTGACCAAGATCTATACCTTCTATCTTTTATATTATACACAATCAATGCTGCAATTACTTGCGACTTTTACTCGGGATTTCGTTCCCAGTTTAATAGTGGATAATGCATCTTTTAATACAGAGCACTCACCTTCTCCAGCTTATACATTTGTGTCGAGCTATGAGGATTGATAGCTCGTGGCACCAGCTGCACAGGTGCACCCGGCACCTCCCGAGGCCCCCTGACCCTCAACACGACGCGCACCACGCCGACCCTGTTTGTAAACACGAGCGGCGCAACCATGGTCACATTTGCCCCCGGTCGCGCTCGGCTCGCAGACGAGGCACAAGGCAACGTGACAAGCAACAGATGTGTCACACAGGCTGAAATCAAAACAGCGATCCAGCGCACTGTTATGCACGGCATCAGACACGGTGACGGTGACGCATGGGGGGGGGGGGGGGGGGGTTGGGGGGGGGGGGAGCGCTGCTGGCAGATGAGACAAGGCGAGCGCCTCCGCTGCTCCCAGCTTCCTGTCTGCAAGAGGACAGGCCTGTTTGTTGGGCCGCTTTGACGCTCCCAGTCAGTTTGTCATCTGGGGTGCTCGCTGCCGCTCTGATCACATGTACACACTGCATTCAAAGAGCGTCACATCAGCCCCGTGACAGGTAGGCTCCCAATGAGACAACAGCCGAAGGGGATGTCCTTTTCAATACACTGCACGAGTACAAGCTCACATTGTGCCAGCACAAAATAACAGCATATGACATCATTCTGAATGCTCTTATATCGTCTTTGTTACAGCTTGGAAGATTTGACAGCGATGCCTGCTTGCAAGGAAGAGGACTCACATGGTTTTTTTTTTCTATGGTGTCCTCCTCATGCAAAATGATCGAACAAGAGCTTAAAATGTAGAGTAATATACAGATCATTATTAATTTGAATTAAGGGACTTTTAGGCCCTGTTAACGCAACAGCGTTTTAATGAAAACGCTTTTGCTTTGGTTTTGGTTTCAGAAAGATTTCGCATTTGCACAGCAGCGTTTTGAAAAGGATGTCTGTTCCAAACGATAAAGCAGAAACAATGAAAATAATGTGTTCAGCATGCCAGGCCACGAGTTGGCACTATTTTTTTAATGAAACCACACATAGATGTGCAGAGGACAATACACTATAAACAGAAATAATGGTGAGTACACGGACATTTGTATGGACAGACGACCAAATTGGATTGTTGTTCCGGGTGACTGTAAACTAGAACACTATCCCGTTCCAGGAGAATATGGACTGGAAGTCATGACACTCTGGATGCTGCCATTGTTACTGTCCACCTAATCCAGCATGTGCAGAAGAACTATTTACTACAGCGTTGGTGAGCATGTGCAGTATTGACATTTTCAAAACGTTGCTTTTTTCTCCCATTTCCACCGAGACAGTCGGAGCGTTTTCCAAATGTTCCACTTTGAGAGCGTTTTAATAATAATAATAATAAGAAATTTGCTTTTTCAGTGACTCCGAGTGGCTTTAATCAGACCCTCAAAACGCAATGAAAGACTTTCATTTTCACTTGAAATTGCTGTCGTGTAAACAGGGCCTTAATCCGAATGAAAATGCATGCTCATAGAGAAAGCATGAGTTAGTAATTGATGTCTCTTTCCGATATTTTTCCGAAGTTGACCCCCGACATAGAATCACATCGTCTGAAATCATGCAACATGAACAGCTGTAGCGTCAGTGAAACTTCCACCTTGTATGAAATGCAACATACATTTAAAATGAGGGCTTTTAATCCGAAAGAGATACCGGCTGCTGGAGAAGGTAGAGCTGAGGGAGGATTGATGTCACAACCTGATCTTCACCAGAAAGCTGCTTCGCTTTGTTGCGAGCCCGCTCTAATGGACTCGTGTTGTTCACATCATGTGAGCTGATTGTTGTTTGACAGACGCGGTGAAAAATCAGACTTTGTATAAAATGCTAAACCGCTTTTAATTTCAAATGGAGGCCTTTAGTCTGAAACAGATACACGCTGGTGGAGAAGATAGAAGTGATTAAGTGAGCGATATCACTCACCCATCAGAAGACTGAACTCACATTTACTGTACTCATGATGTTGACTAAGTGCAAGATGATTGTGGTTTGACAGTAGCAGTAAAACCCAGTAGTAAATGCTACATACATACAGTGATGTTACTTCCTAATCCTCAGTCAAAATCTCCTTCGATTCCAGATGTCTGCAGATTGTATGAAAATTAGAAATGAATAGGTGAGAGATGTCTGTAGTAAGATTTGTTTTGGTGGGGCTTAAAGAAAAGCTCACCCAAGTCACATTGAATCCATGTTTATGTGTCGCGTCAATTAAAAACACATTGTGTTTGTTTATCATTTCAGAAAAGTTTTGTTTACACAGCAATGGCTGAAAACAGTGTTTTTTCATGTTGAGCCACTAGTGTGTGCTGTTGTTTGTTTTTCTGACGAAGCCATGCAAACAGAACAATAACGCTATAAACGTTAACAATTGCGAGTTCACAGACATTCGTATTGACAGACGGCAGTAGAAGTAGATTCATAACGTCCGCTTTATGTAAGCTGATTGTTATCCAACAAATAATGTGAAGCAGATACAGGTGGCTTGGAAAGGTAGAAATGAGGGAGCGATTTTCACCAGAAATGATCTTTCCTCCTGATTGTTGTGTTTAACAGCAGCAGTGAAAATGTAGCGTGTATTTGGTAACATGTTAATAATATGCTCAGTATCTTAATCTGCCCCTTGCCACTGCCCCGTAGGCAAATAGTGCGGCTCCACGCCGAGCTGTGGGGAGAAGCAGGCGTCCATCATCAGAACAAGTGAATGAATGAAGGTGCAGCAACAGCTCCTTGACTGAGCGTGTACTACAGTCCGTCACCCCACATCTGTTTACCACTCCGCCAGCCGCACCAGTGTTTATATCCACGGGTGTAATTGAGCTATTTTCCCGAGGGCAGCTGTAACCCACACTAAGTTCTATCCCAACTTTCCATTAAAGCGTGGGGGGAAGTTTTACTGATCGTAATCACGCACAGCAACACCGCTATGTAAATACGACTTATCAGCTTTGCCAATTTGGTTAAGTGGCATGTACGTGGGTGATTCATACGCCCAGCTCGGCGGCTCCGACACAGGCCACATACAGCAGTCATTTATTAAACATAGGTAACTTGCATTGTTAACAAGTATGTATGCAGAAAGGACTCAATCATAAAAAATTACAGCAATCGTGTTGAGGGAAAGATGCAAATACCCTCACAAAGTATTCAAGCGGCCACGTGGGCAAAGTTAACTGTCGGCGAGCAGCGTGTATGGAAATCGAGACCGGAATATCTCGATCTAAAACCAACCATTTAAATTAACACCAAACAATGTCGTGCATTATGCTTTTAGCATTTGCATACAACTCTGTTTGCTGCTGTGAGCCGGGGTTGAGACGCGGAAGAGAGGGGCAGCGAGATAGTGACGGAAAACAGAATGAAGGATACGAGGCACACAAACAAAGCCTTTGTCTGCCAGCCATAGGAAAACGACATCTGATAAGTTTTAATGCTCGTTCAATTTCACAGTTTAAAAGTAATTTGTACCACTTTGTTTGACTGCTGTTAAAAGTTTGTGGCAATGCAACTCCGTCTGCTCACCTGAATGGTCACTTGTATGTGTAATGGGCAATCCAATTAATATCAGTTTTGACACACACCAACAACTTAATAGTTTTAATAGTTTTATCTTACCCTCTTAATGTAAGATTGACTGGATTTATTATTGATTATGTGACTGTAGAATTACATCTGTTTTTCATGTTATAAATGTGCATAAAGCTCTATTTCTCAGTTGTCTGGTAGTGTTTGAATTGTTCATATATGAAAAACAGTATTAATGCTGTCGTTATTACAAGTGTCCATAGTAGATTCAGTCAGTGCCTACATGGTATGAATATAAAGGTTAAGAGTTTCAGCTTGTTTTATTTTATATATATATATATATATATATATATATATATATATATATATATATATATATATATATATATATTAGAATCCAAAGTCTATGTTTCATGAGATGGGGCTGTGGGGTTTCCAAGGCGCATATTTCTTCAAGAAATAAAAGGTTTTGGTGTCTGTTGACATGACAACGGTGCTTGGAGAAACTGAAAACACAACTTTTTGAAAATGCTCCGACTCGGTATCTGTGTTAACGGGAGAAAACGCAACTTTTCTGAAACGCTGCTTCTGCACCCCACGGCTATAGTAAATAGTTGTTCAGCACCCAATACACAGTAGATAACACAGTAGATGTACAATAACAATAATGTTTGCCTCCAGAGTGTCATGGATCCCGGTCCATATTCTCCTGGGACTAGGTACTTTTATAGTTCAGTCACCGGGAATAGAATTCCAACTTGGTCGTCTGTCCATATGAATCTCCCATGTACTCGCCATTGTTCATGGTTGTTGCGTATTTTTCTCTGCACGCATGTGTGTGTGGTTTCACAACAACAACAACAACAACAACAACAACAACTACCACTAGTAGCCCAAAATGAAAACGACATTGTTTTCAGCGTTTCTGCAAAACTTTTCTAAAACAAAACTGCAAAAACAACGAGTTTTCACTTGAAATGTTGTGTAAATATTACAAGGTTTTTTTTCGAAAGATTGTAAGATTATTGTTGGTGGTTCAAAGCTAAGTAAGTGTAAGTTACAATGACTCTGTGTGGTAATCTCTTTGTTTTGTGGTTTTTGGGCAGCATTCCCCCCCCCAAAAAAAAAGCTGGACAGACGTAGCACTGAGACATGGTCATATTTTCTTAGTTTACATCCATATTGTTGTCTGAAAAACATTGAATACTCACATATCAGTAGCTGTACACCCAAACACAAAGATGAACGGACATTAATTGACAAACAATGGCTGAAATATTTGAGAGAAAAAGAAACTAACCTGACATTAAGGACAGTGAAGAAAAGGCCGTCCCTCCTTTCCTCTCCTCTTCCGCACCCTCCTCATTGTCTTGGCAGCGATTCTCTAGGTCAAACTCTGAGTGGACAGAAGGCCAGGAGAAAGCTCTGTGACAGGGTTAAACACAGTGAAGGATGGCCGGCCCAAACCTTGACATCTGTAGCCACCGTCCACATGCGCTGTAATTAGGTCTGAATCTGTGACTTTTTAATTCTATATGCTGTGCCAATAACGGCTCCCTGTAATGAATGTTTGAGGGAAGGAGGGAGGACCGGACTTGATGGCTTTTTTTTTTTACATCCTTGGGGTTTAAATTTAGCCGGTGTCATTGTCCGGTGGGGTGATTAATAGTTTATCAGTCTCAGTGATACATCTACATGAAATATCTCCATCCATTTGTCATCAAACTGCACACTGAAATTGGTTAGATTTTCAATCAGGCACAGTTTAGGACAAGGGGGGAAAAAAGGAAAATGGCAAAAGGAAATGGCCATCAGAATGAACTCGCATGCAGGTGTTCAGTAACCCAATACAGGATGTCGTTTGTGAATTAAGACGAAAAAATGACACTTTTGTGGGTCTTTTTTTAGGCGGCTAATTAGATTGAGACCTCAAACGGGGCACAATATGTAGCCTAAATGTGGTTTTAAATAAGCCGGAGGTGTGCGGCAGTGAAAGAGAAGAGGGTGGGGGCTGACCAGCGAGCCAGAGATTGGCTTCTCTGTCAAATAAAGATTAGGCCTTTATTTCACCATCTAATCCCTGTAAATCTCTCATGGAGGAACTTGGGCAGTCTGTACGTCTTCTTTATCTCTGAAAGTGCACAAGTGGATACAGCAACTGGGGGTTTTAAATCTGGATTAACAAACCAGATTAAGATAATTAATTTGGATTTGTGCTTAAAAAAACAAAACAGGAATTCACCAGGTCAAAACCCATGTTGATATAGGATATCCATCTGATTTAAACTGAACAATTTGGCCCCTTGAGCTTTTGATTGGTTGACCTTGACTTTCTTTTTGTAACCAACTATCACTTTAAAGTCTCCCGTCACATTTTCGAGCATAAATATTACTTCAATTCTTAGCATTATAGGCTAAGAAGCTACATTGCACTTTTACCTACAAACACAGTCAGTGATTAGATCATTCCTTTTGGTTTGGATTGAAAAGTTAATTGAATAAAATAGACTAAGTCAAAACTTGTGTGGATCGTAAACAAAATGCTGGGCTGTTTTTAATTTGACCCCCAACTTTCCACAGTTTGCCGTGTTTAGCTGTATTTGTGCTCTTAAGTGTTTGTTTCTTTTCTCTCACACTTAAGTTATTGAATAGATGCAGTTTATCCCTCCATCTGAACTATCACACAACATTTTTTTTATTGAATTATTAATGCCTGCATTGAATTATTGAAGGCAGATAAATTCTGATCAGATTAATATTAACTCTGTGTGAAATATTAATGATCAGTGTTGAAAACGATGAGCTTACAAGAGGCTTAATTTCATCATAAACAGACAGTATTGGCGGCGTGAAGTCAGATGTGCTCCGGTCCTTTTTATTAATTCTTTTTTCTTTTTTCTTTTTTTTTAACGCGTCTTCCCCCCGGAGGCTTGGTGAATATGAAATATTGCAACGGTCCACTTCTGTGCTTAGAAGCCGAGCTTGTGTCATTGGCCAGTCCTGCCCCGGGGCTGACAGCGGTGTCACAGGAGGAGGGGGGATGGGGGCGGGGGCGGGGGCGTTGGCGGGCAGTCACTGGGTTACCTTTGTCACCTTGTCCACACATGACCTGAACTACGGCCAGGGGAAAAGTTACAAAGATGTTGTGCTGATCATATCAAGCTGGCCCTCTTCTTTTTTTATTTTTTTCCTCTCCTCTGCTGATTGGTGGAGCTCCTTTAGCTCCGCCCTACACGTCGTGGTGACTTTACCTTTCCTCGCCTTGATATTTGTCTTTTATCACACGAACTGGCACAGAGCAGAGTGAATTTCATCATGTGAGCCTGGAGCAGGTTAAATCTCCTCTTTTGTCAGTTTTGATTAAAACTCTCTTTAGATTAATGATATTCAGCAAAGATTTGATATATCATTTGCCAGTCTTTGGTTTGTTATTACAGTTGGCCCCATTGTATTTGTAAAATATGGAAATCAGACAAAATAAACCATTCTTGTAACATAATGGTAAGCACCTTGAAAATATGGTTACATTAATTATGTTTTAAATGCTAATGCGAGTGAAGACCATAATAACCAAGACATGAAAGGCTCCCCCCATTCAAAATCTGATAGCCAGGGAGAAGCAAATTATTTCAAATATTTGATATTTAAATTATTTTTTCAAATGAACTGAGACATGAGTAGAGCCGAGGCGAGTAGTTTCCCCTGGTGATCCTCCGGGCTCCTTTGTTTCCTCGGTGTGTCTCCAGCTCATTAATGTTCTAAGCATGTGAGAGAACCAAACCAGACTCCATAACCCATAGCTGGATGACACCTCGGGCCCAACACACACACACACACACACACGCACACACGCGCGTGTGTGTGTGTGTGTGTGTGTGTGTGTGTGTGTGTGTGTGTGTGTACATATATATATATATATATATATATATATATATATATATATATATATATATATATATATATATATGTGCACACAGTACATGTACACACACACACTGAGAAAAAAAAAATCCCTCAGCTGTTTAAAGTCCGTTGGCTCTTTCAGGAAGTGATGGCCGCCGAGCCGTCCTGATTAAAATGACAATAGTCTAATTAACTCGACCCCAGTGTCAGTGCACTAAACGGCTGATGGCCCGCCAGTTCCTGTTTGAAAACCCTTTGTCTCCCTATCGTCCAAAAATGTGACTTTTTTTCCCAGAAAAATGCCTCCACCCCATTTGACAGGATTTGCTAATGGCAATTATTTCTCATAAGCTAATTAAATCTAGAAGTTTTCCATTCTGTCTGTGTGTGTTTTTTCCCCCCTTCCTCCTGTAGAAAATTATTTCGCTCTGTCCTCCAGGGATTTGTAATTTTTGGGGTGTAATATCACAAGCACCTTCATGCCTGAAGTCCATTGTCGTGAATTGGTCTGAGAGTGTCATTTTATTTCAGATATTTTCAGTCAAATCCATGTTTCACAGACCCAGAAATTAGTTAAGAGTTTTGCTCATCGATTTACTTTGTCGCATTTATTTTGTGTGTTTCAAGTATGAATGAGGGACAATATAGGACGTAAACTCATCATTAAGACAATACCCAGTAAAATGTAATATTTGCACCCACACGTTATTGGGGAACTAACTAGTTGCTTAAGTTTTGTAAAAGTTTCGTCCTCATCATGTATACAGATAAGTATCAAGTCTTATCAAGGAAAAATCAAAATAGAACAAAAAAGTCCATTACAGCCACACATAATAGGTAAGACAATGAATATCCCTTTTAGATATTTAATTATATATTATCAGATTTTTGTTGTCCTTTCATATTCTAAAATAATACCAGTGTGGTTCACTTTAATCTTTTATTGAAAATACTTGGCATTACTGTTACTGTTACCATTGTTAAACTCCATCAGCGCATCAGAATTAATGGATTAACTGCTTCATTTGAAGTGGCAGCTGAGAAAAAAGTGTAATTCACCCCGTTATGGTGAAACGTTTGAAATGTTTGATTACCCCACAGATTACATGCATTAAAAGCCATAAAGCTGAAGTCAAATGGTGAAAAAGATTAACATTAAGAGCCTTTTTCTTATTAAGATGAATGTTCTGGTTTGATCTACAAAACCTGATGACTAACACTGAACTCTGGTGACTTGTGGTCAGGAGGTCAAACATCCTGTTAGAAAGAGAAACCTAAAGATGGCACAACAGAACATAAAACGTCTGAAACCTCTGTGAGAAACAGGATTTAAAAAAATCCAGCCTCTTCTCCAGCTACCATTAATCTGTTGCTTTGTTTGATGGACTCATCTTAAAGTACCCAGAAAGGGAGAAAAAAAAAGAACAACAACATTAAAAAAAACAACTTTAATGACCAAAGAAGAAGCTGCTTTTTGTTCTAGTATCCTTCTGTTGGTGATTAAGGTCTATAGGGAGATAATTACGCTTTAGTCTGGAGTTAATGAATCGAAAACTTCTCTTTTCTTGTGAAGAGGAAGGGCAGATCTTTTGTGCCGCTATCTGCAGACATCTCCCACCCCTGACAGGGCACACAGAGAATTGGTTTTGTTTTAAGGTTGCCGCCGCCCCTCCACCCTCCTTCCTCTGCTGCCTGTCACTATGCGGGCTGATATGAAGGATCTGTGAACGGAGTCAGAGTCGGTGAGGTCTGCCTCGGCTGAACTGCTGCATGCATCCGTCTGGAAAACATCTCCTCAACTGCTCATCGGGAATATCTGCTCATTTGAATAGAAGAAGGAGGGTTGTACTTTTATTTTTGTAAGATCAGAACATAAAAAAAAAAAAAAAAAGCTAATCTAGTAACATACCACAGGTTTCTGTGATATCGTTTTATCGTGGGGTACCATATTTTCTGGATTATAAATCACACTTGTTTTAATTTTCTTGGTCATATGATTCATATTAAGAAACAAATTGTAAATCTAAATAAAATACCACCTTGGACAAGTAGATGTCGCTGTATGACAATAGAATGCTACTACACCACCACCGAAAGGCCTCCATTACTGCTCTATTTGACTGACCGCATGCACATATCTCTCACCCTCCCTCCTGCTTATTTAGTTGTAAACAAACATGGCGGCTGCGTAGTGGTACGACCCGCGGTCTATGTTCTAGTTTTATCGTCCATATCAGTAGTTTAATAGTTGAGACTCACCCCTGATAGCAACCGATGCGTCATCAGTCCATGCAGATGTCGGGTTCTCTCCATTTTCCTCACGTTTATAGTGTATTGTTCTCTGCACACACGTCTGTGTAGTTTCATAACAAAATCAAGCAACAGCGACCCTCCAGTGGCCCGGCATACTAACTACATCGTTGTCTCTATTGTCCGCTGCTGCAGTGTATAGGCCCATTAGGTGTCGTCACGTGAAACGTTGTCGTGTAAACAGGGCCTCAGAGAGTGGAAACAACAACATTTTAACAAAAAAAAGATAAAATACACAGCAGAGAGAGTTTGAAGCGTCTGAGAAACCTGTGAGGAAAAAACCCCAGCTACAACTGCTGCCGTGATGAAGACAACAAAGAAGGCCGATTGTCGGCTAAAAACCCGCTAGCCCGAGCTGAGGAACAGATTCACAGATGGTTGTAGGCCCCGTTTACGCGACAATGCTTTCAAGTGGAAATGAAAAACCCTTTGTTGTGTTTTGGGTGTCCGTGTACGCGACAGCGGTCCTTGGCTACTGAAAACACAGCTTTTTGAAAATGGCTCTGACTCCATCTCCACGTAAACGAGAGCAAACACAACTTTACCGAAACGCTTCGACTCTGTCTCTGAAAATGGGGGACAACACAGCTTTTCTGAAATGTTGCTACTCATGAGCTCCACAACATGTTAAATAGTTATTTTGGAACCTGTGCGAGTAGACGGACAATAACAACGATGTTTGCCTCCATAGTGTCATGACTCCCAGTCCACATTCTCCTGGGACTTGGTATTTTTACAGTTGAGAGTTCGTTTTCATTGTTTCTGCATTTTCCGTAGGAGCAGACACGCTTTTCAAAACATTGCAGTGAAAACGCAAAACCTTTCTGTACTTTCAACGTTACCATGTAAACAGGGCCTGAACAGTAAAGCCGACAGAGGATAGGCTTCGTACTTACTAATAATTCAACTTGATTTAAAAAAAACGTCATGTAAAGTTGTACGTATTTCATCACATCCCACTATTGGATACCAAATTCACCATTTTTCATTACGAACCGATTTGGTAGATGAGTGAATAAATGGATAAACTTCCATGTGTTTACACGACCAAATATTTCTTTGTCTTTCAAACTTCTCGTTCCGACAGGTGTGCATGGGTTAAGTATGACACGACTTGAATTGCGTTCCATCTAAAATCTTTGTTGCAGGTTTTGCCCACAGCTGTGCTCAGTTTCACGCCTCCATCCCATCCTTTTTTTAAACGGAAGCTTTTTATCTACCGGGCCTGGCGTCGTGCTCTCGTCTGTTTCACCAGCACACCTGTTGGCATGCTCTGATACGATTTTGTGTTAGAAATGATTCAATATTACAATGTTAAAGTCTCAGCTTTAACATCCTCTAACTATGCAAAACAAAGTTTCAAAGACACACCGGGGGTCAAGCTTCTCCCATCTCAGTGACATAACTTAATCTGTACATACTGTACCTTGAAGTGCATGTTCTTGCCTTCAGACTCGTGGTCGAACATTGAAGGAATTTTACAGATTGGAGGCGACCACGCGGCAGCGTGAGAGCCGTCCGCATCAGGTGACTGCGGACGACTTGGAACACGTGGGGGTGTTGACCACGTCTGGAGTCCAGAGAGCACATTTCAATCTGTCCTTGTAGAAGTTCACATCTGGAGTGAGAATTTGTGTATATTTATTGTGTGTGTGTGTGTGTGTGTGTGTGTGTTTGTGTGTGTGTGTGTGACTGTAGGGCAGCTCCTTGGCACCCCCCTTCTGCCTCTCACATTTCATCATCTGCTCTGCAGCGCCGCGGTGCTCCGGCACAAGTCGGCCTCTCTGGATCCATCTGTTGTTATTATTTTCCACTGATAATTGGCCTGAACAATGGAATGCTTGTGTCCCCCTCGCCTTTGAAACCCTACACCCTGTTTATTTTCCAGAGGTCTCATAGCTGCACTCTCTTTTCACTCCCTATCTTATCCTCTCGGTCTAACTCACTCACTCACCCCCCTCAGCTTCTCTCTCTTCTTTATCTCACCCTCCTCCTCCTCCTCTCAATCCATCTCAGAGGAAATTAAGAAAAAAAATTACGTCTTTGGGTCACTCTGCATCCTCTCTTTAGATTTTTCATTCTGCTCGTTTAAAAAAAAAGAAGAAAAAAAAAGCTTTTGACAGGCAGTTTAAGGAGTTTTATTCCCAGCACACACATTTTTGCATCCCTGTCTGAAAGAGTAGAACAAAGTGGGATTTGATGAGATAGTTTGACGAGAAAGATTCTCCACAATGGAGATACAGGTCAATTCATAACAGTAATTGGCAGTTTGGTTGTTGATCTATTGATTTATTGTTTATCTTTAACTTGTTTGTGCTTTTGTACCTTTGACTTCTTCTCCGTTGCCTCCTGTGATGTATTCTTGAATTCGTCTCTCCTTAACCTGAGACGTTGGTTTTTTTTTTTAACGGATTTAATATGCTCTTCTTGCGGGAGCGCCTTCTTTGGGTTGATCTTCTCCGTGCAGATTTACACAGCTTCCATCAAAAATAGAAGTACTGTGGATTCTTTGCAGGGTGAAGCGCTGGGCTTTTTATGGGAGTCGTCTAAAACACAGTGCTACAAGCGGAAACACGAGGATCATCTGGAGCGGCTGTAAATTTCTCTTGAGTGTCTCGTGCAAATTAGGGCTTCATCCAAAACTACCAAGAGCATCGCCAAAGCAAAAACAATTAAATAAATAAACAAATCGTTAATTTCTTCATCCGCCATTCATCTCATGCTCACCATGGTCATTTCATAACTTTGTAACTTGATTGCCAATGTCCCATTTTTCAAACCTTTGAAACTGTTCTGTTCTCCTTCTTGGTTTTCAGAATGGTTTTGAGTTTATTTTTTTGTAGATTCAAAGTGATTCTGATCGGTTTCCATTCTAAAGTGTAATTCAATGACACCCTAAGGTCCCATTTACATAACGATGTTTGGAGGGAAAATTCATAATTTCCGTGTTCTTGTTTTAGAAAAGTTTAGTGTTTACATGACAACTTAAAAAAAAAAAGTGTCCATTAAGCAGAAACGCTGAAAAACAGTACACCAAACCACAAGTTGGCACTGTTGGTTGTTTTTGTAAGGAAGCCACACACACACACACACACACACACACACACACACACACGCACACACACACGTGCAGAGAACAATGCGCTATAAACAGTAACAATGGCGAGTACACGGACAGGCGACCAAGTTGGATTGTTATTACGGTGACTCTCAACTCGAAAGCCTCGTTTCCATCGTGCAGTATGTGCCGGGACGGTACGGTACAAGGTTTTGTGCTTCTCCACTGACAAAAGTTGTGGCGAGTACAGAAAGTACCACACCCAACCGTTGCTCCTTTTCATCACCCCTTAACCAGGTACCCAGCGCATTGCTACGGGTTCCATAAAGAGGGTGCGGTGATCTACTTTAGCCACATTACTTTTTCCAAATGACTATTTAGGTACACAATTCTTAGTTTCCAAAAAAATGGCCCAAAGTGACCAGCACCTGGATGATGGATGTTGCTTTAAGTTAAATTAAATTTCCTGTTTCTCCTCCAGGATGTGTGCTGTGAAGAGTAAGGATGTATGAAAAGATCACAAGGTGTACAGTTTTTAATAGGAAAACACCATTTAAAGGAAGCCAATGCCAAACATTGACCTACTTCCTTAATTAAATTGGATGTTTTAAATTTTAATTAGCATTTGAGGTTGTAATTAAGCAGCTTGATGTTAAAAATCTTCACACTGTCAGTTTGAATGCGGAGTAGGTAAAAAAAAAAGAAAAGAAGTGATGATTGAGAAATGTCTTTTTTGTCCTGCTCTTCTCATTAAGAACACTTCTTTAGGATTGAGGAAGTGTTTTCTTTTTTTTTTTCGACTCCCCTCCTTCTTCCTTCCTTTTGTTCTGCCTTGTGTGACCGTGTTGATGTTCATTTGTTCTGCCTGCTCTTGTCTAATTAAAAGAGGCTGGGACAGGTAGAGCTCTCAGCAGGCATCTGCTCTGTGCCAGTTCTTCATTTGCTGAGTGTTTGTGTTTATGCAAAAGGGGGCCTCTTCCTGCATATTTAATCCCGAGCAAGGCACCGGCTTTTGTTTTGTTTTGACCACATACCTTTAGTCCTTCTCTACACGTCAGCCTGGACTGCACTGCCTGCTCTCTCTCGCTCTCTCTTTCTCTTTCTCTTTCTCTCTCTCTCTCGCTCTCTCTTTCTCTTTCTCTCGCTCTCGCTCTCGCTCTCGCTCTCGCTCTCTCTCTCTCTCGCTCTCTCTCTCTCTCTCTCTCTCTCTCGCTCACACACACACACAGCCGTGAACGCGCTTAACTACCACACACTACTTCAGCTACTCCATACCTGCTACTTTGGCTGCCAGCTTTCTCCTCTCCTTCAGAAGTGGATATCAAACACTCAGCACTTGGAGGGAATCTGCATCAACACACACTTTCACCAGCACGATGAAACTCACTCTAACTGTTCACCGGTAAGTCTGTGAGGATTTCTTTATCCTTACACACGTTCGCTCTTCTTCTTCACCCCCCCCCCCCCCCTCTTCTTGCCTTTTACGGGACGGTGCTGGATTAGTGCGTTTGTGGGCGGGCTCTGCGAGTGATTGACAGAGCGCAGGGTGGAGATAGCCGCAGGTTTCGTTTTGAGTAGAATTTATGGCAGCATGTGCAGTACACATTCACAAAACCTGTGTGGCGTAATAAAGCAACGTGTCTGGTAAATATAAACTACTGCACTGTAAAGATTAAGCATGTATTGAGAAGACTTTCAGTAATTTGTCATCCATTCATTGCAAAGTAGTCGGCTACTTCCTGCTTCTTGAAATGTAAACTTGCCTTATTTGTATCGTTTTGATTCATAATTTGATTTTAGTGACTTCAGCATCCTCATGAGCATTGTGTGGAAAACACAAGATATTAACGTAATCGTGTTGCACCACGTCCGGAGGTATGATTTGTCTGAAAACACAACTTTTTGTGTTATCCAAACATGTGTCAACATTTTGAAAATGAAAAATTAGATCGATCATTGGTCCATAGATTTAGTCCCACCTGTGTGGATTCTGGAGATATAATTCCTCAGCATCTTGGAAAGAAATTTGTTTGCATTCCTCCTCTCTGCTTCAGCATTTGAACACATCAAGACGAGTCAGAGAGTTATGAACCAATCAGAGGCTGCCTTTCAAAACGTATAGACCACATTGCATCATTACGGGGCGTAATACAAACCGAAAGTTAGGTGTGAGTTGTGTACTCGAGCCGATAATTCACCATATTTTGTTGAAAAAAGATGAATTTAGGCAAAATTGGTCGGTGAAAAGTAATAATGGTTATTATACACATTTTTTAGACGGCCTTGAGCAACACGTCCGCTATTTTTTCTGCCGTCTTTTCCGAAGATCGACGCTCGCTGCCTGAAACCATGTTGCTGTTTAAACGGAAAACTTCTTTGAAACGAAGAAACGCAAGAACGACATGATTTTACTTGAAACATTGTCGTGTAAATGGGGTCAAAATCGAGATTTAAAAAATCTGTAAATTCTTCCTGTATCCATTTCAAAAATAAAAGCCCAGTTTTATACAAAGTTTTTGATTGGTCCAATAGTTTGTATCTGTTGTATATTAGGTTACATCTTGCCTCAATCATTTTTCAGTTTTATAAATTCTTTTTGTTAGAACTGTTGTTACTCGATAATCTTTGAATGAAACATCACTTTTTGGAATTTGAAGTTCTTGTAGAAGAGATTACGGAAAAATTACATCCAAGCATTACGATCGTATGTTTGGAACATCTCCTGAAGATTTTGTGATTGTGTTAAATGTCATAAATCTGGTAACAATCTTTTGATATTTTTCACATAGTTTTACAAGAAGATTTGGACGATAGATGACTGCATGGAAAAATGATAGAATTAAAAAAAAAACTAGAATTAAGAAAAAATAATCAATTAATAGTAAAGATATGTGAATATGTATTCATATTTGTTTATTTAGAAGTGAGTTTCAGCATTTCAAGGTGTTTGTTACCCACATTTTGATGTATGTTTGTATTTATGTATACAGAGAGAGAGAGAGGAAATAATGAACTTGATGTATCCACTCATCC
>NC_137637.1:12046659-12169159 GCF_963383615.2 Lipophrys pholis
AATCTCCTGCACACACCCAGAAAACAAACAGCAGCCACCCTGTATATTGATATCACCGACTCCACACAGCTAAAACTCTCCTACGCCCTCTTTTTTATTTACACAATGCTCCTAATGCACATCCACCAGCCCAGAGGAGTGTTGAACACAACAATTTTTTTTTTCTTATTCAGTCTCACTGTGGGACTTTAGCGTGATAAATAGATAGTGTGGATTTATTCAGGTGCTGATACTAAGTGGTCCAAACATCCAGGATGGGCTGCAAAAAACCAGGGAGACAACTCTGGCAGCCTCCTATTGACAACCATTGAGTTGAGCATTAATTAATATGGTAATGATGTGTGAAGGTTCATTAACGAGCCGCCACAGAAGTAGCCACAGATACAGTATTAAGCGTGCTCGGAGTAATTAATGGAATAACTTTACTTAGTGGTAAATATTCATGGGCCCTCATCTTTTTGTCTGCACAGTGTGAAGAGAGAGGAGAGCCTGTCCATTAGAGGAGCTGAAGAGCTGTCCACACTGAATGCGGGCCTTTTGTTGGGATTGGGTGCGTTTCAGTGGAGGGGGTATTAATACATATTTTGAACACGCAATCTTACAACAAAGCCAAAGGCACCGATAACATACCTGGGACTAGAGAGCGTATTGTAAAAGCTGCGACCCCCCCCCTACTCCCCTCCCCTCCGTGCAAATAGGGAAGTCCACTTCACAGGTTTGTGGACAGAATAAAATGAGTCTTTGTTCGCGCTCAGATATAACCACTGTGTGTTCATTTCCATAGCAAAAAACCCTTCTGATTGTCCAGTTCCTCTGGAAATAGCCTGTTTGCATGTTTTCTTTTTTCCACAATCACAATGAAGCCAGTGGGATTTGCATAGAGAATAGAAACATTTATTTGGATCACCCGTCCCTCTAGAGGTATTAGGCTAATGGTAAAGTTATCTACACCAGAGCCTCATAACATTCCTTTCATCCGTTCTTCTTCTATCGCGGCCTCCTCCAACTTAGGATCTCGAGTAGGTTGAGCTGGTCCCAGCTGACATTGGAGGAAGGCAGGGCAAACCATGGACACGTCACCAGTCACAGGACAAACACTGAGACCGCGTGTACACAACATTTTCAAATGAAACTGCAAAACATTTGTTACATTTTGGGGTGCGTTTACACGGCAACGGTACTCGAATCCACTGAAAACGCAACTTTTTGAAAACGGCTCGCAAGGTGGACCTTTTTTAACAACGCTCTGACTCAGTGTCCATGTCAGAGTGCCGTGATTCTCAGTCCATCTATTGAACTCTCTATCAATCCTTTAGTTAATAACTTTAGTGCGACCTCGAGCCGTCACCATTCTAGTTATCATTGAATTCTCTGTTCTTCATCTTGAACAATGAACTCTACTCTTCTTTTTGGTATTTGACCCTCACGTTGATTTAGAGCGGCGCCTTCTGGCGGTTTGTATACCAAAACATCCGTTCTCACATATTGAATGCTTGGAAGTATAAATGCTGTGGCGATTATTTCAGCTCAGGTGTGCCGACCTGTTTTTGGACGTCCATGGAGCACAAACAAGCCATAAATTGGATGAAACAGTAGAGAAGATGAGTGGAAATCATTGTGTTTTCTCTTACATATTCCCGAAGAGAAAGAAGACGTTTGAAAATGCCACAAAACAAATTTGAACTAGAAGGTGTCAGGTTTAGTAGCAGAAAGCAGTTCCTCCTCTTCTATCTCTATTACGCTTTATGTTTTTAGGCTGTGGGAGGAACTCGAAGAAATCCCCCGCATACACTGAGAGAACATGCAAACTCCACACAGAAAAGGCAACTCATAACTGCTCCAAAACTATTTCTTTGGCAAAAGTTGCCCAATTCTCCGCCGTAACGCAGCAAATCTAAAGCACCCTCTCCCGACTTTACAAGAAAACCTTGCAAAATGCTCCCTAGTTTTTTTCTTTGTCTTTAGAAATTGTTGCATTCTGATTCATATTCTTGGTTCAGGCCTCTCGCTGAGCAGGCACATAACCCACCTAGGTGGGTAATTATCTCAACCAGGAGTTGTTCTGTTCCCCTAAAATCTCAATGTGGGAGTGTGTGATGGGCTCAGTTTTCCCAACCGGGCGAAGCAGCGTGCGCTTGTTTATCCTCACCCCACGATCCGGGCACCCCCACTGTTCCAAACGGCAATATTACAGCCTTGTGCTGTTCTAAATGGAGACAATTATCTGTTTAGGTATTACAAGACGGGCATTATATTACCAGGAGAAAAAGGCGTACAGCTGCTATCAGGATCCCGTTGTTGCTTTTTTTTCTTTTTTTTTTTTCCTACCACCTCCCAATACAAATTTTCCATCATTAAAATGATGGAACATTTATCTAAATGGATGTTATGCATTGGGTAAACTCATTTAGCTCCCGGGGCTCTTTCAGGTGATGGGAATTAATGATGTTTAGTAGTTTGAAACTGAAAATATCTGTCATTTGTCAGCACTCGCCATTGATTTACGATTCCATTGATGATATGTTAATTGAAGTGTAATGAATCACAATAATAGGGGTAGTTGTGTGGGAATGGTCCATTTTTCGATGATTGTTCAACCCATTGCTGGAGTTCAGAGCGAGCTGCGTGTTGACTCGCCTTTTCAACGAGGGCATTTAGCTCATAATTAATGCTGAAACCAAGCTCTCCGCCTGTTTTTATCTATGCTTATGCCGCTTTAGATACACTCGTGCAAATGCCCAGCCACAGTTTTGACTGCCAAATGTAAACCGGCGAAAAAGAACGGTGACAAAGGGAGTCAAAGCTCCCTCTGTCTTTTTTTTTTCTTTTTTTTTTTTTCTCCATTCCTCTTTGGATATGCTTTAATGCTTTTATTCAAATTCACCTGAGATATTGTCCCACAGTCACTTCTCAGTTTACCATAAAAATAAGATTTTGTTTCCTTCTCTACCTCTGTTTTCCCCCTCCGATCTCTCTTTGCCTGGGTTGAGCGCTCAGTTCGCCGTGCATGCAGATCAGGGCCTCCCGAGGGATTTGAGACAGGGGACAGAGCAGGTACTGTTTGCCAGCAGGGGGTGCCACGTTGGCCATTCACCATCGGGAATATGAAAAGTTTTTGTCTTGCAAATAAAGCGACTGGCTCAGAGACGGCCACATTGTTCAGCTTGTTATCACCAGTGGGTGTAGTAGCAGTTAACAGCTGGGTGGAAAGGCAACGGGAATAATAGGAGGCACCAGGAAGATAGAGGTGGCTCCTGGCCCCGCTCTGAGGTGGCTTTCCAAGAGCATACAACGGAATAGAGTCTTTTCCGATGAGTTCTTGCAACGTGTGATGTTGTTGGAGCCAGTCATCAATTGTAAACGGTGACACCGTGTGGGCTGCATGTAAGAGACTATTAGTCTGCACCTGTGAATTCAGGTTTTCTGTTATCAATTGACAAATATGTACATTTCCCTGTTCTGTGTCTGCAGGGCGAGGAGGCCTTTTCACCACCGCTGGAACTGAAGATTGCTTGAAATAAGCAAGTCTGAGCAGAAGGTAAACACACAATCATTCACCAGACTGCGCTCCCCTGCATGTGTGCGAATGCCCGATTGAATTGGCTTAATAATTAACTGAATCCAGTGTTGCTTGTAGTTGTTTGTGTACTGTATTTGTGTGTGTGTGTGTGTGTGTGTGTGTGTGTGTGTGTGTGTGTGTGTGTGTGTGTGTGTGTGTGTGTGTGTGTGTGTGTGTGTGTGTGTGTGTGTGTGTGTGTGTGTGTGTGTGTGTGTGTCCGTCTGGGGGAGAGGGATGGGTATGCGGATCGACAGCTGCTCAGTGCAGGCAGTTTGCTGAGACGCTGCTACAACCGAGCCTGGTGAGTAGTTGTAGTAGTTGTGTAGTAGTGAGCGAAGGGTGGCAGTCGGTTAGTTTCCGCCGTGTGAGAAGTTGTAGGTGACGAGGACACGTGCACAGCTGCTCAGTTTAGAGAAATTGTCGGCTCTAGTCTGTTTACCAAACAGGAAGGGAGGGCATCTCAGCCATCATGTTGATAATCTGGTGTTTGCTCCTCCAGTCTTATGCCCAGAGCATGACAGCATTTGGAAGAGATGCAGTCAGAGTTTGGGGGAAGTTGTGTGTGTTTGTGAGTGGACCTCACACTTCAGGCTTTAGACCAGGAGTGTGTCTGTTTTTTGTCTTGTACAACTCGAACCTCACGTCATCTCATCCTTTTATTAGCTTTTGTCTATAGTTTTATCATTTCTCCTCTGCCTGGCAACACAAGCATGTTGTGACTTGTTGGCAGATGTGTGGAACACACAGTGCATTTCATTTTAGCCACACTTTCATTGTGTGCAGCTGTCAGTGCACACCATAAATAACATATTTAATATAAATATTTGGTTGAGGAACAAAGAGGTATAAGTAATATCTGGTTTATCTGTGAGATAAACTGCTCTATGTCCTTCATAAAAGCGCTTATCCTTATGTCTATTTAATTTAACACTTGTACCGACAACACATCATTTGACTCTTCAATAAAAACACTTTTCATTCACGTAATATTCATGAACTTTTACAAATAGCTCTCAATTTTATTTAGTTTCACCACTGAGTAACCCTCGATACAAAGTAATGTAAGGAATTCAGGTCATCCTCACGACTCCCATGTAGCGGTACATTCAGGAACTTGAAGTCAGAGAACACATAGCTATAATTATTTAAGCTGGAAATACAATTTGTCACTTTTTTGGGGGTGGGGGTGAATTACTGTATTGTTTAATAAATAGTTCTTCTGCACATGCATGAGTCGATGGACAATAACAACAATGGCATTACAACCAATGGCGCCAACCACTGGCCGAACATGGTAACTGCATTGTTTTCAGCATTTGTTCCATTTACGTATGATTTGTGTACAATACATCGCTTTGTAAACGCACAACTTTTCTTCAACGAAAACACAAAAACGATGCTTTTTCACTCGAGTTGTTGTGGTGTATACGGGGCTAATCCTGTGATCACACCTCGCTTTGACTTCCTGCGTCCATGACTTCTTCTCTGGGAGAAAAAGCTTTGCATAGATTATAACACTGCCACCGAGCAGCCCAAGTGGAGAAACACAAGGTGATGTTGAGTGTGGTTGTGGCTGGAGTAATTATAAACAGAGAAAATAAGGTGTAGTATGAGGCTAATATGGACGCAGAATCAATTGAACACGTGAGTGTTGAGAATTGTGTGTTTACATATTTGCTGGTTTTGGAACGTTTGTTGATTCTCATGCAGTAACAAAATATGCGGGTTTGTAATATGTTTGTGTGTGTGTGATGCCCTCAAGGACCTGTGAATGTCTTTATTGTCATTTCATCTCGGAAAGCTAATATTTATAAGCTCACTCCAGTCAGGACTGATTTTTATTTGGTATTTATGTAATACTCATTCATTCCAGACATGTCAAAATATATACAAAATACCAAAATGCACATACATACAAAAGGAAAAAAAATCTATTTATACTAGAGAGAGAGAGAGAGAGAGAGAGAGAGAGAGAGAGAGAGAGAGAGAGAGATTAGGGTTGAATAATATTTTTTTCTCCAAACTGTAATAGCACAAAGTAATTCTTTTAAGAAATAAGAAATAGGGCCGCATGATATTTGGCAAACATGCTATAACTTTGTTGTTCATTCGGGTGAAGATGTACATGCAGCACACAGAGTGTGATTATCAGCTAAAATAGATAGATGATGCTCGTCTGCTGCTTCTCCGTGGATTTAGAGGGAAAAAAAGGAGAGGGAAAAAAAAAGAAGCACAAGTGTCACTTTCATTTCTAGTTATATTTCTCACGCTTGCAAGAGGAGGGCCTCCTCACTACGATATGTTAAACAGCCTGTACTGCTCCTTTTTATTCCGGCACTCACCCCTCCCTGCACGTTAGAAAACTGAGCCTTGGAGAAAATGGAGAGAGTGGCTCGACATCGCTGCCGTTTATCTGGAGTGCATTCTCCACATACTCAGGTCCACTCCAGCAGGGCCCCTCAGCCGGCCCGCTCCAGATGCAAGATCAGCCCGGAAATCTTCCAAATGGTCCTGTAATTAATGTTAATGTGGCAAAATCAGCTTAATTATTGACACAAGCTTCCAATGTGATTTTGATTGCATCACTAACGCACAAATCCCTGTAGTCAGCTTATGGGATTAATATGTCTTGGTGTATAAAGCTCTTTTAAGACGCAATAGAGTCAGCCGGGCCTCGTGTGTATATATTTAAATAAATAAAAAGAAACATGCTTTTTGCCACATGTGGACCAGCTATACTTTCAAAATGCATTTTCTGTGAATCAAAACATTTAAACTATAAAAAGCAGTGGCAAAATGTTTATTTGGATCTGGCTTTATTGTCCATTTCATCAAACCTGATGACATCCAACCCCCCCCCTCCCAAAACCAATGGGTATCCTCTGAAACCCAAGATGTGTTCCTCCTCGAGAAAACCTATCATCTCAATTCAGGCTTCATTTGAATTTCATGATTCCACATAAGGAAGAGAGAAGAAGACATCGTGCAAACATGCAGCGTCTTGTAATTCCTCGTCGGAGTTGCTTTGTTTAATCTACTTTCTCTATGGAAAGTGTTCAGAATAAACAAGTGGATTGAGGAGTGGGACCCGCGGAAAGGTCGCATTCAGATTTATGCCGGGATGAAAATAGGTCCTCCGCAATCTCTCCCCCTGGCTGCATTTATTGCTTACTTTAAAAAAGTAATTTCTTTATATCAGCATCAAGCTGAAAATTGCCATGTATTAGTATTAGGCTTGGTAAGCTTCTAATTCTGTGGCATTTACAGCCGGCTGTGTTTCCATGCATTTATAACACTTTGATTCTTAAGAGCTCCCTTAATCGCTTATGCCGAGCTCGGAACATAATAAACAACTCGCTGTAGCAAAAGTGCCACATGGGGGAGATTTCTAGCAGGAAAGTTAAACGCTTCTGTCAGTGGCAGTTTTGTTGCTGTGTTTTTCATGCACCGTAAGTGCCCTAATCTACTCTCTGCAAGCTTATCTGCTGTAGTTAAAAACAGTGACAGGCAGAATAGATGCACGGCAGCGTGAAAGTGAAAAATTATCGAAGGTGCGGCGACGGAGGCGACGGAGGCGACGGAGGCCCCGAGGCGGGGTGGCGGTGTGGCGGATCCAGAGGCCTGTTCCAGCCCCTTCCTGTTGATTGAAATCGCAGGACGTGTCAGAGGCTTCTAAACATCCTCACCTGGCCACCGACAGCTCTTCCCTATCTGATGCTCTTGCTCGCGGAGCTGAATCAGCCGCTATCAGCGCGCTCTGGCACGTCGCCCGCCGCTGTATTGTCTGACTAAACAGGTTGCGCAGTATAATGCGCGTCTTATGCTGCACAATGAGACAACAGTACTGCGTTCCTCTGCATCTCCTCCATCTTCGAATACTCTTTTGTTGTGAGGTCATGCAATTGCACGGCTAATCTTATCGCACGCGTGTGATCTTAAAGCTACTTAAAATAAATATCTCTTTGGAGGGGGGGGAGGAAAGGCATTTGACAGGTTTCAATCTATTTTTCTATCCCGTCTTCTTTTGGTATGAAACATTGAGGGATGCCGCCGCTCTGCGAACCAGCTGCTTTGGTAATGTCAGTTGGCTACCAGGTGCAGACGGCTAACGCGACAGAGGCTTCGCGCCAGATTGACCGAGGCGACAAAAGTAAGCAAATTCCATCTCGAGGCAAGTTGTCTTACAGCTGAGATGAAAAGAAAATCACGAAAGTGAGAGAAAGACTGCCAAAGCTGTTTTTTTTGTGGGTTTTTTATATCCCGGCTTTGGCCTTGTGTCTCAGCTTCAGAAAAGATGAAATAGAACTAATAAATGGGATTGATTTGTTGTCTTCTGAGCAAAAGGACTACACAGAGGGTTTTATTTAGTAGCCTGGGGAAGCATCTGTCAGTGTGTTTCTACACCAAGCTGGAGCTGCTGGAATATCCAACTTAACAAATGTTGACAGGAAATATAGGAAACTATATTTCTTTGCTTTTACTCTTGGAAAACCTGTTAGTTTTGCCTTCAGATGGTTCCAACACTAATGTGGATATGTATTTATTTATATTTATGGTGGTACTTCTGCTTTTTTGTATATATTTTCATAAATATTAATAAAAACCAATACAGAGTTCAGAAAATATCTCTGCTTTCTATCACAATTTTTTTTTACTAGAATATTGTGGATCAATACTATAATACATCCAATTTTTTTTTATATTTATATTATATATTTTTCAAGTATGTCATTTAATTTGACTACTTTTAAAGTAGTTGATGGTTCTTTAACGCTTGTTTATCATTAACTGCGTTATATTTAAACTACTGGGTTGCTGGGAGCCCGAGCTGATTCAAGACAAAAATGGACAAAGACAGTAACATGGACAGGTCGTCAGTCCATTACAGGGCAGACGCAGACACAGACTGTCACGCACAGATTCACATCCACTGGAAAATGACCCACGATAAACCCAATTCACTTTGAAGTGAAAAGAGAAAACTTTATTAGATTTTGGGAGTCCGTTTACATGACAACAGCGCTCAGAGTCACTGAAAATGAACTTTTTGAAAATGGCTCCCAAGGGGGAACTTTGTGAAAATACTAAGTTTCCGTGGAAACAGCGGAAGACTCTACTTTTCTGGAATAGCTCTACTGCATATGCGGAGGTCCGTGTACTCGCCATTGTTTATAGCGTATTGTTTTCTGTGCACGTGTGTGTGGCTTCATAACAAAAAACAACCAACAGCGTCAACTTATGGCCTGGCAGGCTAACTACATCGTCTTCAGCGTTTCTGCCGTTTCCATGTTAAATAAAAAAAAACGCTGCATTTTCACTTGAAACCTTGTGGTGTAAATGGGGACTCAGCCTCGCCTGCCAGGACTGAAACCCACAACATTCATGCAACGAGGCGAGGGTGTTAATCACTGAAAATTTGCATTTGGCAGGTTATGTTTTTGTCAAAACGAGGCTTCTTTGCAATCCATCTTCTACAATTTAAAATTCAGCCTTTTTCTCCGGTAATGATGCTAGATTTGTAAGCATGCATTTGTTGAATGATTATCTGAGGTGAGTATGTGGGTGGCATGTATTTACAAATGGCCTCATCTTCTATGCCCATGCCAAGCAGCTTATTCTGCGGTTGACTCTTGTTTACTGGTCTTTTTTCCAATGTGGTTGGTAGTCTGAAGTCTGAAGAAACAAGACATTTTCTGCATTCGAGCCTTTATTTGGAAACCAAAAAGCCTTGGGATGTTGGCCGAGTGTATTATGTTGACTGGCAGAGTGGAAGTCCTGTCAACATTGCTGTCAAAAAGACATTGCATCCTAATCTATAGACTGTCAATGTTCCTAAGTGCTGACAGGACAAAGAATTGGTTGGCTTAGAAAGCCAAATTTGCGGCCCGTCTCGGACATCCCTAGTTATTTAGAAGTTGGCCTTCAGTTTGGAGATGGTACAAGACTCACTCCAAATCACTCTGCAGTTCGGTTTTGCAGAACAAGACTCGGAATTGAAGAAAGAAACCCACGAAGCCGATCAGTCAAAGTCTGAACTTATCCAGATCAGTCAAATGTGCTGCAACACGCTGACTGTTGGAGCAAAAACCAACTAACCACTGGGACAATCTGGCAACTTGTTTTCAGCACGCTGGGGTCTTTAACACAAATCTCACAGGAGATTTGGAACAGACTGCATGCAGCCTTTGTGACTTCTGTTTTCTAAACCGAAAAAACACACACACACACACACACACACACACACACACACACACACACACACACACACACACACACACACACACACACACACACACACACACACACACACACACACACACACACACACACACACACAAACAAAAAACACTTCCTGGTTTTCTCGACAAGCTGTTTGGATTTCACAGAAATGTGCACATTTTTCATTGGCATAACTTGCACACGCATCCCCCAAATGCAAAGGGAAATAAACCGACCAGAGTCTGTGAAGAAACATCATTTCAACTCCTAAACAATCTGCAAAACACACATTTTCTCTTCTTTCTGTGCGTGGTTGTTGACATATATTCCTGCACATAAATGCACATATATTTTTGAGAAATACCAATATCATCACTGAAGGTTTGTGACTGAGAGAAGTAAAAAAAGTTCCTATCAGCCTTTTTTTTGGGGGGGTGGGGGGGGGTTGGAGAGTTTTGACTTTGTTGCACTCACTTGGTGTCATGGTAAATATCACTCTGGCAGTTCTTTTGCTTTCTCCGTTTATTTAAGAAAACAAATCCCTTTTAGGGATAAAGCACCTGGTGGGGGCTGCTTAATAGAACGGCTTCAGCCCCACGCAAATAAACAGCTTGCTTTTTTTTTTTTTCGGTGTGAGATTAGGAATGAGGCTGCAAGCGAGTGAGAGTCAGGAGAAAGGTGGATGAAAAAAAAAAGAAAAAATCAACAAAGAAAGTCAACATGTGAGGAGGACAGACGCGGGGGAGTTCAACGTCTGGTTTTGCTTTATGTCATATATGCATCTGTGTATATATCGTATGGCTCTTGAAATGCGTGTGAACCCAGGCCCGTTGTGAGCTTTGAACCTTTGGAAAGACTTCGCTATTTCACAGTTTTCATGCTGAGGTTAAGTTATTTCTTTCTTTCTTTCTTTCTTTCTTTCTTTCATTTTTTCAAATTTTTTTGAATATCTGACCAGTGAGTCAGCAGGAGTCACTCAAAAGACGTGCTGGAAAAACATTGGAGCCTTTGCACACAAACATGAGGTTGTGCCTTTTCTTAACCTGGAACCGATAAGAGTGCCTATTGCCTCCCTTCAGCCAGGGCCTGACTGAAGGGAGGCAATAGGCAGGAGAACAAAGGACCAGTGAAACATAAAGCACAACAACGGCTATATTTCAAAATCTGAAGAAATTAACAAGAATTGGAGCCTTTGAACCTCAGAGGCACGACAACAACACATCTTTGTTAATTCAGCCCCGGGTTTGCCACCCTGCTCTGATTACAGTTTATGAGCAAAGTGCTGCCACGTATTTACTTGTTTATCTGGACAATATTAAAAATGATTCAAACACTGGACGAAGATTTCATTTGCAGCTGAAGCAGAATATTTTTCAGATAAAGTACATCAATCTGAAACTGAAACTCATCTCTATCATGCCTAACTGGATTGTGGAGAAACAACAACATTGTCTGTGGATTAAGACAACGTCTTCAAGTGATAATGGAAAACTTTTGTTGCAATTCTTTTACAAAACAACGGTGCTCATGAAAACGGCACTTTTTTGAAACTGGTTTTCCCAATGCAGCTTTTTCTAAACGTCCCCGTCTCCATCTGATCATCGAAGCGCAACATTTCTGCAATATGAGGAAGCAGTCAACACTATCTTCTCGTGTGTGGAGCTCAACAACAACAACATCGTCTGACTCCAGATCACAGATTCAACATCTCCCTCTTTTGAATGTGACAGCGCCTCAGTGTACACAGAGTACCGTTTACACCCTCATCACAGTGTCTGCATCCTCCTCATCACATTAACACTGACTAGTGGCTACAGCTTTTTCAAGGCTCCCATTGGTGTGGCAATTGTTCTCAAAATGTGGCCATCTTTTCCAAACTGAGAATCAAACATTGTAAATAAAGCCTACTAATACAGTTCTATTCATTTATACGCTCCTAAAAATATTGCATGGGTAAACCTTTACCTTGCCGACGCTATGGAAGATGCTTTTGTACCATTGTTTTGATTTTCATTCGGTGCTAACAGTACGAGTTAAGTGAAACACCTTTAATGACCAAAGTCCCACAGTAACATTATCTAACTAACTAACCAGTGAAATCATTCACAGTCTAAAGTTACTTCTGTTCTGCAAACTATATATAAATATAGATTTTTTTTTTTTTTTTATCAATGAAGTCAATGCTTCAGAGGATATTGCAAGGTAAAGCAGTGAATGTATTTGGAATATTACTGAGACCTACACTAAAATGGACCGGTTGTGTGTCGGTTCTCTCTCTGGGTTCCATAGTAGGTCAATAAAAGAGATAAAAAAAAAAAAAAAAAGAATCAGTAGCAAAAGCAGTCTCTAATTTGTAGTGTCACCAATTGTATTTTTTCAAGTCAAAACACAAAACCTCCGTTGTGTTTAGGTTGTCCATTTAAGGCCCCTCCATACTTTCCGCAATGCGTGTCTGCAGACCGTGTACGGGCCGCGGACACACACAATCACATCCACACTCCACTCTGGGCTCATTCCGTGTGCGATTCATAACGTAACAATCCCGAAAATATCTCCACTTCTCCTCACAGCATTCTTTTCCTTTCCTAAAGTAGTTTATGTTTCACCTCAGGAGTTCTCAACTCTGGCTGTCTTTATTTGTTTTAATTTGTGACGTTACAGACGGGGAGACGGAGGATCTCCTCTCACAAGCTCCCAGTCGGCTCTGGGGCATGCGCAGTCGGAGCACACAGTCTGCGCAGTCAGAGAATTTAGGCTGAATGTGGTCGACTGCACGGGGTCAGATGCCCATTTTGACGTCACACCCGGACTCTGCACGGACGTGGATAGTATGGAGAGGCCTTCACACAGCAGTGCTCAGAGCTACTGAAAACGCAACTTTTTTGAAAACGACTCCCAAAGTGCAACTTTTTGGAAATGCTCCAATGCTGAGTGAACATGGCCTGAGTTACATGATGCTTCTCCCTTCCTTCTGATCCCTAAATCACGCGAAACAGCATTTTTTTGACAGATTCAAAACCTCAAATCTGCAGCCATCTCACACCAACTACAAACATTACCGGTGTTTGCAGTTTGACCTTTGGGAACTTGTTGGGGTTAATCCTCAGTTTGTGTAAAACATTCCAGTACCGGTCCTGCATATTGTGGCTGCTTGTAGATCAATATAGGAACATTTTTGATGAGCAGCAATGTTGATTAAAAGATGAATTTCAAGCGAAAGATCTAACAGATACTTTAAATTAACTAATCATAATAATTCCAAACTTATCTTAACATCCCTTGTCTATTATGTTTTTTTTTTAGGACATCTACTACATGCAATACACTCAGTGTCTCATCATAATGTTCCTGATATAAACCAGCTTCAAATAATCCAAATGATCCTCCTACTGATGGCACATTAGCAGGTTTTGCTCGTGCTAACTGGCTACTTTCCGTGGACCAAGTATCTCTGGCTCTCAGTGTTTTACATGTTTTCAATCAGTAATGCCTTACTGAAGAATTATTACGACTCACTGAGCTGTAAGTTCACACTGTTTATTCAAATGGCACGATTGTGCCTCCAGCGCCATTTTCATCGTGTCTTTGGTAGAACAGATTATTCTGCCACTGAAGCAGCTCTGAATACAAGTGAAACGCAGCTAATATCTCCATGATAGCTTCCTACATTGTGGACTTGGGCGTTCTCGGTTTCTTAAAAGGTCAGGCCTGTCAACACAGTTTGCTCATAATCAACGGCAGGAATGTGAATTATACTTGATGAGAAAAATTCAAATGTGTATTTCCCTGAGTTGGAAATACAGTAAATAAAGATTCCAGAGATACATCAGGAAATATGTCAGTTTTTTTTTAAATAATGTTCCTTTTTATTGCTGATAAACAAACACATCCTTTTTTTGATGAAAGTATTGAAAAGGGAAGTGTTAAGCATTAATATGTCACGAAAGCCTGTGTTGGTGTAGAAACGAAGCCGTTTGTTTCAGACTCAAAGTTGAGTCAACATGCTGGTTCCAAGGGTGGAATAATGTATGTCTGTGCTGGAGAGGATAATAAAACCACGATCGGATTGTCACATGATAGTTTTTTCCCCATTTTGGCCAATAATTTACAGATTGATAAGTGTCCCTGGAATATGAAACAATGAGTCACACTTTCATAGTTTCTTCCTCTTTTCATTCTGTTTTGGAATTTATTCATTTTTAACAGAAGATTCTTGAAAAATCCTGTAGTATTAAGACCGTATGACAGTGTAACATGTGTTTTTTTGTGTCTGTTTACACCACAACATTTCTCGGAGACACTGACGCCACTTTTTGAAAACCGTTCACAAGGTGGAACTTTTCGAAAACACTACGGAGACAACTGTAACTTTTCTGAAACGCAGCTACTCTGCAGGCACACCAAAGTTACTAGTTCTTCTTCACATCCGCAAGTAGATGGGCAATAATGACAAGAGTGACCATGACTCCCATGTTCTCCTGGGACTTGGTAGTTTTATGGTTGAGAGTCAACCGTAATGGTAATTCAACTTCCAGTGTATGTGTACTCGCCATTGTTAATGTTGATAGCGTAGTGTTCTCTGCACGCATGTGTGTGTAGTTTCAATCTTTTCAGCGTTTCTGCTGTTTCCTTGTAAATGGACATCATTTTCAAAGATATTGCCGTGAAAACACAAAGCTTTTTTGAAACAAAAATTCCAAAACGATTTACTTGATGCGTTGTCGTATAAACAGGGCCTCAGTTTGATAGCAATGAATGAATCCAATCCTACAAATTGGAATGTTTTTTTGTTTTTAATTTAGCTGGTCGAGCCCCATTGTTGAATGTTTTTAGCAATTATGTAGTAAGTCTTACTTAGTTTCCCTCCGATTTCTTTTGTGGATGAAACAGCTGATGATGGATTCCACTAGTGCCACCTTGTGGCCAAATAAAAATTATTCTTTTTTTTTTTTCTTTTTTTTTTTTAATATACTTGTTTATCGAGTGGCACAAAACAAGGTGTTACTGTGTTTGGAGGAGTTGAATAAGCATTTCAGTATCTTAGATTGTAACTCAGTACTGTGAGATGCGTTGTATTGCCAGGGTCTTGTCACAATGTTGACTGGTTTTTTTAAGTTGCTGTCACACATTGACGATTTTACCAGATGAAATTGCTGTACAGGGGAAAGAGCTGAGTGGTTGAAAGAAGTCCACAGTAGAAAGAAAAATGTGTTTTCACAGAGTGAGCTGCCATAGTGTGGACATGGCCTGAAAAACTCAAAGGCTATTTCTGCCCAAATGTGGGTTTATTTATGTAATCAAATGAAAAAAGGTGGAGGCATTTTTTAAACTCATATTTATTTACAGTTTTTCTCCCTCCGCATTTTTTTTTCTTTTTTTCTTCTCTTGCTCTGGTTTTAGCCTTGGCTCCCGCGTTGTTTTCATAAACAAAGTCTCTGTGGCCGGCTAGAAAAAACACAGCGCTGCTCGGTGCACTGAAAACAGGAATGACAAACACCATTAGCTGAAAAATTTCCATCTCATTGCAACTATGTTATTGTTTACTTTACCATACACGTCCTAATATGGTTACCTCCCTGTCAAAAGCAGGGGCCGGAGCCGAGCCGAGGGGCCTCTGGCGGGGGGTGGGGTTGGGTGGGGTGGGGTGGGGGGGCTTTCAGCTGCCACTTAGACAATAAGAAACAAATGTCACAGCTCGGCAAAATGGGCCGCCTTTCACAGCCTTACAGTACTTGGCCTTCCACGCAGCTTGGCTCAGGCTCCCGTGTGATATTTATCTGCTCTCTAGTGTTAGATGCCCTCCCTATGTAGCCCCCCCCCCCCCCCCCTCTGTCCCTTCTCTTCTTGTCTTCCTTCTGTCTTTCTTTATTTGTCTGTATCTCCCCATCGATCTCTGTCCCTGTGCTGGTGTTAGCTATGTGTAGCTTGACTGATGGGCCTCTGTTTGCTGTGTTAAGTTATTTATCAGCGGAGGGAGGGGGGGGGGGGGGGGGGGGGGGGGGGGGGGGGGGTGTTTGGTGTTGCCGTCCTCTCCCTGTGGCCGAGCAGAGGCCGGTTCAGCTGCAGGTCACACCCCAGCCTGAACGTGCTTTCTTCGAGACGATTCATTTACGATCCTCAAGTTTACCAGAGTGTCCATTTTTACAGACATCATGCTTAAAGTAAAAGGTGATCCGCCACAAATCATGAACAAAATGCCATCAAAGTCCATAAACTGGGCGTTACGCCCTCTGCCAATCATGTGGGAGCGTTCTCCACGGACTGTCAGCATGGAGGCTATTAGGTATTAGAGTCGAGCAACCGCAGCACAGGTTAGTCTGGCAGCAGCTGGAAACACGGCTCTTTCAGATGCATGGGCTTTCTTTTCCCCAGTTGGCGGAGGATGATGGCAGCCTCACCTCAATCCTAAAATCCTCACGTTTATGATATTTGCCCAGTATTATCTGTGCCTGTGGATGAATGGGAGGACAGAGCATGAGGAATGTAGAAGGTCAGACGGCGTGATTTACACAGTACAGAGCCATACAATCCTTGGGAAAATACTTGGGCTGGGATCAAACAGACGTCATGTGATATGTTCTTAACACTGACCTTTAAAGTCAGACGTTTTACTGCTCTTCGCTGGCAAATGATGCACTAAATATAAAGCAACCCCCATTTCAGCCTTTATAAAACACATCAGAGCTACATAAAATGTCCTTTTTTAAAGGAAAGTTCTTTTTTGTGAGGATTTTTTAAAGTGGTGTTGAGCCCAAACTTCATGCGCTGAAGATTTTCTCAGTGATGGTGTTTTGATTGATTTTTGATTGATTTCTTCCATATGTTACAGGTCCTGTGAGTTTATTCAAACCAAGCTGTGCTGCTTAAATCTGACAAGGCCTAAAATGAAGATTTACCTTTGTACTAAACGAACCCTGCTCTTTCAGTAAATGTAGAGAACCTTTGACATCGAGCTGTGAAAATGTTTGGAATCAAACATAAAGCAAAACTCTGATTGGTTGATAAGCACCTTTTGTTTCTGCTGTGATTTAGTTTTGTTGCCCAGTGAATTTACCTTGCCATCGTCACAGTGACACTGAAAGACGTGAAAGAAATTGCTCATATTACCAAACTCTTTCTAACATAGCACATACTGCCTGCAGATGTCGGGCCTCAACACTGAAGAGAAACCAGTCGTAAACATTCACCAGCCCCTTTATTGGGTACATGGAGGAGCAATAATTGTAATTTCACTGTTGGCAGACAATAAAGAGAAAATCATTTTCCCAAAGCAATGCTTGTGGTTGGACCACTAAATATGCAGTCAAATGCTGGAAAATAAACCGTTATTACAACCTACTGGACCCTCGTTACTAATGTACTCATTTATAGATTCTAATCGTAATATCAAACAATTGGTTATGGAAGTACAACTATTACAATCTAGAAAATCTATATTTTTATAGAAGAAGAACGACATGTTTACTGTTGTGGCAGAAAAAAGAAAAGTGGAAAAAAAGTGAAAATGAAAAACTTTTGTTGCAACGTTTTTGCCTGGAGCCACTGAAAACACAACTTTTTTAAAAAACAGTTTCCATGGTTGAACTTTTTGAAAACACTCCTCCTCGGAAATGGGAAACACGAAGTTTCTGAGACGCTGCTGCTGTGCGTGCGCACCGCGACCATAGTAAATAGTTGATCTGCACACGGTTGGGTCGACGGACAATAAGGACAATGTCGCCTCCAGAGTGTCATGACTCCCAGTCAGTACTCTCCAGGGACTTGATAGTTTTATAGTTGAGTGTCGCCCAGAATAGCAACCCAACTTTGTCCACACAAATGTCTGTGTACTTCTCTTGAAACGTCGCGTAAACAAGACCAACGTCTGTACAGTGATGATCCGCCTCCTCCTTTTACCAGCGTCAGAAAATAGACCAAACCATTTCTGGTACATTCGTTTTTAAGATTACAAAATAAGACTCCCTTTTACTTGATATCCTCAGATCGATTAAATTTAAGGATTATATTTAGGCTACGTTTTTATTTTGGTCGCTGGACTTCACAGTACTGTTGAATTGGATCGCCCAATGAAATGTCCTGAAAGTGGAGCTACTTTATGATTTCTTGCTTCTTTCTGCAGGTTATGTTTCATTAAGAATATGCTTGCTAGTTTATTTTTACTGGTATTTACTGTCAGTTTGGTCTCGACTGGAAACTAGGCACATTACCTCACATGTATGGTTCCCAAATGTTCGGTAACGTGAAGTGAATGAAAAGTGGGTGGAAACGAGAGCCGCACGCTATTAGGTGAACGTGCGATGATGTCGAGTGTCATGATAAAGATATGATTTGAGATAAATGCAAGTTAATGATGTTAGTGTCTTTGTGCCTTTAGGATTACTTTGCATCCCAAGTAACAGTGCTATTTTTCTTTCCCCTTATTTTATACCACAATTCATACAATTCTTGTGAGTTCATTAAAATTCTGTCATTCTATATCTGCAGTGCATAGAAACGCAGTTGAACACAGTTCAATCAGTCCTTTCCGATCTATATTTTGGGCATTGATACCACTGTAAATATATATATATATATGCAATATACTGTACAGTCCAAATGAAAACACAATTTACTGCAGTTTAGTCAGTTTGTCGTAATCGCTATATTGTGAAATTTTCAATGTATCGTGCAGCCCCAGTTACTTCAAAGGTTTGAAATCTTTTGTGGCTTAGTTACCCAGTAATTAATCCATATAGCTCCACACTGTCTCATGCGTTCATGACACTTCCTCTAATCATGAAATGCTTTTGGTTTTACTATTGTCCAGTCCACCTCTCTGCACAGCATACCATCAGTATTAGTTCAGGCCTCCACAATAATTTCCGCTACATTGCAGTTATATTTTGTTGATAAGCTAATGGCACTGACCTTTTGATTTTTTATTTTTTTTTCCCCTCTCCCCTCTATGCGAGGTGAAAGAGTGTACCCTCTTTGACGTTAATGAACTTTGTGAAAAGATTGTTTACCGGCTCCAAGGTCAGTTTCAGAGAAAGACAGCAGGTTTCCTTTGTAAACATATTTACATCCCAAGATGTGTAAACATTGTAAATGTATACAGGTGCAGAAGGGGCGATACTGGGATATTTTCCTCTCTTTTTTTTTTCTCCCTCTATTGCTCTCTTTGTGTGTGTGTGTTTTTTTTTCCTGACCTTTCCCTTGTGACACATGCATAAAGGCTGTGGTGTGTGTATATGTGTTTATTTCTGCTAGCACTTTAAAGCAACATGCACACCAACAAAAAAGCAGGAAAAAAAGAGTGCTCTTAGAAAGCGTAATGATGCGCTTATTCACAATATAAAGCTTATAGGAGAGAGGAGCCAGAGGAGAGGCAGATAGCCCGGCAAAATGCAGGACTAGTGGGGGGTATTAAATGTGAATTAATGGAATGTTGCTCATGCACATCTCCGGGTGTAGTGTAGTGTTGAAAAATAAAATTTATGTTGCCAGCTACTGGCCGTGAAGGTGCATTTGGACTTAGTATCCTTTAATTAGAAGTGAGATATTAGCATTTCATAGGGCTTTATGCTGGGCGAGGGGATCGGGCGGCCACCGCGCCTTCATTAGCCAGCTTCTCTCTGTGTAATGAGTGCCGTCATTAGCTGATGGAGTGGATTTGCCCCAGCTCTACCTTGAAAGGCACATCTTTTACATACTTGCAAGGAATAAGGCCTTTTAATGGGTTTCTTAATGAATAAAATAAGATGCCACTTTTAAAAAATTTGACGAGTGCATCTGTGATAATGTACACCACCGGCTGCTGCCGACTGCTTATCACCCATTTTCTCTCTCGATGCATTATGAGCCAGAGAGTAAAAACAAGTGATGGGGGGGGGGCAAAAATACCGGACTATAAGTGTGTTCCCACTACACTACACTATTGCTATATTTCTTGAATTCTTCTCTTATTCATAAACAATTCACTAATTCTTGTCGCATTCAATACAATTTAGCCGTATAAGATATAAATGTTTGAAATAAACCGCGCAAACGCTTCAGTATGTAAAAGTTACTCTGTGGTGTTTTCGGATTCTGAATCGTGTTTTTCCCCCCAAACCCTCTACTCATTTGGAGTTCATTGTCGAACTTCAGAATTTTTTGCTTATATGTTATTGTTTGTATAATGTTATTGTTGGGATTCAAAAGCATCGACTCTCCTCGTGTTGTGAAACCGCTGTTTACACGAAAACGTTTTGAAAACGATGGCCGCTGACACGGAACCCGGCAGAAACCAACGGGGTTTTCCTGTTGGGCCACTAGTGGGTGCTGTTGTTTGTTTTTGTAATGAACGATACGCTATAAACATTAACAATGGCAAGTACACAGACATTCGTATAGACTGTGGAATAATGTGCCTTAAAACCCGCCTTTTCTCTTTGGCTTTCGACGCCATGTGAGCTGTTGACTTTTTATTCTATATTGTTTTTACTTATCTTTTTAATGTTTCATAATACCCACGTTATTATCCTTTTCAATTAGTTTTAACTGTGTTTGTTTCATTGTATTGTCTGTATCGTCTATCTTCTATGTAAACGTGTGAACTGTACACTTTTATTCATTCTTTGTACATCACTTGGGCCCATCGTGGTGTCTTCAGTGTGCTTTTTTAACTTGACTTGGATTGGATTCATATGGACAGAACATGAAGTTGGTTCGCTATTCTGGTGACTCTTGCTATAAAATCATGTAAATAGACCCCTGGATATTGCCAATTTAATCATTTACAGTTTATATAAAACACATTATAAAAATGTGTGCTTGGAACACATAATTAATAGTTTTACCGTCGACTCATTTCTTTTTTTATTATGATTGCTTCGCAAAAATTTAAAAAGCATCCGCCTGACCAGCAGCTTTTTTTAATGCTATGAACCGTCCGCAGTGTTCTGAAAACCTGCTCTATAGCAATGTGCTGCAAGAATTTCCTCCAAAAATGCAAACCAAAAGATTCAACGTGAATTTTTTTTCGCACACTTTTAAAAGTAGCTCAGTAGATTGCAGGCTGTTAATTGTAGTTGAAAGTGACTAAAATTGCACATGTGACTACGAGTAGTATTCATTTCACTGCAGTGATGCGAGAGTCTTCCTGGTGGAAAGCAGTTATTTCCTTCTCATCTCTATATACAGCTGTGCTTTCATGAATATGCACGTGTATTGAAGCGCGTGTGATTTCTGTCAGAGGTCTGAGGAGGTGCTCTCCGTCTGAGCCACGGTGCGAGATGTTAAGACTCACCTTGTTTATCAGTGGGGGGAAATGGCAGGACTGCTATCGGATAAAAAACCCGCCTGCAAATTTATACTGGCGGGCTTGTGCACGCGCGTGCGCGCACAATCCAGGCTATGCAGACGTGTTTTTTTTTTGGTGATACGGACGTCTCCCTAAGCCGTGGGCTGCAGCTCCATTCTCCGAATCAGCCGTGAAGTGATTAGTATTTTATTGATGAGCTCCTGAAAGTGGCAAGTGTGGGAAATTGGATCTTTGATCTCCTGGAGTTTGGGAAATATATCCTGAGTGTGTGGAGCTCTTCAGGTAAAACACCCCCTGTCTTACCAACAGCGCGCGCGCACACACACACACACACACACAGACACACACACATACACACACACACACACACACACACACACACACACACACACACACACACACACACACACACACACCGAGAGAGAGAGACAGACGTGTCGTTTTGGAGGGATATTCCTCCGCTTCTCCAAAACACATATTTGTTTTGGATGTTTTCACTGAGAGTCGACACAAGTGATTACAGATGTTCATTAACAAAATTGGGTATTTGTTTAAAACTTTAACCAATCACTTTGATATGCTAATTACAGTGTAATTTAATTTGAGCCCTGTAATGATGATGCTGTTATTATGGACATAAATGATGCAGTTAAGCTGAGAGTAATCTCATTTGCATACTGTACATGCCAGTAAATTAAGCCCTTTCCTGCGTTGCTTCAGCTTTAATTTTCCACTCCTTTTCACACAGCATCCCTCAGCCCCGGTGCCTAATAGCAAGCCAGCTTGTTTGATGTGGAGAACCGCTTCCTCACACTAAATCTAGTCACAATATGTAATACATAAAGGCTCTCATTATAACTCTAAGTGCCCTTTTAAGAAGTTGGTATTAATAAGCAGGCCGGCTTTCTGAATGCTTTGTAGTGATACACAAACACAGTTTTTGTCCCTCGCTGTAATCATCCTCAGCATTTCCTAATCTGCTCTGGAGAAATAAAAACTATCACGGCTGTAATAATGATGTACCCGGGACTACTTAAAGAGCCCCTAATCAGATTGTATAGGTCTTCCTCTGCGTGTTGATCACACATGTCTTCAAAGAGGTGATTGAGTTTTGATTTTCCTACTTTGAAATCAAGATGAAGGGCATTCGGATCAGGTTTATTTCCCTCCATATATATATATATATATATATATATATATATATATATAAAAAGAAAAAAATAATTGAAAAATATCACCTCATTGTATGTTTAGCGCAAATAATTTGGCCTCGTTTTTTGATGTCTCGCTCAAAGAGGCGATGTTTTTTCTTTTTTTTATTCCAGCGGAGGGACACGGCCTTGATAAAAGCTCCTGTGTCTTCATTAGAGAAGCAGCACCTCGTGGCGTCTGATTGTCTGATGTTTGTAGTGAGAAGGTAAACATGTTTGTCATACAGCGGCGTGTTTATGCTGATCAAACATGCCAGACCGGCCACGGTGAATGTTAAGGACTTTGGCTCGCCGGCCCCTCGCAGCCCCTGCCAGTCCGACTCCTCTCTGTGTTTTGAAGGTGGGTCAGGTGCTGGTTGCTTTATGGACTTTCACACTGACAACACAATCGCCCTTCACTGAGTATGCGCCTCCATTTTGCACCATAAAGAATATTATTTTTCTGCCAGCCAATTTTCTCTGTTAGTCTCTAATTGGCTACATAAATCTCGGCCGCTGAGGGTGAGAAATGTTGCGGTGTCACACAGTGTAATCTTCACCCTTATTTACCAATTCATTAAGATTCATTGATGCAGGATCGGTGAGAGGAAATGACAACATAAATCAGACCTCCAACATAATGACCCTAATCAGTTGGGAATTGCAGAAAATGTCATGATGAACTATGTCCTTGTATTAGTGCCACTGTACATTGTCATTGTGCTGCTTTATGAGTGGGACGCATCGTCCTGACACGGGCTGTATTTAACCAAAAAGACTTGTTAAAACCCGATTCCATTAAAAGGAGCACGTTGACGGGAGGTCTTTTGGTATTTAGCCCTTCGCCCTTTATCTTCAGTTTAACTGCTTAATGGAACAAACCTGCTCCTTTCTTCTTTAACCCTCTCTGTCCTCTATCGAGGATGCTTTTAAAATAACATGCCGCTTTGGGCCGGAATGACCCTCAGCACCACGAGAAGGGGGGGGTCAGCAGGAACGACCACTCCCATAAGACAGTAAATCAAACCTTTCAAAGCAAATGACTCTCGTTTTATGGATACCAATATTGAGTGAGTTCAAAATGGAAATGCTGTTTTTGTCACATATTCAGTATATGCTCTTCTTCCAGCATCACAAACACCAGGAATAGCTTGGCCTGCGCGATAGATCGATTTATTTTTAATTTTTTTAGATTCATTTGAGGTTTTTGTTGTGGACAATTTAAAAAATAGGAAATCTGATTTTTTTTCTTCTCTTGCTACGGCGCACATTTTCCCCCCGGCGAGCTTCTGTAGCTCCGTAGCGCCCCCTTGCTTGTCTCTCAGAAATGCACACACAGCAACGAGGCGGCTCCCGCTAACGAGAGCAAGACGTTTGCTCCCAAAAAAGGAATAATATCGTCCGTTGTCTGGAATTGGTTTGGGTTTGTGGCGACAGACGTGCAACGAGTGAGGTCGCGCTGAAAGGTTTGTCTGAATTCCGTTGCTCCAAAAGGCAGCAGCACAACCAGCTTATTCCAACATCTAAAACGGAGGCATCCAGCCTCAATACGTCTTCAGGTTAAGACGTATTGAGAGAATTCCTTGTTAATGTTTTTGAAAACGGGGCAGCTATTAATGTGAGTGTTAACAATTCAGTCTCCTTTCAAACTTCAGAATTTGTTTTTTAATAAAAGAACAGCTGGCACTTTGATTCCAGGAGGTAAATAGGGGTTTGTTTTGTTAAGTTTGATGAAATAAAATCAAAACTTGTCTTTTAACTTTTCTTTTAAAAGTAGGGGGAAAAAATCGGAAATCTAATTATTTGTGAGAAAATCTGAGATTTTATTTTTAGGCCATATCGCTCAGCCCTGGGAACAGGCTTTGTGAATATTCTGGTTACCATCTTGCAATCTCGCGCGGACATTGACTGGCTGACGTTTCACCTTCACACTTAAGCATTTATCTGGCAAGGCGGTGAGGCTGATGTTAAATTACAAGCCCCTGGAGGAAATTTGATATATGCAGGAGTTTCAGTCAGGTGGAAAAAGAAAAAAGAAAAAAGAAAAATCACTCATGAAAGCCCAGAATTCCCAGTTTTTATCTTGCTACCTTATCGAAATGTGTTTTACTGGAGTTCATTAGAATTTATATAAACACTATTTATTACTTGTTGAGTCAAGATAGAGAAGCATGAGTGGTTTAAACCAGTTCTAGTACGATTCCTCAGCTGAATTATCGCTGAGGCCTCTTCTGTTTCTAACAATGGTGCATCTGAACCACAATAAATTGGGAAAAGCTTGTTCTTTCACTGTATTTTGAGTTATAAACTAAATTCAAAATATTGTTAAAAAATTCCCTCTACTTCTTTGGTGACCCAAAGAAACAACTGCACGACGCACTTTCTGCTCCCTGCCTACATGCCGAAGTGTCCTTGGCAAGACACTGAACCCCAAACTGCCCCCATTGGAGTGACAGCGCCTTGCACGGCTGCAGCGTCCAATGGTGTGTGAATGTGTGTGTGAATGGGTGAATGTGATGAGCTCTGCAAAGCGCTTTGGGGCTGCTGTCAGCAAAAAAGCGCTATATGAGTTAGTCCATTTTACCATTTACCATTTACTTTGGGTCCCAGACAGACCTTTGGGAAACACTGCTGAAGGCTAACGGAGTCATGGGAAATATTAATCCTGTATATTTGGAAAGTATTGTTGTTGTTTTTTTAAAATCAGGGGTGTCAATATCATTTTAGTTCAGGGGCCTCATACAACTGGACCGGTAAAATAGTGCCAAAACAACCTTTAAATTTAAACTTTAAGGTTTTTCTTTGTTGTGGCACAGAGTATAGGTGATGAAAATGACTACACATAAAGCCAATATCAATGTTACCTTCTGGTGCAAAGCCTTTATATTTCTTGATGAATGGAAGATTTGAGCTCATAGTTAAGTAATGATTTTGACAAAAATACTTGAGCTCACTCCAAACTAATCAAACTGCAGCATTATTTCATGGTAATGAGCCAGATGTCAAAATACAGCTGAATGGCGCCACACGACATGCTTAGAACTGTAGAAAAAGAGACTTACTAAGACTGTATGAATATAGGATAAAGCTGGAGTTTTGTGAAATGGAATTCTATGAAAGCTACTGCCTGAGTGATGATATCAACCAAAACTCCTGCACACTGTTGAACAGATCCTCTGTAAGGAGCCACAGACCGTTAATATAGAATCGTCACTGCATTAAAACGCCATCATTTGGATGTCAAGGTTAACGATTGTGTCTGAAAAGCCAATAGCTTAACTTGGGTGGGAGACGTACACTCGCCGTGTAGAACGGGTTAAATAGCAGCTGTTCAACCAAACCTGACAGTTCCCCCTTGGTTATCATTCGTGGCACTGAGAGAGGAAAGATAATAAAGAATCCACCACATTGACGACTTGTTCGACAGTAATTAGTGGCTCGCTCTGTGTTTGGAGTTGTGGTTTACCGCAGGTCTGTGCTGATGTTTTAACAAATCTGCAAAGATTTCACCCAAAAAACCATTAGGCTCTGTGTCGTCAGCTCAAAAAGGAGGCGTGCACTCCGCTGAATTGACATCACACCCCCAAAAGTCACCGATTCTAATAATGTCCTTTTCCTTGCACAGGCACATACTATTAATTAGACAAGTTCGTTAAGGCTAACCTCAGTTTTCCCAGGAAGATGCATCTGACACATTTCATCCCCTGGCAAGTTCGCTGGGGAGTAAGCCTTGCATGGATTGCAGTAAGAAATGATTAAAAATATATGACACACTTTAAGTAATGTTAAAACAATAAGTGCTTTTGCAGCTCCCATAGGATGCAGATAGATTGGAGTTGTGTTTTTCTTTGGGTATGTGTTGTTTGACAGCTCTAATTGGTAAGACGAGCTGGAGGGGAAAGCGGCGCTTGCCTTGCTTTCCTCCCGTGCATCTCGCCTTTGGTCAGGGAAAAGGGAAAAAAAAAAAGACTAGAAAAAGCAAAAGGGGGGCCCCTCGTCTCCTGGTGTCTGTCCTCTCGCTGCAGTGTTAATGGGCATGAGCCACATGTGAGCGAGATTATCAAAGTCAAATGAAGGAGAATCGCTGTGAGAATGTGTGGCGAACCACTCCTAAAAGAGGCTCCACATCCCAGAATTACTATTCCATTCATGCACAACTAGATTTAAACTCATTAGACTCCTCTATTTACTTAGTCTCCATCGGGCCCTGCTTGAACTAAAAATACCGTGGCCTGCCTTACTTTGGCACATTCCGTCATTGTCTGTGCACAGCAGGCCTTTACTCCGAGGTGTTTCTCACATGGCGCCATGCAAAGGAGACAAACTGGTTTGTGTATTTTCTGAAATTATGGATCTACTCAGATTCACCACTGGAGTCTGCCTTCCACCAACCTTCTCATTGTTAATTTATCTGAGCTGGTAGCGTGGTAATACATTGATAGTCACATGAATCATCATTGTCACCGCCACTCGGATGTTAAGCGCCTCTCCTCTGCTCCCGCTGCAGTAATAGGTTCAGATCTAGATTTCATGCTTGAGATTCCCAGTGCCGTCATCCCGATGTGTTATAAATATGTGTTTTGCTCGTATTTTATGCCTTCCTCGCCGTAAGAAGGCGGGCGGTAACAGATTTGGGAAATTCTATCAGAGAAGAAACACAACGGATCGCAGAGTGTGGAAGGTTTCAGCTCAGCAGATGGCAGGTTGTTGTATTCATGAAAAATTGATGGTGAAGGTGACGTGCGGCTCTAAAATCCCCACAATACTTTGTCTGCCTTGTCTTTTTGTAATCACTTATATTTGGCCAATTAAATTTTTGATCTTGCCGACAGACGAGCTCATAATCTTCCTATTCAAGCCACACATAAATCAAGCAATCCAATCCAGACACTTTGATTTATGAAGGATAACGTCCTTTTCCTCCTTCGTTTACTATAATTTTTTTTGACTCCCCCCACACCCCACACCCCCCACCCCCCCGGCTCTGCACCCCGATGTTGTGAATGCCAGCTCCCGGAGCCCTCCGACACCCTTTGTTGTTTTCACAAACCCGGTTACTGAATAATTGAGAGAGGTAAATGTTTAACATGTTTTTACAAGTTCCTCGCTGTGCTGTTTGTGAATCGAAGAGACTCTGTTTGTGAAGCCCGGAAAGAAAAAGCACTGGATTGCGCGGCCCCCAACAGGTGATGCTTTTCAACAGGACACCACTAAACACCACCACCGAGGACTTGTTGGGGGTTTTCCATCGTCCCGTCTCTTTCTCTTTCTCCGGCAGCTGCAACATGCCAGCTTTATTGCGCCTTTAAATGTCTGAAGAATGACTTCTTTTTTCTTTTTTTTTTGTTTATCTTGACTTTTGCCTGTTTATTCTATTCCAGGCCGCATTTGCATCGACCTTGGTTCTCTAAAGCTTCCCCCTCCTCCTCCCCCTCCATCTCGCCCCTCCTCTCAAAACTTGTTTACACTCGGCCTGCCCTAAGTGTCACCTCGGAAATGAGCTGATCATTCCACCTGGTTAATATTAAATGGCTCCTGCAAGGAGACGTGTTTGTCCATAAACACAAACCCCTGCTCTCCCTGTTTACTGTAGTCATGGCAGCAATCACTTATTAAACAAACTGCCTGCTTTGTTTGCTGTGTTAGCAGGTTCGCTCTTAACCCGCACAATGTCTGAGAAGAACTCAGAAAACACTCCTGTGTGTCTCGGATCTGCGTTTCCGGATCGGGGGGGGGTACTGCTTGCAAAGGGCGATCGGGTCGTGCGTTACTTCTGTATTGTCACAGTCGTCTGGAGATACCGCTCCGCTTATCTGCGACTTGGCTGGAGTGGCCGACGAGATTACACACTTGTTTGGTCTGACCGCCAAGCCTCCTCTGGCGGGGAGTCGTCTCCGGGCTTTAGCTTCGCTCAGCTCCACGTCCGGTCTTGTTTGATGGAGGTGGTTCTGGTTGGGCGGTAACACATGCCAGGGTGCAAGGGATCACAGTTCGGGAAGCTCGTGGAAGCCTTGCCCAATGTCTGTGGTACGATGAGAGTATCTCCAAGAGACAAGCAGTTTGTTGTCAGCGATGAGGGCTGCGGTATTGGATTATTTAACATGCAGCTTGTGTTTGTCTTTCAACTCTTTCCTGGCATCAGAAGCCAAAACAATTAGAAAATCCTTGAGAAGTCTTCTGTTTGCTGCACCTCTGCTTCACCGCGATGTGTTGTCTAGTCTAGCAACCAAGCCGAACCTAAACAGGCCCTAAAGTGCAACGGCTCCCTATTACCCCCCCGCCCCCCCTCCTTATGTGTCTTTATCTCTCCCACCCAAGAAATGTTGTGCTTTTGTTGTGCGCTTGTGTAAACAAGGGGGGGGCCGTGTGAGAATGCCGGCGGATCCAAGCAGGTGGCTGGCCGAGGCTCTTACCGTCACGAGCATTCAAAGAAAAACAGAGCGCAGAGAAGAGGGTCGGAGCACAGCTGCGCGGGGCCCGACCCTACCTTGAATCGACTGCTGACTTGTTTGAGCTGTTGAATTCCAGGCAAGCATGACAGGGGGACAGGCGTTAGATTTCCTGTGAGGGAGGGAGGGAGGAGGAGGAGGAGAGGCAAGACTGATGAGCTCTGGCCGCCGGCTGTTCTTAACCTTCAACCTGTCTGGTCAGGTGGGAGACACATGTGACTCTCGTTTGTACTGTACTGCCCATATTTGATGCAGGGAAAAACAAAACAAGTGTAAACAAACAGAAACTCTGACCTTTTTTTTTTTTTTTTCATCCAGTGTTTGTGCCAAACACTTGTTTTGTTTTGCAAGCAAGCCCCCTCCCCTCCATCCTTCTCCCCCCCACCCCTCCCTCCTCAGAGCAGACAGACATCTAATAATCAACAGCACAGCCAGTTCTTTTTTGGTCAAACTGCTGTTGTTGCCTTGTTTTGATCCTGGAATTTCCATTATTTTTTACTCCGTTTTTTTCAGTTAAAAAAGCCCCAGACATGCTCCATTAATAATAACAAGGATTTTTTTCCCCCCTTTTTTTTTTCTTTCATTCCTTGTGTCTCCTTTGGTGTGTTGTTTCATGTTGAAATGTTTGTATTCAGAGCATGAACACAAATGTTGTTAACCCCGCTAACTATCCCCCTTTTTCTTTTTTTTTCTTTTTTGCGGGACACTGGACTCGAGATCACGGCTGAAATCAGAGCCAACGTGGGAAAAACCGGGAGTGTTTTGAGGCCATTCCCTGGGCAAAGTGAAAATATATACAAACGAGCACATGGGGTGAAGTCACGTGGCCGGCGTGGCCTCACAGCTGACGGTGGCGTCCCCTCGCTCGCCTCAGCGCCTCCCCAGATTAACACTGTTATCAGCTCAACTCTCTAATAAGACTCTTTCCTATCTGCTTGATATTTATGATGGATAATGCCCATTTTCTTTTCTTCTTTTTTCCCCCTCATCCAGTTTTTTTCCTCCTTCCCCACTCATGATATTGCAGCTTTGAATTATTCTGTGGTAAAATTAATGAGAAAGTAGATTTATGGGTTTCATTTGTTTGTCAATTCGAAAATTAATTGGGTGTTAATTTTAGCCATCCCCTCATCAGTGCCGGTTCCAAGCGCGAGCATTACTTTGCATTCATTGTGGCCTCTCCCTCCCTCTTTTATTGTGGGTCACTAGTTTTGCATACATTAAAATAACCCTGCGGCTCATTCTCTTGATTACTTTTGGAGACGCCATGCATTTGGAAATTTACGCCTTTCCGTTACAATTATGAAAATTTTTGCATGGAATGACAGTGCATGTATAATAGCCACTACTTCTTCTGGAGCTCCAGAAAAAAAAAAAGAAATAGTAAGGAGGAGTTATTTTTTTCCTGCATGTGGAAAAAAAAAAGTCTTTTATGTGAAAAATAAGTGGGGGCGAATAACGTCAGCACATGGTTTATTTCAAATGGCATTTAATTCCGCCTGAAAATGTGTGTTTCTAATTGGTGTCTCGGAGGGAGGCTGGGGAGCCGATGTAAGCCGGGGGCCTGGAGATGGAGTCGTGGCTGGGCCGCGTCCCATCCCACACTGTTCCTCTTGCTCACTCCTTGTTTAGAAAATCCCATTATGGAGAGGAGGGCTGTGCCAGACTGGAGGGGTGAGCCGGGTCAACATCTGTCTGGAGGGAGAGAGGGAGGAGGGGTGTGTGCTGCAGCCTCGGTCCAGAGAACAGAGGCCTGTAGGCCGGGCCTGGGCCGCTCAGACAGGCCCCTGAGTGTGGGGGCGTAGTGACACACAGCTGAACCGGCACAGGCCGCAGTGTCAGATGACTCACTCAGTTCTGCTTTGTTGCGAGCATGGCTTCTTCAGCAGTAGAGATGTAAACCGTGGCGTACTCTCTGTCTGATTCTTGTTCTGGGCCTGTTTTAGCTCCTCGCAGCCTCAAAACTGCTACCGAACATCCAGGGCCTGAAAACAGCACCGCTGCTTATAGCGCTGTTTATTATTTTACCAATACTCCCATGTCTAGATTATTATCTCACCTATGCTCTGTAAATATTCTTGTGTGACAAGTTGTCAACCTCAATTTCCTATCTGTCAGCGTGAGTGTGTGTCCCCACGGTGTCTGCGTCTTGTTTAGATCGGATCTCCAGAGACTCCGCCGCTCTGCCTGTGTACCTGAGCGCGCGTAAACTCCCATTCCCTCTTACCGCGCCCTTCAACGCGACACCATAAATCTGCATTTAGTTCCCATTTTCCACATTCTTTCATGATGAGGCACAGCGTTTTAAAGGCATTTATTCTGCTTCATATAAATAATTAATCAGCCAAGTTAATTCGCTTCTGCCCGACTTGGTCAGCTTCATTAACTGCCCCCCGGTATCGGGAGGCTGGGCGCATTGATGCCGACGAGGCCTGTGACCAGTGCACAATAGCTGTAAATCAGTGGGCTGATTTGAGGAGTTCAGGCGCAGATATGCGCCAGTGTCACTGGCGCTTATCCCTAGAGAGACGGGGGCGGGGGCCAACGGCATGCCTGTCTGGCTTTTGTGTATCCAAAAACAGAACAGAGGACGTAACGTGTTACCAAGTAGCTGTGTGTTCACACTGATTACTACTGTTGTATTTGTACATAGAGCATGACAGAACAGAGGACGTAACGTGTTACCAAGTAGCTGTGTGTTCACACTGATTACTACTGTTGTATTTGTACATAGAGCATGCTCCGGCTAGCATCTTTGCCCCCTTCTTTCTGGGTGAGATAAAGTCATGAACAACATTACTTCCAACTGTGAAAAGTTTATTTAATTTCAGATCTTTATTTTGGTGTTAATTGAGTACCCCTCCAGGATTTGACTGTTTTCGCTCGGCCTCAGATTAGATATTTCTCATGGAGATCCTTTGGCAGGCCTCACACAGTCGCCCTGTTTCCCATTAAAAAGCCATTCGGCCGCGGTTCTTCTGGGAGCCATGCAAGTAAATATATCCATTTCCATAGAAAGTGTTTTGTTTTGGAGGTCCAGTGTTTTCTTGGGCTCCTCTGCTCTCACTCGACTCAGGTTGGGTTCCTCTCAGATGCACGTTGGGAGCCCCCCCCCCCCCCCCCCCCACACACACACACACCCACACACACACACACACACACACACACACCTTCCCGAAACCCTGCACCGCACCTCGCGATGGAGAACACAAACAAAACTTGAGTCCTGCTCAACTTTTCTACCGCCCAGACTTGTCATCTGTCGAGGATCCGCAAAGGAAAAGGGCAAAACAAAGCAGCAGTTCATTACTGTTGAGAAGCAGCCTGCGAGGGTGTGCATGTGTGTGCACGTGTGTTTTTGCCTCATTGCGTATGCTACAAGCAAACAAACAAGACCCAGGGAAGCACAAACCAACAGGGAAACCTGCAATAAAAGTGAAATTGTGTGGGAAGGACATGACAGATGTTTATAGTTTGGCCCACAGTTGAAATGCGACCTCATTGCTGTGTGTGTTTTAACAGCTGCTTCTCTCTGTCTCTGTCCCCGTTTCCCTCCTCGCTCTGCGCCCTCGCTCAGGTTTTTAAGTCATGATGCAAGAATCTGGGACAGAGGCGACGAGCAATGGACCATCCAATCAAAACGGGGGAGCCGGCGCCGAGGGTGTGCCCAGCAGGGAGGGACGGCCTAAAAGTGCCACGCCGTCGTTGGAGGTGACCGCAGTGGACCTCCTGCACCTCCAGCAGCACCAGGTAGAACCCCCCCCCCCACCAACACCTGTCTTCACGTTATTTAGCCATGTCATCAGCAGGCGCAGCCCGCTTCTTAGAGTGCCACTTAATATTTAATTTCTCCTCAAAGTACATCCAGTACATAAACACATTATTATTATTATTTATGTATATTGAGGCCCTTTTTGAATATTTAAAGAAGGAGAAGTGCTCTCTCTGTGTGATTGTGTTTGGTTGTGAACGTGTTTATCGCAGCATCTGCATTTTGGTGAAATATTTATCGCGATGTTCGGACATATTTTAAGTGTGTAGGTGCTGCAGGATTTTGTAGACAGTTAAGAAACCGCGGCATCCAATCCGGTGACAGCGTCCGCCCGCCAGCTCGCTGTAAACACACCTCGCACTAATGTCACACTCCGCCTGCTTGAGCCTATGAGGAGCGGAGACACACGCCGTGAAGCCGAAAACATTTTCACCGTCTGAGACTTGAGGCAAACAGACAAGCTCTTTCTGTCGGTGTCAGCGTTATGTGTGGCACACGACAGCGCGTTTAAGGAAACAACATTGAAAAGATCAGTGTGTCTTCTGCTATCTGGCTCCATCCGACAGCAGCGACCGGGGTTGTTGTCAGGAGCTGTTTGGTGATGATGCACAGGCCCTGTTGCCGTTGTCTGTTGTCACAGCACATCCATCAGCATTTTTACGGGGAGGAAAACAGTGCTGCGGGGGTGGGGGGTACGGCAATGCAACGTATAGGGCTGAGACATAACTCAGTGTTATCAGTCGTCATCTGTCACCGCTCGGTACTCGTGGCAATATGATGATGTCATAAACGCACTCAGAGAGCTTGAGCAGGTAAATGTTGTAAAAGTCTGTTCATTCATCACCAATCACTCATCTTTCTCCCGTTAAAGCCCGTCTTTGGAGTCACTGGGGAAATTAGATCGGAGTCTGTTTCATGTTTTTGTTGGGACACCACTGTTGATGGTTTCAAAAAATCATTGAATTTTTTATGGCATTACCACCCAGATAATTGTGTCATATTGGCTAAATACCCTCGTTTAAAGGAACAATGTGTAAAAAATTTTGTTCCAGGTGAAACCATACAACAGACTTGATGTCTTCATAGAGATGATTTTGTGGTTTGCATGCTCACATCAGTTCATTAGCCAACTAAGTTAAGCCGTTTTAGTCTTGCAATACAGAAGTGCACTACTAGCTGGTGCATTGAGCCATTCATCGAAACAGATGGAGGAAACATTTTTATGGAATAAGAAGGTAAACACCATTTACCTACCTAAAATTGCCACCTTCACAGGTTTTATATGAGACCTCATCTGACGTCTGGTTGGTGGTAAAACTTTGAAAAGCGGGTGTTTCTGAATAATGACCATAGAACATGCTATCACTAATATAAACGTGTTATTCAGAAGTAGACAAATACAATGAAGGTTCTGGTTTTGTATGCATAGGTTTTTTAACAATATATGTAAATTATTTATTTTTTGTTAGGGAGAAAACTGGAAAGTGGACAAGTCCTCTGGATTATAAAAATAAAGCAAATCTTTAATTTGAAATGCTACATATAACAATAGTCAGACATTTATCATGAATAATCACTGTGTTACTCAGTGACAGTTGTTGCATGTTTACCTAAAGGTACGTTTACACTATGTTCCCGGCAGCCACGGCAGCCCCGTTTCAGGCCACCGTAAACAAAACGGGATGGACGTGAGACAACGCAGGGGGGCGGGATGGGCAAACGTGACAGGTCACGACTGTCCAAGAATTTGCCACGCCGGCCACGATGCGGATGAGAAACTTAAAAAAAAAAGTAGCCCGTAACAAAACGGAATGAACGTCACAAAACCTTGCAGCACGTAATTAGCCGTAATAGAACTTGGAGGTGGTCTGTAGTGGGTTGGGAGGCTTACAGAAAGTGACGTTTAGTACGCGTTCTATCACGGTTGATTCACAGATGCTTCGCGTTTTATCACGTCTCGCTGCGCTTTGTCACGGTTCTCACGGCGTAGTTACGGTGTATGGTAGCCATTTCATCACGTTCTATCACGGCTTGTCCTGGCGTGTGACGGTTTGTGGACCCGACGCGTTGCGTTCTACTCCGGTCTGCAACTGCGTACACGGTGTGGGAGGAAGCCGTGCCCGGAGGGGAGTTTTATTTGAGTCTGAGCGACCAACGACAGAACACCTTCTACAAGCTGGGCCACCGAAAAAGAAATCAAGTGGTGTGTATGCACCCAGCAAAAGTCTCAGGATACAATGATTTTTCTTTACTTTTGGTGGTCCTTTGGGGCATAAACGTGCTTCAAAATGGTCCGGCGTCCACATTTCATCCGTAGAAAGCCTTGACAGAACGTGAAAAACGTGCCACGCCTTCCTCAGAATTCCCCAAAATGCCACGGCGCACTACGTTTCGGGCAAACGGTGCTGCCGTGAACATAGTGTAAACATACCCTAATATTTTGCAGCCTGAGTTAGAACTGTGATTTTGCCTGAACTTTGTGATATGATTTTCCGGGCAGCGTGACAAAAACAATCACAACATAGCACGGTGTCATGAACATATTACGTTAAATTCCTCAAGCCTTTCCCATCAACAATGTTAAGTGGAAGCATATCATTGTCAAGATGAGTTGTTAGCAGCAGCTGTTGTTCCGTGCAGGTTAATGTCCAAATGCTTGAATGTTGAACGTTAGATGATATGCCTGCTGCTTCTCTCCAGAAACTACATGTATTATTTCTTTTGTCCTACTTCCTAGATGAATTTTTTCTTAATTAGTGCTGGTTTAGTGAGACAACATCACTCCAACTTATCGCTGTATTAAAACTACAGTTTACTCGAGCATTTTCGTGAACAGGGGGAGTGCTGGTTGACTGCTCTGGAGCACCGACTAGTGGCCGGTGGCAGCATGACAAGTACACTGACTTGTTTCAGAGCAAAACACTATTTCAGGTGCTGACTAGTTAGGCCTGAATCACAAGTGGACACAGGTTGTTGTGTTTATAAATGATCAGTTTCACATTGTGAAAGAGGTATTGATTGATCAGTGAGTAGAAATTGTGGATCAATGTGTGTCCTGTTCTTTTGCCTAAAGCCTTCTGCAGATGTGCTCTTCACCCCCCCTCCCTCCCACCCAGTCTTCTTTTCCAGGCCGGAACAAGCATGTCGTCAGTGAGAAAATCACAGCCATACTGAATTCATTACTGCAGTAGTCACACAAAACCATGGATAAAATTTCAATAACTGCAGGCCACAGTTGAGTAAACAGTTGCACTGAAACTTAATTCCTGTTGACTTTTGCTTCATTCTTTGCCAGCGGCACATTCTGATTTGCTCTGCAAAGACAACGGGGCTACAACTTTGATATATTTGAGGCAGGGGAGAGGCGGGGGGGGGAGAGAGAGAGAGTGTCATGGATGTGCACTTGACACCGAGAAAGGATGGAAATAAAGCCTCCCCAGTAGAATAGAGCCGGGCGTCCAAGCATGGTCCCTGTTTTCAAGTCATCCAGAAAGAACTGCCGCTCTCCAGCATCTGCCCTGGCATTTAAAGGAGGGGGGAAAAACGAGCCACTCTCTCAATCCCAGCTCAATATACTCCAGTCACATTTCCTGCCCTCCGCTTTCTGCTGTGGTCAATAACAAGAGCTGCTTGGCTTCTGCCTTTTCAACAAATCCAGCGGTTAATTTCTGCGGCTGTGTAGAAACCGAGGGAGGTGCGTTAATTGTTGTGTGATAAATGACGCATGGATGGGGACAGAGGACGAGATGTCTCACTCTCATGACTCTCCTGACAATGGCTTTTGATAGGCTACTTACCGAGGTAGTGTTACTGGGAAGGCACACAGGCAGGCAAGTCTTTTTATTCTCCCATTAGACTAACCCAGGATTTTCACTCATGCACCATGAACCATGTTAATTGTCCCCAGGGCATTACGATCTTCGCTCAATTACTTGATAACTTTTTACTTTTGTGGCATTTCGCCGTCTTTTCTTTGAAGTTTTATTTGTGGTCGGTGCTAATACGTCTCTAACTGACACACTGAGGGTCCTCTCTTTGTTCTGGTGCTATTACTCCTTTAGGTGATGCTAAAATCAATCTAAAAACACGCTCAAGTGTCTGAGAGTCCCCAGAGTGAGCCGCAACAACAAACCTGGCAGTGGCATATCATTTATTCTTGTTAGGCAACATAACTATGAAAGACAGTCCTCATTAATAAAGATGGGGGATGAAATAATTGTAATCTGTTTGATCATCTTGATCCTGACAGGGGAATTCATCTTGTAGACTAGTCAGATTTGGGGGAAGTGGACCATAAGCTTGATTTAAGCATCTCTATTAGTAAGTCAAATACTGTTTGTTAAGAGCCGCGGGTGGGGGGAGAGAGCGGTGCTCCTCTGCGTTTCTTTTTTCCCTAGAATTCTGTTGAAATTGAGCCGAGTTCAGTGTTTAAGGAACTTCAATCTGTTATGTTGTAACTCAGAGTTTTGAATGTCATGCAAATGTTTGTTGTGCACTTGCGGTTTGTTTGCTTTAAATTGTGTATAACACATGAGTGCATCTCTTTTACTTCTTTTTATTTTTTCAGTAGTTTGTGTCCTTAACACACCCGTACCCCCCCACCCACCCCCAACCCCCCCAGATACAACCTGACTGGTTATTTGTGTTATTATTGTGATTTTGTTGCAGAAGTTGCGGTTTTAACGGAACATCCGCATGAGGAAGTGAAGATACTGTAGCACATAAAATACAACCAAACACAATAGTATGAAAGTGTTTTGCAACAACCTATTTTGTGATTTGTGATTTAAAATGATTTTGCAACAGGAAATAGAGTCGTGCAGCTGCAGCCGTCAGATAAACACGCTGCACCATGACGGGCGCTCAGTAAAGCACCTGGTAAACCAAAGGGTGTCAAACATACGGCCTGTGGGCCAAAAGTGGTCCATTGGAAGAGTTTAAACAGACCTGGAGGATGACACTGCGAAGGCTGAAGATCACAAGGCAGACATTGCCTTCCAATATTGAATGATGGAAGAGCATCCAATGCAAAACGTATATGGTGCAAGTTGCGATTCCTTTTTTTTCTATTTTTTTAAACACCTCAGTTTCGCATTTCATCTCACCAAGCTCTCGGAGAATCAGTGATCATCATAGGTGTTTATTTATTTATTTTTGTTAGTTTTTTTTGCAATTTACATTTGCGATTCCCACTTTTTTCCACTGAGGGAGGACATTACACAACACTGATACCTAGCACGTAGCAGGAGATGCAAAAGTCAAAGCGAGCTACCTTGTTGCTAGCAGGATAGCATTAGCATGAAAGCTCTACGACGACTGTGAGTTTGAAATCATGCACATTCAGGTAGGAACACTTCAAACGTTATTCTGGAAGATTGGGAACTTTGTCATGTTCGAATGAGGTTTTCTTGAGAAACTGTAACTAAGAAGCTGTTTCCACAATGTTTCAAGTGAAAAATGCATTGTTTATGCGTTTTTGTGACATTTACACTGAAGCACTGAACACGTAGTTAGGATGTTGCATCACTAGTGGGCGCTGTTGGGTAGTCACATTTCCCTCCTTTTCCATGGAGACAGTAGTAGCGTTTTCCAAAAATTTCCAACTTGGGAGCCGTTTTTACTGGCTCCGAGCACTGTAATCCTATAAATGGACATCCAAAACACAACGAAAGTTCAAACTGGGCCTAAGAGTAAAGAGTTGGAGTTGTTTTTATTGCGTTCATTATTCTGCAGCTCCGGCCTCAATAAGATCTAAGTGGGTTATCTGAACTAAAATGAGTTTGACTCTCCCGTGTTAAACGCTGCAAGTTGTTCCTCTGCTTCCAAATTTGGTTCATTTGAGTCCGCTGTAGAGCGTTAAATGTTAATATCCTGTCGTTTAGCAGAGCCCCTCCACTCCAGTGATACTGTACACACAAATGGAGAAAAAAAAAAAAATCAGGAATGAATAATTGCTTTTCTTTTATTGCATCCTTCCAGCTACACACTGAAAGATAAGACCAGTAAACTGTGTGTGCGTGCGTGCGTGCGTGCGTGCGTGCGTGCGTGCGTGCGTGCGTGCGTGTGTGCGTGCGTGCGCCTCGGTCTCTCCCTGCATGGTTGAGGTGTTTGCTGTGTTGCGTGTGCAGAGAGGAGAGAATGACACGCAGGACAGTGGCCGCACAAAGAGCTGAGCGGGCACAGGCTTCCCGTATGCATAATGCAAGCCTTTACAAGGTCCCCGATGGAGGTGGTGGTGGAGGAGGTGGAGAGGAAAGTCTTGCCCACCATCACCAAGCTGAAGGAGACAGAAGAGCCGCACAATAAGCCCTGCATATTCCTCAGATAAACACAGTCAGTTCCATAAACATTTGGACATTGACACAATGTTCTGCACTTGACCAGTATGGATTTGACAGATCCACTTTTTTTCTTTTTTCTTTTTTACCTCGCCTGATGTTTCTCGATGGCTTCCTTCAGATGTTTTCAGTCTCATAACGGCAGTTATCAGATTATGAGGAATCAGAATAACACGCCTCAGATAGTCAGATAGCTTAATCTGATTTTTATTTGTTTTTGTTATTATTTCACATCTGCATGTAGGAAACAGCAGGGATGTAGTCACAATCAAAGTGGAAGATATGAAGTAACAAACATGAGTGGAAAGTAACAGAAAGTCAGTTCATTAAACATTTGACTGTTGAAATAAAAGAAGAAAACCAAACATTTTGGAAATGACGTTAAATTCTGATGTTCAAATACCTGAACAAAAATCTTACAATAGACTGAAACATGCAAATCAGGGTTTATAAATTAGTGCATGTCTATATGTACACACTTCACACTGCTCTCAGCTATCAGATTTTAATGGCATGTAAACAGGCTCAGTGGTAGTAACATCATATTAAGAGTTGACCTCACCAGATTCCTATTGAAAGTAATGCTACAATATATAACATGATGCTCATTGTAACTGATATAATGAGTCAATAAATCATACCTGGTTATGGAATCACTAAAAAAACTATTTTACAATTTGGTCCCTTGAAAGGTTGTAGATTAATCTGACTAACTTCGACATCGCTCTTTATGACACAGGGTCGTGTGGTGTTGTATCCAGCTGACGATATGCAAAGAACGGGAAACTGAACAGACTCGAACCGGGAACATGTCAGTGTGAGGAGACAGTGCCAATCACTGCTCCACCATGCAACCCAGGCACTAGAAAATCTGTCACAATTCACTCACTTCATGCACTTCAAATACATCCTGGTCATTTCCTTTCAAAGCTGAGATGCAGGAAGATATTTCTCAGTGTGTGTGTGTGTGTGTGTGTGTGTGTGTGTGTGTGTGTGTGTGTGTGTGTGTGTGTGTGTGTGTGTGTGTGTGTGTGTGTGTGTGTGTGTGTGTGTGTGTGTGTGTGTGTGTGTGTGTAGCTGCCTGTTTGTGCACATAGGAGAGGTGTTGAACACGAGGAGGCCTTGGAGTGCAGGACCTGCTGCTTTACGGGCTAATGGTGGGAGTGAGAGAGTTAACGGGTCAGCGAGGGAGCTTCTTCTGCCTCAGATCTCTGCTAATCGTATGTGTGCTGCAGCAGAGCTGAGGGCGACGGAGAGAGACAGCGCTGCGCCCGGATAAAAAACACTGTTACACAAGAAGAACGCCGCCTTATCACGGCGCCGTTGAATTGAATTTCTGCCCGTATCTTTGTATTGGCTCTGTTACACATTCATATATATACACTGTGTGCAGTGAAATGCCGAATATTCCAAATTAGAGATAGCAGCGTCTTTGCTCCTGGTGATTTTTGTCCAGTCGCTGCTGTGCATTATCCCAGTCAATGTGGAAACTTGTCCTCAAACTCACATGTACAGTTTGTAGATGCGTCTCCACGACTCCTCTCAGGTCTCTGCTGTTCATATTGTCACAGGAGGCCGAGCAGAGGCGCCGACTTATTGGAAAATCTGGCAAGAGAGGATAACATCAGTGTTATGACACTGCATATTGCCCTAAATTGCTTATTGGTAAAATGATAGTGCTCGTCCAATTTGAATAATTTTATGGAATCCCTCACAGAACAGTTTAATTATGTTATCACACAACTGGCAACATCTGTCTTTATACCACAGCACATGACAGTTTTATTACAGGCTGAATTTCGTTGCTGGTTCTGGCAATTGATGTGTGATCTGATTAATAATCACACAGATGGAGGTGAAAATTGAACAGTGATGCGATGCTTATGTTGGAGGGAAAAAAAGAGGGGAAATAATTACTAAGGGGGAAAAAAAATACAGCCTCTGTCACTGAAAATTGTTTTTTACCGAGGCTTACACGTCTCTCACTCCAATCATATTTTATTTTTAAACACAGTTACATACATTGTCTGTGTGTGTGTGTGTGTGTGTGTGTGTGTGTGTGTGTGTGTGTGTGTGTGTGTGTGTGTGTGTGTGTGTGTGTGTGTGTGTGTGTGTGTGTGTGTGTGTGTGTGTGTGTGTGTGTGTAATCTGTTTAGTCTAGGTGCAACTTTACAAATTCTTTTAGTCACCCAGCTTTTGTCCGGGAGGCTTCAGGAGGTAAACCACCCAGCACCTCCCTTTGTCTTATGGACGCCTTCCAGCACAGCCGGCCTATGAACTCATCCGTTTTGTTGAGTCTACCTCCAGCCGCCGCTCTCCGACTGAGAGGAGATGAAGCGCAGGTTGAATGTGTGCCCGAGCCCATACTTTATAATAGTTGACTGTTGCTCGGCTCGACATCCTGTTTACATGCCCTGCTCATGTGGGCAGCGGGGCGGGGGGGGCGCTCCGGGAGGTGTTTGGCACCGCGGCAATCAGGACGGACATGCTAGCTCATTTCACACCGCCGCGCAACGCCAAGACTCGCTCCACAATAACAAACCGATGGAGATGTTAGCAAATTTCTGCGGTCCCAGGCGTAGAATGTGACAACACGAGGGGTCACAATGAAATATTCATTACAATACTTGTAAGCAAGTTTTTAAATGCAACCACATTTCTATTGTGCAATAAGTGCAAAAGGTTAGATGTGCTAATTTATTTCACAATTGCCCTCAAACATGCAACATAAACACAAAGTATCCAGCAGTACTTTTCCCAGCGGGTCTTCTTCTTTTTGTAGAAGACACGCTTTATAGAATTATTACATAAGTCACAGTAAACCTCGAGTGCAATGGAATCAACGTTTTTTTTTTTTTAACGCCTACTCTTTTTTCAAGTAGCATACGAGAAGATTTTGTTCGCAACAGCAACAATATGTTTTAAGTCCTGTTTATGCGACAATGTTTTAAAGCGAAAATGCAAAGCTTGTGTTGCATTTTGGGTGTTGGTTTACTCGTTCACGGTGCTCAGAGCCACTGAGAATGCAACTTTACGAAAATGGCTCCCAAGGTGGAACTTTTTGAAACTGTTCCGTCACCATAGAAACGGAAAGTAATGCAACTTTTTGTAAATGTTTGCATCATGCAACAACTATAGAAGAAGTTTTCTGGACATTTCACTGCATTTTGCACCAGAAGGTTTCATTAAAATTGGATTCATGTCTAGATTGTGGTAATTTTCCATAGGGATGGTTTGGTTTCATGAAAAATTTTCTCACATATTCTCTGCCCCACAACAACAACCCCCCCCCCCCAAATAAATTGAAAATGTTAACTTTAAGTTTATTATGGCACTATTTGACCAGTCCAGCCCTCTCAAAATGAAATTGAGCTTTATGTGGCCTCTGAACTGAAATGAGTGTGACACCCCTGGTCTAATGTGATCATGTTTCTGATTTAAGAGATTCTAGAGTCGACATTTGCACAACAGAGATGTTTTGGATCAAGAAATGCATCACTCAGCATATCTTTCCGTGTTCCTAACCAGGTGTTCTATATTCATTTAGTGTCTTCAGTGTGAATGAAGTGACTGGGCGCCGGGTGTTTGAGGTGAAATACACCGTATGTCTCAATGGTAAATGTGCGGACAGGAAAACTGTGAAGGACCTGTGCGTGTACAAATGCCTCAAGTGTAAACGATGCCAGCGTGCATGCTGGTATCATTAAGAAGAGCGAAGTGGCTCTTATTGTGCGGCGCCCGGATGGCCTTTGATGGCCACGCTCTGCGTGTTTGTGCTGAAGTGGGCAAACTTGGAGCAGGTGTCTGAGGCAGCTGGCTTCAGGGAGACGGGGAAACACGTCTCCGTCGGTTCGGTATTAAATGGCTCAGGGAGAGAGAGGAGCAGAGAGAGAGGCCTCGGCTAGCCAGAGGACTAATGCATCCTCAATGTTTTATTTAAAGTAGTGCCAACAACTGCCTCCGAATGCTGCACATGAAGATGCACACACACACACACACACACACACACACACACACACACACACACACACACACAGAGCCCTGCACATGCGAGCATGCGGAGTAATTTTGCACTGTTTAGCTGAACAACTTGTGTGTTTAGTGTTGTAAATAAGTAACCGTTTTAACAGGGCCTCAGGAGGCTGTGGTCGGGAGAGTACACGCTCAGACATGACTTGCTTTAATGGCCATTGTCAAAACACAGTTTAAACAAAAGCCTCTCCTCGCCCGATCGGTATGTTTACATTTAGCTGAATAATAATGGTGCCATTTTAAGGGGAAGCTATTCTTTAAGGATAGCCAATCTGACCCAATTTATTAGGGATAGACTTAAGGATGCACAATTCCTCTTGGGAAAACATTCAAGCGCAGTGCCTATTCATTTTTAATGAGAGCACTACTTTAAAAACTTCATAGAATTAATATGTATCAGTGAAGTCTTTCCTGTGCAGAAAACTTCAGGGTAATTAATATTCATAGGCTGTGCTTGTTAACACCCCCCAATGCTTGTGCAATGTAGATCCAATTAACATAGAATGGACCCCAAGGATTTGGGCCGATAAGGGTTAAATGAGCTATTGAAATTGAAACCAGGTCCGTCTCTTTTTTAAAACACTTATTTGTTTCAATAAATCCTAATCCTTGTTGCAGATTAAGGCATCTTTTGGGTCCACACGTGAACAGGGAGCCTCCGGACTCAGCATAAGAGAAACTGTTGACGTGCGCACACGGATTTGAATGCATGTGCATCATCACGCGCACACTTGTGTACACGTATGCATAGAGACTCGGGCTAATGTGAAAAGCCTGTAGTGAGCCTGGCTTGTATATCTTATTCATAAACTCTTGGCACAGTGTTGGCAATAGACATCAGTGTTCGTTCTGAGCCTGGAAGCCTCGGTCAGGTGACACTGTTGGGGGGGGGGGGGGGGGGGGGTTAAGGGGAGCAAGGTGATTGTGTGGTAGCAAAATGCCACCTGCTGCCGTTTGTTAGCACACAGACTGCAGTTATTGCTCCCAAAGGCACCCTGAGACAACTGCGCTTTATAAGGACTGGATGTTTAAGACCGGGTCTAAACAAGTGAGCCCGCTGATAGGAAGGGACAAGGCTAACGCAGCTTTACAAGAAAGGAGGGCGGAGAGGTTTGTTTATAACCTGCTCCTGGAGGGTTTGCGTTATTTCCACCAAAGTGAATGTACCACTGTCAAATTATGTCAAGGAGAATTAGCAGTAAAGCTGAGCAAGCACAAAAATGATCACAAGGAAAGGAGGAAAATAACCTGACTGAAACTGTAATCTGCTGCCTGCATCTAAATGAAACGAAGCTTTGAGATTTGTTGCTTTCAGCCGGCCAGGATCTTTTGGCTTCCAGTCTCTCGTGTGATGACATGATCTAGATTAATTTGTCCGACTTTGGAAAGCTTCCTCCAAAGCCACAGAAGATATGATTCATATCTTTTTTTTACTGGCTCTAAGGACAATCAGGCTGATGCTGATGTAAAAACTTGTGCCTTCGTTCTTTTATCCGTGTTTATGCTGTCTTTATATTAATATCATCATGTTATGTGTCTTGTCGCCTCCAACAGCTTCTTCCTTTTGTATTTCATAATAATCAGTTCACTACACCACCTTGTGGTTTACAGTTATATTACAGGACAAGATAAGCTTGGGCTCAGAGGTTAGCTTGCAGACTCGTGAGCCTTTGTCTTACTCTATTGATGATTTTTTTTTTAAATAGAGAAGTTATTACATATTGTTCATCTGACGAATTAGCATTTATTTTGCAGTGATTAGGGTTTTAGATGGTTTGCTGTTTGCTAGTAGTTCACTTAATTCTTACACGTTTGTTCATCACCTGATTTTTCTTCTTCTGCGGGTTGAGGATGCACATGGTATTATTGTACGATCCTCTCTACTGTCACAAAGTGGTATTACAAGACAGGACGGAGTACTACCTGTTGATTAGCCTGAAGTAGATAGCTTCACAGAATATCCAGTAAACATAAGTATTAGGATAAATACAAGAACTTAAGTAGATGTGGCTTATGTTGTTAAACTTCCAAATATCAGTGCTCTTTCTACTGCCACTATTTTACACCAGCTTTAAAAGTCCATGTTTTTTTTCTTTTCCATTGCATGAATATTTTCAGTTTCCATCTACAGCATTTCTTAAGTGGACATTTTTGGTAATTTTCTAATGATTTTTGTGGTACTGACTTCTGCCCAGCAAGCAAATGGTTTGTTCTTTCATACATTTAAAATCATTTTGTATTTGCACAGCACGAATGCACATTTCATGAAAAACTTTGTATTTAATACATTTTCGTCAGTCTTTTGCAATTTTTATATTGTGCGTCGTGTATCACAACGTTGAGACAATTGTGACTATATTGTGCTGCTCTAACTCATAGCTATACAAATCTTAGCTTTCTGTTTAATCACGTTTGTTATTTTAGGTTCTTTGGAAGATTTTTCCGTACCTTAATTTCATTAGTTATTGTGTGTTGTTGTGAGTCTCAGTTCTTGTTTCAGCCTTAATATATCCATTTTCCAATTTAAATGCATCATACATCATCTTTTTTGAAGGCCTAAAATATGAAAATGAAATGTTTTAACCAGATTGTTCAGCTTTTCGGGCCTGAAAATAATCCATATATGTAATAGACACACGCACGCACGCACACACACCATGAACATCGATGGGTCTTTTTCACTTTAAAAGCATTACAGCTCAAAAGCTAACACATATGTAGTCCTGAGAATATGTTGCTGGGGAACTACACAGTATAAATAACATCATGTAGCTGTTGTTTCATAGCACCACCTCACCGCGTGCGTTCCCTGTTTTTTCGATGCAGACGAGAAGTTGACGGCTCTGTTTTTTGCCTGCTGCGGCGGAATATGATAAACTGCCAATTCTGATGATCAAATGAGCCTTCATTGAAGTAAATATGCACGGACAGCCACGCCACATATAGGTGTGTTGGAGTAAATTTGATTGTTTGACATGTCTTCACCCATCAAAGCATGTATCAGTGATTAATAACAGCTCCCCTGCACGCTCGGCACTGACATGGCCTCTATTTGAGAGAAAAATGGCAGAGGTCCGTATTCACTGGTGAATAGCTGTATACCATTTAGAGAATGATATGCCATGATGGGCTGTCTCATCATAAATAACAGTGATGGCACCTCGGCGTCCTGTGAATGACGTGTGCCATAAATACTTAGCCCGGCCACAGACAATGGTTCACATAAATCCTCATGCAACCCTTCTCTCTGTACAAAAAGATATATTTATATGTATTATTTAAATGGACAATAAAAACAAATGTTTTTCCCCTCCCCGGTCGGTGACTGAGAGACCTCCAGGACAGTGTGTGCCAGTCCCTTGCCGCGCTCTCTGATACTCTGTTGTTATTTGCTTGTTTACAATCGTTGACATGATGTAATGGGATGGCTGTGAAAGTGCTAGCCAGTAAATGGCACAGAAAATAAGACAGTCCTTTATGTCTTCCCCCTCCACCACCCCCCCGAGCGCCCGTTTTCTCTTGTTTTTTTCCACACAAACGGGGGAATATATTCTGCATTTGACTGAAGGAACATGAGCCTTGAATATAAGTAACTGTTTTTTGCATTAGGTACTCCCCGGAGGTACGAGGGGGGGAGAAAATATCATGTCCCTGCGTGAAATGTGAATGTGAAATCTAGCAGAAAGAAATATTTATGACCATTTTCTGCTTGATTAGAGCTGGATGACATGCCTTAGGAGACAGTGAGTGGACAAAAGACAAGCGGTGCTGCTTCTGGGCAGATGTTAAAGAAAGACTTGTTTGAGGAGTACGGGGGGGCTCTCTTCGGAGGTCTGTGGGTGGGATGGAGGAGGAGGAGGAAGAAGTCTGGGCTGAAGCGTAGCCGGGTAAACTGGGGGAGTCCAGCCGGAATGTACTGAGAGGCAGAAGATCCATCAATGAAAACACGGATGATTCATTTTGTTGTCCATGAGAAGTGAAACAGGAGAGAAAGAGGACAAAAAAGAACCTAAACATGACCGTTAGCGCCTGTCCATGATTTGACACCGTTACTCAATTCACTCCGGAAAACAGCTTATCAATCATGTTTGGAGAATTTGGGTTTTAGTCCAAAACACATTTAATCTCTTAACTATAAGGCAGATGTATTTCTGCAACATAGCTTTGATTTGCCTGCTTTTGCCCAGTTGGACAAGATGCTAATTCAACCAAACCCTTAATGGTAACAAACCATTTGAAAACATTGCTGTTGCCATGTAAATGATGCCTGATTTGACTTGGCGTGAAACGCTCTCAGCATGTTGAGTAACACTCATGTTGTCATGCTGCTCACAACATTATATGTATTACACCAAACAAACAAACGTTTTTACAACTTTCAGTGCAAGTACTAAACATTAAACTCATGCTTTTACTTAAGTCTGTATTGAAGTTTTTATCACCTTTATGGGCTAGATTAGCTTTAGGCCCCGTTTACACGACAACGAATTCGAGTGTATCCGCAAAACTTTCTTCACTTTTGGGGGGTCCGTTTACGCGGCACCAGTTTGCGGATGCACTGTATCCGCAAAGTTTTTAATCCGGCTCCTAAGGTGGAAAGATTCTTTCACGGTCGCTATTCCCTCCAGCAGAGACTGATGGAGGCGACTGAGCCTGTTACTGCGCATGCACATATCTCTCCCCCTCCCTCCTGCTCATCCAGTTATAAACAAACATGGCGGTTGCGTAGTAGTACGACCCGCGGTCCATATTCTAGTTTTATCGTCCAGATCAGTAGTTTAATAGTTGAGATTCACCCCTGATGTCATCCGATGCATCATCAGTCCATGCGGATGTCGGGTGCTCTCCATTTTCTTCGCGTTTACAGTGTATTGTTCTCTTCACACATCTATGTAGTTTAATTAAAAAATCAAGCAACAGCGCCCTCCAGTGGGCCGGCATACTAACTACATAATTGTTTCTGTGTCCGCTGCTGCAGTGTAAACGCACTCCTTTTTTTTTGTGGATTAGGTGTCGTCACGTGAAACGTTGTCGTGTAAACAGGGCCTTAGAGACAAGTATCATAACAGGTTAAATAATACACGTGTGTAAATCGTTCTGGAGTCTTAACTCACATCTGCATATTTTCTGATATTAGCATAGATTGCATACCGTCTTGACAGAGACTGAGCAGCACAGGAACCACACTGGGATAATTGACTTGTATGGACATATAATTGCACAAGACACCTGGCAATTTGTACGAGGGAAAAAAAAATATCACAAGCAGTCATTCAGACTGTATTGCTGGTTTAATGTGTCATCAAGCAGTGTGTGCTCTTGGCCAATAGAGAGAGATATCTGACACAGAGTAATGTTTGATGCATATCCACCGTGCTTTGTTCCATAGTATTTTGTTGTTAATTAAACGCACCCTCGGTATTAATGTAGCCGGCCAAGAAGAAATGTTTCTGTAATCATCACCAGTTGCAACATGCTTATCAGGGTTGTGGCGCATCAGGACAAGTGCCAACACATAAATAACCAGTTAATTACCGTATTGATGCAATTGTCTTTGTAGCCCAAGCAGCCATCTCTGGTAGCAGGCTGATTGTGTTTAGATGGAGCCGGTGACAGGGGAGAAGCTCTTAGAGCCATTTCCAATGGATCAGAGAAGTACAAAATTGAGAGTATGATTAATTTTTCAATTTCTCTCTGCGGATATCTAATAATTGTGCCCATAGATAGCCGAGGGCTCTTATTAAACATTAACATGCAAAAGAAAAGTTAGAATCAGAAAGATGGTATTTTGGATTGAATAATGTAAAATATCTGTAGGGCAACAGAGAAAGAAGCAAACTATTCCAGGTTTATTCTTCAAATGTTTTCCACCACTGCAATGCCTACTCCTAATTACTGAGCTCTTATCTGCACACTCAACACTATATTTATTTTCCTCTCTGCTAAATGCAAATTTCTTTAACCTGTTAATGACATGTACATGTCGGTAATTTTTAGCAGGTATCATTAGAAATGTCATCTGCACTGCCAGTATTGTGTTTTTAATTGGTAACTACCGGATGGACAAGTTTTTATTTTTTAATCCAAGGTTTTGATAATTAATGCGAGACTATCTCCAACATATAAATGCCCGAGCTCTTTGATCTGGTAAAGAGTGTTGTGAGGCACAAGGTTTTTATTAAAATAAATCGGCATGTTGGAGACACTTTGGGCTCTATCTTCCACCCGGCGTGGAGTGGCCCCGAGCACATCGCACGTGTCTTTGCTGGTTTCAGAGCGCGTCCATTATCAGTCTCCCACTGAGCATCCACGCTGGTTTAAAGGAATCTGGAATATGTAGATTTTGTAGGACTTAATATGCTGAAAATGTTCTCTTTTACAATAAATAAATTTTTAAGATCCATCAAATATTAGGTAGTTATTTATACGTAGCCCCCTTTGTTTTTGTTTCTTTAGACGTTAAATGGAGTTTAAAGAATTCTTCAGTTGTTGAATGAAGGTTGATTTTTACTTGTCTTTTACTTGACTAGCTGCACATCAGTCTCCTCAACTCACATTTAGCGAAAGCTGATGACCTGATCCTCAACCGACTCCTCCTCCTGACGCCATCATGAACAATATCTGATAGGGCTGCACCAATACAACATTTTTAAAGGACAAGTACGAGTACTAACTTACAACTAGCACGGATAGCAGTTTGTAGATAGACGCGACACACTACCCTATGTGTACTGTGGGTTGTAGATAGAGGGAATGAGCTCTCTGTTTGCCGCCACACTCACACTCAATTAAAAGTCGAGCTGATCAGTCATGCTATGATTATGTTTAGCATGTAGCATTGCTGAGGTGTGAGCCTCAAAATACTTGAGCATGTAGCAAGTAGCACGGCCCGGAGTAAAAATCCTCCTGATGTGATGTTATGTTTGACTGTTTGACACCCCTTTCTTAAAGCAACAATAAAACGGCAAATTCGGCCCCATTATAACAGTATACCAATGTGCTGACTCAAAACACCTGTAGTTCATTAACAGACTAGATAAAAACTTGTGGAATCATGCTTTTGGTACCTGTTTTCAGTAGTTAAAGAAAGTAAATAAGATCTGTGGTTTAGAGAATGCACGTGTTGCTGTTCCTTTAAGTAGCAGTGCCACTGAGGAGGTTTCCACCTTCAGCTCCCACTGTCTCCTTGTGCATCTCTCCTGTTTCTCCCTGGCGCTGTCTCTATCGCTTTGTTCACTTGCACATAATATCATCATCATCTCAGATAGCCGTGGCACGGGAGAAGTGCGTCTGTTGATCAGATTTGGCTTGGATGACGCCTCCTCCTCCCCAGAAGTGCAGCAATGTGCGCGCCTGGGCTCAGCCATCGCACGACTGATTGAGTGATCCTGCCTGTCACAGAACAAGATAACCACATCAGTAAATACTCTCCTCTCCTCTCCTTGGCCCCCTCACCACCATCCCACCACTACTGGTCGGAAGGATGCTCCGTTTCCGTGGAGGCGTTCACTTCCAGCTCTATGCCGGGTCCAGACTGTCATACATACATCATGACTGGTTTCATGACTTTAGAATAATGAAGCACTCGGTCAGTATTCTTCAACTCCAGTCATCAACAATCTATTCTTAGCCAGGTAGCATTAGCAGAAGTTAGATGTAGTAATAAAGTGAATGAGACATTGCATTTTAACAATTGGATACTCATTTCATTCTCTGGCTTTGCCCATAAAGACAGTGATGTTATCGCTAGAGATGCAAGGACACCCGTATTGGGTATCAGGTCTCACACTGCACGACCTGCATGTACTCGTGAAATATCTCCAATATGACCCGGTGAGTATTACGTGATGTCATCCATCAGCAACGTCAGCAGCAGGAATACAAGAGAGAGGACAAGCGATGTCCACGATGTCCACAACACCAGTAATTTAATCATCAGTAACACTTTAGAGTTAGCCCGATGTCACTCATTAGTTTCACTGCTCAGTGGATCAATGAGGTTTTTACTCCCAGCTGCGCTACATGTTAAAGAGTTTTGGGGCTCACACGCCAGAGATGCTACACATGATTAAAGTATGACTGATAGACTCATTAACAACAAGCTCGGTCTACAGTCTATAATATGCATTGCGCGATGCATACTGCAGACGCAGTAGAATACTGGAGCCTTCAAGGCTGTGATAGGTTTGTGTTAAGTCGATGGAAAAGGCTGTGCAGTGGTAGTTTGCAGCAACGCATAGTCTTTGTTTTCATATTGAGTATAAATTAGGCTTCATGGCATTTAATAAGTACTAATATCGGTACTCGGTATCGGCAAGTAGCTAAAAGTTAGTACTGGTGCGTAAAAAAGTAGTATTGATGCATCCGTAGTTAACGCAGATCCCCGTCAATTCACACCAAGTAGAAATCTATATGCCGGATATCCAAACATATCTGAATATGTTTCGAATAAAAGATTATATTTTGTTTCAGGTTGTAGTATATTTGCTAAACATACGATAATGTTAAGTGGCTAAAGCGATATGATTTGAGATGAACACACTCATACAATTTCTTTTGTTATTACTATTATTGTTCAGAAGCAGAGCAGTTTGTTTGCTTTGTTCTTTTTGTTTTGTCCTTAATTTTTCCACTGGGCTGTCAGTCAAATAACGGTTAGTTTTGTGAAATATTGTTAATTATGATAATTCACAGATTTATAGAGATAAATTCTCTCTTTTTAGATTTTCAGAGCAAGAGTGCACAGAGCATGGAAACATAACTTACCACAGTCCAGTCATTCTTTTGTGAGATGTATCTTGTTGTATATGTTGACGTTGCAATAACAATAAATTTGCAATATATTGTGCAAGTAAAAAATCTGTTCTGAGATGCAGTTGAAATTCATTGTGAATCGTCATATAAAAGTCTGTTTTAATCATATTAATCTAAGTCATATCCTCCACTCGTTTGTTTTATGTCATGCTTTCTTGTGAAAAATTCAAAATTATAAGGATAAAGAAGCCATGTCCCTCCCCAAAGATGACCTGCAGTCTTCACAGGTGGATAGATACTCCACATTTTTAATAACCTCCTTCGTATCACAGGTTTCAAGGATGCGCATACAGCAGCATTTCATATTGAACACATAAACACATTGCCTCCCTGATTCTTACTCGAGTTACATTTAGTTTTCATTCTAAATATGATGAGGCTTCCCGCCGATATCACACCACCAGATTCCGGTTTCACTCTGCAATCTTTTGATATTCGTCTCTCTTCAAAACATCACCAGCCTCTGAGATGGATTGAATTAGCCATTTGTGGCGTATTTATCTCGGTCCGAGAGTAATTTGGTGCTCTCTGTCTTAGCACTCGAGCTCAATGAAAACAATAAATGGTGTCCTTATCTCCGGGAGTGAAATCAAGATAGGCACAGGAGGCTGTGAGTTATTTGTGGTTGATTTGGAGCGAAAGGAGGGGGACAGGAAATGGACACCCATTTCACATTACCTCTCGGCGTTGCAGCTGGAGGAAAGGGAGAGGCGCGGGGCGTTTTTTTTTTAATCAGCAGAAAGCTGTGCTTCTAATGTAAAAGTGTCAAAGATGCGCCTCGGCCCTGCAATGAGTGAAATCTGGTCAAGTCCTGTGTTAAATTGAAAACGGGGCCACTGGGATTTGGAGGTGAGGGGACAGGGGGCTCAGTGGGAGAAGCATCTTGGTCAATTATCACAATCTCCTGTGCTCTGCTCCACTCCTGAGGCCTCTTCCCTTCTGTAACACAACCGAGAGAGCAGAGAAACACAGCAAGAAGCACAAAACTGAAGTCTGACAAATGGGTTGCTTTTTTTGGATGTTTGCTTTGGATCCAGTCCGCGGGTGAATCCAAGTTTTACACGGCTCGCATTGCTCAAAGGAAAGAAGGGAGAGAGGGTAAAATAAACCGTCCCTGTGCCTCCCTGCACCCTGTTCGTAAACGCGTGGAGCTAAATGCTACGGCTGCATGTCCCGGCATATCCCAGCAGCCTCTCTGGCTGCGGAGAGAAGGATCACTTCCTGGCAGGTGCGATGTGGGGGAGCCACAGCTTTCTCGCTGACTTTGCCACAACTGGGGAAAAAAAAAACAACCTAAGAAATGCAGCCACCTCTTTATTTGCACGTGTGCCGTCTATTTTAACCTCCTGAGTCGGAGTCAGAGAGCCGGCGCTCGGCCCATATTTCTTTCCAGATGTTTAGGAGGGAAGGAAGAAAATAAAAAGACTCACACACTCAAAATAATTATCTTCTTCGGTGGATGTTTACAAAGTGTTAATGTGATATTGCTCAGGCTGGACAGCCGAGTCTACTTTTATGTGTTAAACATGATAAATGCCCCAATGTCTATTAAAGGAGCGACACGCAGCTTATAAATAACTTTACAGCTTTGCTGAAAAGAAAGAAAGAACGTCTTCTCCTCCTCCTTCTCCTCCTCCTGGCTGTGAATCATAGCAGACGGGACAGACAGGAGTGGATGTGGCCTCCTTGATCGACAGTCAGAGTAGCGCCAGCAGTGATTTGTAGCCACAGGGCATCAGTACTGCTCCAACCTGTCCTCTTGCCAAGCTCACATCAGACAAGAGGTGCCGTATGTTCTATTTCTCACTCCACAACTTCTAATGTTTACTTATTTATATATTTATTTACCAACTGATTGGCCTGAGTGAAATTGACAGTATGTAGGTTGACATCTAATAAGAATTCCCCCTGCGTTGAGCTTCCGGGGATGGGGCGGGCGGGCGGGGGGGGGGGGGGGGGAGTTTTTGTTTTTAGGGCACATTAGCTGCGCCATCGTTTGACAGACGTTTTCTCTCAGGAGTCGCTGTTTAATTTGAATAATCACGAGAGAAAAAAAGAGCGAAAAGTGTGTGTTCTTTTGCTTTGCAGGGACATCAGTGTCCCAGATGAATAAAGAAGTAAATGAGGGGAAGAAAACAGGTAATTATGCTGAACCAGTAAATGAATGACCCACTGACCCTCAATCCTAATTGATTTTGTAAAGACAAATTGTTTCTTTTTTTTTCTTGTTTCTTCATATTATTACCCAATTTGATGTGTTTTTGTTAACTGTCCTCTTCCTTTAGATGTAATTAATTGGTTATGTGGCTGTCGACTCCAATGCTAGAAACGGGAAGGAAAAAGTTGCATCTCTTCCATTTACCAGCAGGGCAATTACACTTGGCAGATGAAACTTTGTGGCATGATGTCACGTCCTGGAAGGAGAGCAAAGCCTTTACCTCCCACCAGAGTGCCCACACAAATGTTTATTTACTCTTCAAAATCATACATGCATTACATTCACAAACGGATATGCTCAAACACGCCGGCTCGCATATGCACAAATTATGCAAATATATATATATATATAAAGAAAAAAAAGGCAGCATCATATGTTTGTAGCAGCTGTGTGTACTTGAGCTTTTTGTTGTGTTGTGAGGGCGCCGGCCCCGGGGTCAGGCCAGCAAGGCCTCGCACCCCCTCGCAAAAATCCACGGCGGTCATCGAGCGCATGCCAAGTTCCAGCGCGGCGCGCTCCGTGTGCGAGTGTGCTCTCCGGGGTGATGACATGTGCTACTTTGCATGTAAATTCTTGAGCGATTCACCTCCGCGTGAACCCGGCAGAGAGCGATTCTGGTGCCGACTTAAAGACAGAGGTGTGTTTTTATGACTAGGTGAGGCATGTCCTCTCCAAGGCCCTCGAGCACTGTATCCCTCTACCCTCCCCTTTAATCACTGTATCAACCGCTCTCATAAACTCCATGAGCTGTGTATTAGTGCGTGCGTGTGTGTGTGTTTGGAGTCGCGTGCGCGCCTGAACGCTGTGTGTGTGTTTGTACGTGCCGGACGTGGGCTTGTGCCCTTCCTTGTTTCCCCCATTTTTTAAACCTAATCAGCAAAAATAAAGCCATTGTAAGCTCGCTCATATTAAAGAGGTGATTATTGGTAATAAATACTTTTTATACATACTTATTACAGAGGCAGTTTTCTTCTTGCGCTTAATGAGAGTAATTTGATTTGCTTGAGAGATTACAGTTTCCTAGAATTAATGCGGCAGCCCCCATTTCAAGATAGAGTGAGATCTAAGATTCTTCACAGGTCGTGTGCTGCTAGATGCACCCCTCTCACATAGCAGCTAATGGAGTCGAACAGCAGTCTGTCATCCCCCCGCCCAGCGCCTCACCAGCTCTATCGCCCACATGCCCTTGGTTCCTGCAGTGCTTGTTGTTTGGGCTACTTCTGCCTCCTGCATTTTACTTCCACCTCTTCTTCATTGCCAGCCACCGCTAAGTAGCTCCTCTCCAGAAAAACGGGAGGACGGTGATTTATTGCATGTACGAAATGTTCAGTCATCAATGAAAATCCAACATCTGGGAAAATTATTCACCCAATTGCACTAATTCAAATGGTGTTGCGTTTGCATCAAACTATTTTTTATTTTTTTCCCCCATTTTTCTGCCCTCCTCCCACTCCAGTTTGTCGTTGTTTAATATTTCCATCACATGTTTATGTAAGCCCTTCGAGCTTAGCACGTAACTTAATTTGAGTTGTGATCATCTTCTCCTGCGACATTTATTGGAGCCTGCAGCCTGCAGGTCTCAGCGCCTAAAGCTGAAGGTGGCTCGGGCAGATTGAGGGCGACCAATTCTGTCACCACCGTGCACTCTGCATGTTAATTAAGCTGGAGGTGGTTCAGAAAAGTGCTTACACCGAAAGCAATGAAATGACCTGTTAGTCCATAAACACTCGAGACTAAGGGGCTCAATGGAAATGGGATTTGTAAATCAGAATTGTGAACTGTTCTGGACTGATGCTCCTCCCCTGGCCAATATGTGTGGTCTATCAGATCTTAAAAAGACAAGTTTCATTGCACTTGATGGCGTTTTTGTGGTAGATATATTTCAACAACCTGGGATCCATTGGTGCCTTTACTCTACAAGGAACTCAAGCCATGAATTTGTCAATAAATTGGTTATTAGCAGTGTTGGTGGCCGTGCCAGCAGTCCCTTGAAATGGCACCAAATGTTCGCCAATTCCCTGCTCCTTCTTAAACTTTATGGCACTCATTTCCTCATCGAAACGCTCGGTCCTGAACAGTTGTCGACTGTTTTGTCACAGATGGGGACGGGATACTGCTCTCCACTGGGCCTCGCCATTGACGTGTGATTGTCAGGCTCATTAATCAGCTAGTTTACTTTGGAGAAAAATGACTGGCCGCAGATTTAGTGCAGATCCGTCGCTGGCATTTCATGCATCATGCAGGCTTTTAACAGGCTGCAGGTTCAGGTTGTCCCGTAGCATCAAGTATTTTCTTGGATAAACAATGTGTGCGCCTTTGTCCCTGATTACACCGGGACTGCTAAACACTAAGTGTATTTTGATATTTATTGTGGTGTGTGGCATTTTTGGTGCTTGTAATGTAAAGCAGCTGTTTCTGTGGCATTTACATGCAGCAGTCAGCTTAGACTAAACCTCAAACTGACGAGGTAGACTTTCAATTGAGGACGTAACAGACCGTATCAGATAACTATGCAAGTGGAGGATGTGGAATTCTTCAATTGTCTTTAAACAACTTTGGTGGTTGTGTGACATTGAGAGACTGTTGTGGTCGTGAAGCACTTCCCCACATCACACACCATCTACATGGATGTTAAACCATTGGTAACAAGCAGTAACCAATGAACCCCAAGTCAAGATGTTGTTTGTTGCTGTCCCACTAACGTTTTTCATCCCTGCTTACCCATTCCATTGAAGTCCATTATGGTGTTTACACACCAACCATGCAAGTGTAATCCTCTCGAGCAGACGACCAATTTTCCCAGGACCTTCACCACAACAACATATTGGAGTTCTGGATGCAAATTGTATGTCCGTTTCTATTTAATTTTGATTGCAAAGTATAATTGCCCTTGTTCCATCTAAACCAGGGATGTCAAGCATAAGGTCCGTGGCCCAAAACTGGCCCACAAGAGGCTCCAAACACCGAGAAAATTGTGAAGGTTAAAATTTACATTTTGTTTCAATTGTTTGAAGCAGGGACAACACTAAGATAACTGCATGAAAGCTACCGTTCTCATTGCTCAAAGCCATGTTGTCAAAGTGAGTTAGTAAAAACATGCATAATGCAACAGCTTTGGGAGAGGAATTGGCTTTATTTTGAAATTTTTGTCATTTTTTAGTTGTAATTCTTAGGTCTTAAAATTTTCATCACGTATACTCTGTGCCACAACAAAGAAAAACTTATTATATATATATAAACTAATTATCAATTTATTATAATTTATTATGACACTATTGTACCAGCCCGGCCCACTTGAGATGAGATTGGGTTGTATGTGGCCCCTGAACTAAAATGTGTTTGACCCACCTGGTGTCAACCAATGGACAGGACGTAAAAAATAAACTGTGACTCTGCAACTTTGAAGTGGTTTTCACTTCGTCTCAATTCACTGTAACCAGACTAAGAAGACATTTTGAGTACCATTGTTTACAAGGGAGGGTGGTTATCATATAGGAAACCTAATATTTCTATTTAAAGTAGCTTCATATACTGGGTCTTAATCTCATCTTTTTATTGAAATTTCTTTTTTTTTTTTATTAACCGATAATTGTTTCGGGGGGGGGGGGGCACAAAATTACATTGCCCTGATTTGCATTCATTACAACTCATGCCCAGAAAAGCCCCTTTGCCTTAGATATTTAATATGTTTTGTAACTATACCTGCCTTCCGGAGATACAAATGCCCCTCTACACTGGCTCAGGGACACACCATCAACCTCACCAAATTCAGAAAGGTGAGAGACTTTGTCCTCACCTTTCACCCGCCACATCTTCTCACCAAGTCAATGAAGGTTAATAATTCTTGGAGAAAAAAATCTGAGGCCCACCATGTGTCATATCATCTGCCTGTGAGACAGTAATACATTACAGGCCAGTGTGACGGGTGATGTGTCTGGACACTGCTGGAGATTACTCCTCTTTATGGCCGGGGCAATCTGATTTTTTCCCTTCTTTTCTTTGCCTGCTTTTCTCTTCCCTTCCTTTATTCCTGGCGGCATAGGATCATATTACCCATCTTGGAATGACTTCAACAGAGACACTGCTATTCCCAGGGAGCTGTCTCTCCCCGCTGCAACTCAATCCATAGCCAATTGGGCCGGCCTGTGATTTATAGAAAATCCTCTCCTTCGAAGGGACTCTCGTTCAACACACACACACACACACGCACACACACACACACACACACACACACACACACACACACACACACACACACACTGGGAATACTCCCCCAGCAGCTCATGATGTGTTGGGTCTCAGGTCAGGACAGTTCAAGGCGGTGAGCATCACTGGGAAAAGACAGAAATGCTCACAGTAACGGTTGTTTAGGCAACGATACGGTGAGCTTGTTTACCTCATAAGCCCGTATTGAAGTTTCACTCTTATTAATAAAATCAACAGGAAGCTCATCTGCTCTTTTGGCAGATGTCATTTCCAATCCGTTCTTCAAGGGAACAGTGGAAACCAGCTCGGGGCAGCGTTACGCTTGTTGTCTCCTTTGCTGATTAGCAGAATTATTCATCAAGATGAGTTACTTTTGGATCTACGTTAATCAGCATGCCCCGTGGTGTGGAGGCCAAAGATGGGGCAATATTTGAGACTGCAAGCTTAGTGACGCTCCACGCCGCAGCCATCTGATCACTCCTCCGCTCTTCCAGCTGCAAGAATACATTCATCTATATTCACCCCAACTAAATTTGAAGATTTAAGGGGTTTTACCGGTTGTATCCCGGAAGTCTCGGGCGTATCAATAATGTTGAGTCCTCCCGTCTATGAGACCGGGGCAGATCGTTCTTCCCATTCTAAACAATATCATTCACGCATGATAAAATCCGCTCACAGTATTCTAGCTCTCACGCTGGGCTTTTGGAAGCACCCATTTTCCCAAGCACAACACTCCCTGCTACAAAGTGATGCAACACTTCCAACAAAGATGCAATCGGGAGGAGCGCGTGTTTTCTTGCAGTCCGTCTAAGCACCCGGCACAGTTGGCATGCCTCCGCTCCTCTCCTCTTCACTTTATCAACTTGACGGATATTATCGGCGTATTCAGCGGTGGGCATCCCGAGGCATCATATGCTCAGAACAAAAAGCTAAGGTCAGGGTGAGAGGAGCTGCTGAGATCGGCCCGCCGCATTGTTCCCAGACCGACGCTGCTTTTTTCTTTCCTCTTTACTCTTTTTAGCTGCCTTTTTTATCGTCCCCCCACCCACCCCCCCCCCCCCCCCCCCCCACCCCCCCCCCCCCCACCCCACATCTGCCTCCTAACGACACCCTCCTCCGACTGATGCGCCTGTGTGTGACCTCCCTCCTTTAGCGGAGCCATTCACAGTGGATGGTGAGGCAGAATGCCTGGCTCTTGGCTGGCAGACATAAGAGAGACAGTGACACGCGGCTGTGCGCTGATAGACTTTCCACTGGAGTGGATTAAATCAGCATCAGGCTAGTGGAGCTGATTACCTCAATATGAAAATGCAGTATCTTAATGGTACATATTTTCATGAGGCAGCCCAGTTGCCTTTCATTTTGCGGCTAATACGTCTATTCTTATGAGTCATTTACTTCTTTAATTACCTTTAGCAGCAGATGCACAATGGTGTATTAATGTGAATGATTTTTACTGCCACTTTATCACACTGAGCCTGCGAAGTTGAAAGGCGTAATTGAGGTGGAAGAGCGACTCGCGAGAGAAACAATATTTAGTTGACAGTTCCTCTTGTACTCTGGGAGGGTGTTTATGAGTTTACACCACACTAAAGCTGCAATAAAGGCAGTATTCCTTTAATAATGGCGGGGGACGGAAAGCGCTTTCACAGAGACCTGCTACCGAAGTTGTTTAGCGTAATCGGACAACACAGCGCGCATGCATATGTGCTCAGTTTTTGTGTTGCCGCATATGTTTCCTCATTGTGTCTTTGTTCCCGTGGGCGACGCAATAACTGTTTGCTTTTCTCTCCTTTGCAGCATGCGCAACTCTGACAATCCATGTCATTTGCATGCGTGCGTCCATGCCCGCTGTGCGTCTGTGTGTTTTGTCTGCAGCTTGTGTACTTTCCTTGGTGTGATCTTTTTTCTTTTTTTTTTTCCCTCTCTCTGTCTTTCTTATCCAGACCACTCTGAATAAAGGCCTTCTTTAGCCATCTGTTTTTAAGCTGCTGGCTAAGCAAGGCTGGGGAATCCAAACAAACGCCGAGCACACAGCAAACGGAAGCTGTCAGGCCTGCATAGCTGAGCTGACCTCTCCGGGTTGGGGGAAGGGGAGGGGTGGCGGTGGACGGGAGGAGAGGGGAGGGCGCGGGGGAGGTGGGGGTGACCCCTCAGTACCAGGCTCCGAGTGCCCCGAACCGCCTGGTCAGGGCACTTGTTTACCCTCCCCTCAGCACCTCTTGCAACCTCCACCTCCTCTTTTCTTCTTTTACACTCTTATTCCTCCATCTGTCTTTCCCCCAACACCCTCCTCTTCTCTTCACTCTCTCCATCATCAGTCCTGCTGTGCAGCCCCCCTCCTTCCATCTTCACTCACACTTAATAACTTTGCTCTCTTCTTGTTTTTCTTACAGTCATTTTTTTTTTTTTGTCAGGACGCTGCATTACCTGTTATGGATAGAGTGAGGTCGAGGGGAGGTGTGTTTGTACAAACAAGCCAGAGTTTTATTTAATTTTTATTATTAAAGTCAGATTTTTGTCTTATGTAAGTGCACGCACTGCCTTATTGTTTAAACGTGGATATCTGAAATGTTTAGTGTTGTCATAAATATTAATAGATTAGTTGAAAAGTGCAGCGAAGGAAGGGGAATCTAATGGTTTGAAGTGGGTATAAAACATTGATTTATTTATGTATTCTACATGAATTAGTTTGGAAATCTAAACACAGACTGGAGAGTGTTTTGTTGCGAGAGAGCCCCGTAATGCGTCAAGGTTTGAGCATCGGCGGCCTGTTTTCCATGTGGAGTGGCTTTTTTGGAAATGGCATTAATTATATACTTACTGGGAAACCAGACTTTCCCTGCTTTGCATTGCAGATAAACGTCTGTATTACCGAGGAAAAAAGAAAAGGGGGGGAGGAAAAAAAATGCAATTAATATAAATAGACATGATCATCGCTGCTTATCCGCTTACATGTTTAAAAATCACCCCCTGCCTAAAAAATAAAAAATTATATGCTTTTCAATTAATTTGACAAGTATTCCAAGTGAATTCCATTACTCTGTGTTTGCATAGTCAATACCCCTCCAGCTTGATAGATATCAGTTATATATAGTGGATATAGAATCCGTTATACCCCCTGCTTTACCGAATTCATTACCACTGCCTACAATAGTCCTTGTATTTTCTGAAATGATTGGATAACTTCTCGGGGAGCCCGTTGAAGAAGGTTACTTAAACCTGACCGCCTGCACGCAAAAGCTGGTGAGAGAAGAATCGGTCCCCTCGTCCGGCTCACCGCCGGGGAGCAGAGGGGATCTTGTCTTTGAAACAGAAGTGATAAATGTCAGGTGAGTTGAGATGCATGATCAGTCGGAAAGTCAAGCGCGTAACCTTGACATTTAGGCCGCTGGAGCCGAAGCCCCCCGCAGAGGCGACGGAGCAGACCACCAGGGCCCGCTGCCGTCTGAACGGGACTACATTAAGAACTAACCTATTAGTCGTGTTGTTGCTTGCACTCTTCCTGCCACACTCTCCCTCTCCCACCTGATAAAGCCCGGTGAAACATGGCCGTTGAGTACACACACACACACACACACACACACACACACACACACACACACGCACACACACACGCACACACACACACACACACACACACGCACGCACGCACACACACACACACACACACACACACACACACACACACACACACACACACACACACACACACACACCTCGTTCCTCCCTCTCTTCTGAGCTGTGGCCGCAGGGATCCGGTTCCACCTGCTCGCACATCTTCTAGCAATTAAGAACAATCTGCTTGGAACCATTGCACGTTCAAGGTCTTCCCCAGCCATCGCAGAAGGAGCTGCGTGTGTGTGTGTGTGTGTATTATATTATATATGACAGAGTTCTTACTCTTGAACAGCCTGAACAACCAGCCTGACTTTTCCAGCCACCTGACTCCCAATGAAGATATCTTGTGAATATTCCCATTTTCTTTTTCCACTTGTGTCATATAGGACAGTAGTTTCCAACCTGTATTTTCTTTGGAGACTTCCCCAAACAGCCTCTAAGTAAGGCTGTGAATACCCTCTCTGATTTCTGATTTACCAAAACAGTACGCTTAAGCCAGGAGTGTCATACACATTTCAGTTCAGGGGCCACACACAGCCCAATTTCATCTCAAGTGTGCTTTGTTGTCTTGCAGAGTAAACATGATAAAAAGGTCTATATTTTCACAAAACCAAACAATTACTACATGAAAATGACTCCGATCTCGACATACAGCTAATTTTAATGAAACCTTCTTGTGCAAAATGCGGTGAAATGTCCCAAAAACTCCTATTACTGTTGCATTATTCATGTTTTTACAAACTTCCCCTGACAGCATGGCTGTGAGGCCAGTTTGATAGCAATGAGGGAGCTATAGCTTTCATTGCAGAATCACCGATATCGCCGCTCAGATCTCAGTGTGGCGTTGTGTCCACTTCCCTTAAGAAATTTGTTTTCAGAAATCAATGGTTTTTTGAAATTTGTACAATTTCCTTAGTGGTTTGGAGGGCCGGATTGGAGCCTCTTGCGTGCCAGTTTTGGCCCCCGGGCCTCATGTTTGACGCCCCCTGGTTAAGCCAAACATTGACAGACACACCCAGTCTCACAAACTTCTCCCTTAAGAGATTACTTCATATACTTCATAGTCAATCTAAACTTGCTAGAAGCAGTGGGATTGGAACCTCTGAATACAGGACACAGACCTCTAGTCCTCCTATTCTCACGGTTTCCTCGAGGTTATAGAAGTTGTGGTATTGATATTTTTCTTTGATAACCCCCCCCCCAAAAGAAAAAGAAAAGGTTCCTGGTACTAATGTAAAAGGGATGTCTTGTATAAACCTGTCACACTTAAAGCAAGAGGACTGATTGCTGAGACTTCTTTAGATTTAATGTTCCTCTACTTCCTTCTGATTGTTCCGTCGGGTCAGTAAAGTTGCGTAAAGAGCGACCAGAGAGAGATCTATGTGAAATATGTCTGGTTTTGCTAGTGGAGGGAGAAGGTGCAGCGAGGGATTCGACAGAGAGCAGACTTGACTGTGTGGCAATGCTCTGAGCTGGGATTTGTAAGACACCCAGAGCTGGCTTTAGCAGCAGGAAACCCCAAAGCTTGTAAATAATCCACATGTGCAGACTGCACATAAAGACATCCAGTACTTAGCGGTTCCCTTATCGCAGCGTGATAGCCCAGGGACACAAGAGACGCTCCTGCCTCCATTCACTAATACAGTGTGAAAGTAGACGCAGATAAAAACCGCTTGTTGTTTATTGAGGAAGTTGTGTTAACACGGGGGAGAGAGGATGTGAACTTTGAACATTTGAAATGTGGAAAATAAAAGAGGATTGCAAATGACAAGGATACCAAATTGCGACGTCTTTTGTTGCTGATAAAACCTTGTCATGTGCTGGAGGGTGTTTTATAATCAAAAGCACCTGGAGGGTTTGCTTCCTTTGTGCTGCGTGCATGCCTGTGTGTATGTGTTTGTGTGTGTGTCTGCCCGTTAACTCACAAACAGCCAATGCGTGTACGGTGTGTTAATGTGGGCGTCTAACTCTGCCGTTGTGATCTTATTCCAGTAACAAGCTCGCCTCCCAAACAGCCACGGTTTTGAGATGATAATAGGTCGACTGTATTTGTGTGCTTAAGCAAAGAATGATGTAACATACACAAATCCTGCTTGTTTGGTTTCTTTTTTTATTTTAAAGTAAACCAAAAAGTAAGTGCGTTTTACTTTTTCTACAATCAAAAAGAAAGCACAGTAAACAATGCAGTATTCGGTATAAAAGTGTGACTCTGTCAGAGGGAATTCTGATGGCAGAATTTAATCCGCTTGTTTATTACAGCTCACGTTGGAATAAATATTTGGGTATACAACAGGGAGGCATATTGGAAAGTGGTTTGCACTGTTGCCTGACTTAAAGAAACCCAGGTTCGCTTCTGGGGCTGGGCAGGGATACTTTTGCAGGTTTTCCCACAAGGCAGAGACTTCACGTTCACCGGTAACTTTACATTGCCTGATGGTGTTCAGCTATTCGTGTTTTCTGGTCATTTTATTAGGGCCCTATTTACACCACAACATTTTCACATGAAAAATCTACTTTTTGAAAACAGTTCCCAAGGTGGAACTTTTTTACATGCTTTGGCTCCGTCTCCATGGAAACTGAAGAAAACTAACTTTTTGAGAAAGCTACGACTCCATGGAAGCCAGGAAAGCACAACTCCAAATCTTTCTCCGTGTTAACGGGGGAAGACTCAACGTTTCTGCTGCCGTGCATGCGCACCACGGCCATAGTGAATAGTTTTTTCTGCAGCTGTGCGAGAAGATGGACTTTAATTTGGTAGTTTGATAGTTGACAGTCACCATTATCGTAATCCAACACGGTCGCCCATATGTACAAATATTTGCGTACTCGCCATTGTTCATGCTTATTCTGTGTTGTTCTCTGCGCATATGCATGTGGTTTCATTACAAAACAAACAGCGCCAACTAGTGGCCCAACATGAAAACGACATTGTTTTCAGGGTTTCTGCCGTCTCTGTGTAAACTGACATACATTTCAAAACTTTGCAGTGTAAATGCAAAAGTTTTCTGAAACTAAAACAGAGTAATGATGCGTTTTCACTTGAAAGATTGTTGCGTATACGAGGTGTAACTATACAACCGTTCTGGGAGCCTTTGTGGAAGTTTTTTAGCACGAGATACCTGAGGAAACCAGAGTTGTGTAGCAGAGATTGGCATCAGCTAAGGTGAAAGAACGACTCGTGTCTCTTCAAAAAATGTTCAAAGTGTGACCCTCCAACGACCACAGTAGAAGATAGTTCAATGGAGGAAAGAAGTCCTATTATCCAAGCACTAAAGCAGGGATGCATGAAAAGTGCTGAGCCAAATGGACTGCATGCAATACAAAAATATACTTAACATTTATAATGGAGGTCAAAACTGATCAACAGACACTTTGCTTTTTGTCCTCGCGCTTTCGTCTCCTTTTCCGCTTCTCAGAGTGTGTTTAGTATAGTTTAAACTTACAATGTAAAAACATGAAGTTTTTCTTCAATTCATTCTTCTTCTTTTTTTTTTTTTAACCCTACAGACAACTTAAAACGTTGTTTTCTTCACTCCCCTGTAGCTGGACCACTGTTTACCCTTTTCCGCTTGGGGCAGCTCTCACATGTGCATGTCTATCAGCCATCCAGCACTGATGTGTAGAAGATCAAAAGAAGATAAATTCCTCAGGAGGAGGAGGAGAGTGCACTGAAATAGAGGAGTGGGAGCTGTATAAACATCGCAGTGACAGTTCACAATAGGTTATTTTACCCCAGCATTAGGCCTCTCAGAGGCATTACAAACTTTAAAAGTCAGCAGCATTCCTGACATTGTAACTCTCCAATGTTCACACCAAAACGGGCTTCGATATTAAGGTGATGTTTTCTGGTTGGTGTTGTCGCTGTGCTTTCAAGGGTGTGATCATGTAGAATGATGCAATATGAAGAAGGTGTTGACATAAAAATGATAAGCTCGGTTAATATTTTTTCTCTGCATGCATTATGGTGTAAAGGCTGCGATTGGTCGGATTGTCATGTGACTCCTCTGCTTTTATCTCAGTGCTTTTGCACAGCACCTGATCTTGTGTCACGATACATAGTTGGATGATACATGAGGGGGAAAAAAATGTATTACAACACAAAGCGTGTGCACTGGAGTTTTCATTTTGTCACATTCACTTCCTGCAAACTCACTCTACCTCAGCTATAAATGCTATTTGCCTTGATTCTCAACTTGAAATGAAAATTTCCCAACACACACACACACCCACGCACACACACACACACGTTTTGTCAGGTCCTTCCAAAGTAATATAAACTTGTACATTCACACATTCACAGGCTCTGTGGTGACCAGTCTCAGGGCTTAATTAGGATATATTTTATTATTTTATGCCGTCTGAGTTTATTCGTACGTGTCTACATCTCAGTTTGCTGTAGCTGGGCCTTTTTGAATGCATAGATAGATGACTGCGTGGGGGAAAGTCTTCCCAGAAGTGTGTCTTTTCATCCCTTACTGTCTGAACTTCCTATCATATCCTGTTGACTCAACCCTCTTTGTTCCAACACCCTGGGTTGTAAACCAGACACACACCGCACACACACATTTCACTGCATGTGTCACTGGTTACAAGGAAGAAGAAAACAGAAACACTGTGTTTACTCTTCAGTGTGACTGTAATACCACGCCTCTCGTGTAGTGAATGATTTAGTGAGTGTTTTCCTCCCCCGCCTTTGCATTTTCATCTTGGGTACACACAGACAATAGCATTGGTATGTTTTTAATCTAAAAAGCAAAACTATCTTCAAACTCTGTTGTACACTCTTTTTCAGTTTAGTTTTCACTTAGCCAGGTCCACCCGTCCATCTTATATTCTGTTTTAAACAACTTGTAGCTGAAGTTGATCCTCGCCATGAGTGAAGGCAGTATACACCTTGGACAGTTCAGTCCTTTAAAACACAGAGACAAAAACACTGACCCACATACAAAACATTTTCAGAGTTTTTTCAGTCGCAGGAAAACATGCAAATTATACTCAGAAATGCTCAACTTTGCAAACAGCCAGCGCTTACAACATAGGAATGAATGGTTTCAGAGGAAAATGTGTGTGCTGAGGCAAATTCACTTCTTAGATTGTAATTTTTGGTTTATAAAACGCACTGCTGAAGAGATAAAATCTTGCTAAAAACTGTTGACTTTGCACTTGTGCAGTTTGTAAGTGAATTCCAGGTTCATTATTTGTTTAAGATGAAACAACAAGCAATTCGTCCACCTTTTAAAGACCCCACACATTGGATTAATTGTCATCCTGCCACTGTCTCTGATCTGTTCTGGTATCTTTTGATTTGTGTGAAAAATTGACAGAAATGTGTAACGGTATTTTCACATCTCTAAAATAGATGAAGTGGGAGTGTCAAACACGTTTTAGTTCAGAGCCCACACAAAATTTCATCGTGAGTGGGTCGAGCCGGTAAAATAGTGCTATAATAAAGTTTAAATTTAACCTTTAAAGTTTTCCTTTGTTGTGGCGCACAGGATACATGATGAAAATGTCTATATTTCCAGAAAACTAAAAAATTGATACTGAAATTGACTGTAATCGCAACTTAAAATTAATTTTAATGGAACCTTCTTGTGTATAATGCAGTGAAATGTCCCAAAAAAAACTTCTCCTATAGCTGTTGCATTATACACGTTTTTACAAACTCCTCATACATTTGTTTAAAATAAATCAATGTTTTCGTTGAATTCTTTACCATTTGCTTGATGGTTTGGCCAGATTTGGCCTCCGGGCCTTATGTTTGACACCTCTGGTCTATTGACTCATCCTGTAAATGCAGCTGCATAGCTGCAGCGCCGACTTCTCACACCGGATTGAACAGCGAAACTGGAATTGTCGATCAATTCTGGAACACGCCTCCTCAACTTTGTTTTCTTCTACCGGAAATACGGAAATCAAATATCAGTCAGACATTATTTCAAGTGCAGAACAAGTAATCTTTCATCAAACTTGTAAAACCAAAGCAGTGGCATTTTATCGATCCGAATCCTTGATAGCAATCCCATCGTGGGGTAACTTTTTGATATATCTCCGATCTCAGTGTCGCCTCATGCTTCTTAGTTTTTGACCCGAAGTTAAAAAGGGCATAATGCCAGAAATCAAAAATGTAAATATCTCTGTCATGAGTGTGGGAACAAACTGCACTCGCATGGTTCTCAGTTTGAGTTCAGCCGCTCTCTTTCGGAGCGGCCTCGCTCTGAGGGGGTTCCCCTCCTCAAATCTCTGAGCAAGAAATAATTAGGCATGCAGAAGGAGATGTGTTGCTCTGCAGTCATTTATTTATCTATACGTGAGAGCTGGAGGAGGGACGGACACACACACACACACACACACACGCACACACACACACACACGCACACACACACACACACGCACACACACACACAGTCTTGGGGGGGTTGTGCTGTAAAGTTGAATTTGGTGAAATGCCAGGAGTGGCTTTTTTGTAGCCTGCAGTCATATTTATGCCTTATGATGTCATCCGACAGCCGTGTGCTTGGGAGGGTCAACACACACACACACACACACACACACACACACACACACACACACACACACACACACACACACACACACACACACACACACACACAGCTGTTCGCCTGAACTGTCTCTCTTGAGCCATTGTCTTATTTTACCAGGCGTCTCTATCCTTTTTTTTTTTCCGTTTTTTCCCCTCATGATATCAGACTTTCACACAGTCTCTGAAGCTTTTCACTCACTCTCTTACTCATGCTTGTGTCTGCTCCTCGCTGCCTCTGTCTAAAACATGCCTCCACTCTCTTCCTGATCTGAGCTCATTGCCACATAACGAGTGCGTGCGTGCGTGCGTGCGTGCGTGTGAGATGCGTTTGGATGCTGTTGGTGTGACTGGTGTGATCATCCGAGGGACAAGGAAAGACTGAGACCAGCTTATTTACCCAGATGGTTTACTAGTGGAGGTGTGAGGCTGGCCAGCTCACTGTGGGAACACAACGCTTGCTTTTCTTGGTATCGCTGACCGTTTTCAGGACCACTGTGTTTTTCTCTTGCCCCCCCCCCCTGCTCTTTCCAGCTTTGTTTGCTCTGGATGGCATGTTTGATTATTTATCGTAAGGGAAAAGGGAGTAGCTAGAGCAATAAACATGTGACTGCACTGTATTTTGTTTTCCACTGAGAAGGCCGTGTCCTTTCACAGATATTTCGCGGCTGTAAAGTCTTTTATTTGCTTTCTAGAGGGGGAGTTTGACTGAGCTAAAGGAGGATCAAAGGCACTGATTAGTGTCTTTAGCAGTTTGTGTTTGCTGGAAGTGCAACTTATCAACAGATAAATATTTCTTCTGGATGCCTGCAGATGATTTTTTTTTCCCCCTCCTCTTCCCTCTGTCTGTGAATTTGTTTTGACATCTGATCGCTGTTTATACCAGCTGTAGCTTTATGACTCTGAATGGGAGAGTATGAGAAGATGCTCTGTGATGTTTGTTATCTATCATAAGGCGAGGGGAATATTGTTCTAAGGAGATACATCTGCTCTGATAATAGGCATCAAAGTGCTCTCAAGGGACTTGTAGCCTTTCTGTTGAGTGATTGTAACACTTTTTTTTGTCTCTCTCTCTCTCTCTCTCTCTCTCTCTCTCTCTCTCTCTCTCTCTCTCTCTGTTAGGCTCTTCAAGTGGCTCGACAAATACTCCTCCAGCAACAGCAACAGTCGCAGCAACTGCAATCGCAACAAAACTCGGGCCGCAAATCCCCCAAAGCCAACGAAAAGCTGCAAAACCTGCAGGTAACGGTAACCCCAGATAATCGGGCGCTTCGGTTGCTTTACTTTGTGGTTGCTTGGGAGAGAGAGAGAGAAAAAAAAAAAAGGCAAGAAAATGGAGTGAACTTATGCAACTCTTGTGAGAACACAATGTGCGAGAAAAAGCAGAGCGCTAGGCTAAGTTCACAAACAGGAAATTAAAATTGGCAGTGCAACATTTGCACTTATGTGTGCTTGCGTGTTATGTGTGATTTAGCAACACAGACACATGCACACAATCAACCATGTGTTGTGTAAAATCTCAGCAGATCATTCGCAGCATCAGTGTGCAAAAACTCCTCCAGGGCCAGTTTTAGGTCATGATATTGCCTGGATCAGCCCCGTTTGTCATTCCTACAAGTTTTCCCCATTGACTGCAGAAATATGTGGAAGCGACGGCAGGAAACAGAGATGAGGCAGGATGCCACCACAGGCAGCAGGAGGTGCTATGGAGCAGCCCGTGGGTGGGGTGGGAGATGCCGGTGGTGGGCTTGTAGGTGGAGGAGAGTGCAAAGGTTGTGAGAGTTAAAGAGTTGATAGCACAGCTGTTTGAACTGTGTTGTTTTTTTATTGCAAGCAGGAGAAAAAAAAATAAACTATTGTTAATCTTGCCTATAAATTGCACGGCGCTGCATGTCTGATGCAATATTTACGGTAATTTCAGATCAACTGCCTCTGAGATGTATATCTTTGTTTGAACAAGGAGCGGTTGTTTGTGCCGGTGTGAAACCCGCAAACGACTTCAGGGCATATTTGGTAATTAATACGGAGGCCCCTGTTCTGTGTGTGTATATATATATATATATATATATATATATAATATTTAATACCCTTACCATCCCATTGGGGGCCTTTTTTAATGAGCTATTGTAGCAGCTAGGTCTAATGTCAGGTTGTGGAAAAGCCTCTTTGTTGTGCAGATGTCTTCGGAATAGCTCCAGAGGATGAAATATGACTGTGATGACCTTTCAGTTGTGTGCATATTTGTCAGGATTCAAGTAAGTTGAAAGGATCAAACTAAACAGTTTCCCCCAGCCTGCCAGGGAATTGTGCTGCAGAGGTCAGCAGAGGGGACAGGCGAACGGCAGATTCCAGCGTACCGCCAGTTGTTGGTACATAGCGGAGTACTAGACCATCTCCTGCAGACAAAGACAAAATTAAAATTCTAATTTATTAATGTATACAGAGAGCTCGGCCAAGCTGTCACTCAGCTATTGAAAAGAGAGTCGGGCCCTGTGCCTCCCCTCCTCCGCCTCCCCTCCCTTCCCCTCCTCTGCCCGGTTCTTGTGAAGAGAGTGGTATCTAACTAACGCTGTAAATTGCCTGCCTCTCTAATGTTGTACGTTACTTCTCTCTCTCTCTCTTTTTTTTTCTTTTTTTCCTTCTCCTGCTGGGTTGAAACTGCCATTATGAAAAAGCCACAGGTCCACACAAGTGTTTGTTTATCACTGAATTACATATTCCGCTAATTAAACACACACCCGGCCACGTACACTCGCACATAAGTGTTCATACATAAACATCAGCCGCGTGGCGTTCTGTACAAGCATGTTTTACATTTGTTTTGGATTTTTTTTTTTTTTCCCACCTCTCACAGCTTTCCGCTGGTGAGATTTCTGTTGGTTTTTTTATTTATTTTTTTCATTTTTTTCTTTCCATTTTTCGTGTGAAACACCAAAGGATAATGGTCCGAACTTCATCTCACGATCGCTCTTTCAAGAACAAACCCCGTGCTCAGAGGAACCCCCTTCACACAGAGCATGCCACTATATATCCATCACACACACACGCACACACACACACACACACACACACACACACACACACACACACACACACACACACACACACACACACACACACACACACACACACACACACACACACACACACACACACACACGGTCTGGATAATGATTCTCTGTTGAGCCGGACTGGGTCATCAAAAGACATGATCCAACAATTATGAGGCTGTGTAGTAAGCTGACACCTCATAAAAGCACCTGATCTGCAGACGAAGCTCCATTCATCTCAGCAGTCTTCCTATTAAGGCACGAGGAGATGCACGAAGAGACTTTTTTTTTTTTTTTTTTTTTTTTACTCATTTGGAGATGTGACTCACTTTCCAATTCATTCAAGTCAAAAAATAATGAAGAGCAGTATATATGAGGCATCTGAGAGAAAGAGAAAAAAAGAGGCCCGCATAGTAGGGGGAAAATATGAGTCAAACAAGCCTCAGAATCCTTGATCAGCATTAAATGGCTCTTTGGTTTTATATCTCCAACAGGGGCGCCCCCTAACCCCCCCCCCCCCCCCCCCCCAGCCCTCCACCTCCTTGGTGTTGCCTGTGGATGAAGATGCGCGAGCTGTGTACTCAGCAGCCAAGAGACCTTTTAATCATCGCAGATATACAAACAGCTGCCATGCAGGCTGGAAAAAAGCAGCTAAACATACTTGACTGGTCAAAAAGCCGGTAAATTACATTGACAGAATGACACGTGTAATTAAAAGAATCTGCGCCGCTTTTACCTTTTTTCTCGCACCTACAGCGGCACACGCAACGAGAGCCGGCAACTCCCACCCTGCTAATTACCATTATCAGTGAAATGGTAGGGTTTGACTCATTAGTTCCATGTGCATTTAATTAGAGGCAGGCTGAAATTGGATTTAACTTATTACTTTTTCATGGATCACTTTCTTGTCATCACTTCAAATTGGATTGCAGCCCCAGGTAACTAATTATGCCAGCCGCAGGATCAGGAGTGGAGAAATAGGTAATTAGGAACAACACTGTCGGACCCTCGCTGATAGTCCACCAGCGCCAAGGGTTGGGGGGTGGGGGGAGAAACTGGTGCTCATTTGTGGTGTTACGCGCATGAGGCCGGCTGGTTAACTACACCTCATCCTGAAGGGATCCTTGGTATGCCTCCACCCTCCTACGGGGGGATTATGTGGCACTCAGCTGGGCAGTGAATGTTGTGTCAACATGGTGCCTCTACTATCTGTGTAACATCCAGATTACACATGTTTCCAGGACGGTCTGCGATCAGTCGCTGCCGATCTGTGGCGCTAGGGTAACAGCCAGCTAAAGTTCCCCACGTGGACACAGCCCAGGGATGGCAATTATGCGCGGATCTGCCGATTTCCACCAATTTGAAAAACCAATTGTTCATTTTTGTGCGCTGAAAAAATTTTAGGGTGAGTGAGGTATCCAAATTGTATTGCTGTCATAAGGATAAGGTTAGATTAGTGTTGAGTCGTGTCAAAACCAGATGTTCCACTACTGTCTCGGGAACAACATGAAACGTCAAAACTAATTTCACTGGGAATGAAAAGTCACACTGACAGTTAAAACTAGGAATAAGATCGATGAGATCAGCGAGACAGTTGAAGACTTTGTCAAGAAATGCAATGTGCCTTCATAATCTCACTGTTCAGCAGATATCAGAAAGACTGTGTAAGTTGATTATTAAATATATAAGATTTATTCCAGGTCTTCTTATGTTGGTGTTGTTGTTGTACAAAACAGAACTAAAATTGCTTTAAAAATTGTAAAAATTACTTAAAAACGTTCAGCTTCAGGGGGCCTATGACCTCCAAAACCCTCACACCTTTCAGCTGAAATATTTTTTTTTCTGTTTCCACCCCTGACACTGCCTGAATGACACTAAATGGTACTTATGCGTAGATTATAATGTGTAAAACCAGTGTAGGGAAGTTGATGTTTTTTAGAATGCATTCCAAGACATTTAGGATAGTAGAGACTTTTGTGTTTATCATGATGATGGAATATGCAAAATGTAATTGATACTTTGGTGGATTAGGTTTTTCAGTTTGGAATTGCAGTGAAGTTTCAGTGGTTGTTGCGTTTACCACGTGGCTTCCTCTTCTAACTAGGCCAAGGGTGTCAAACATAAGCCCCTTGGGCCAAAACCGAAACACAAGAGGTTCCACTGTGGCCTGCGAAGCCAAAGAAATTGAAAAAAACCTCTAACAAAACTTTGATTAAGAAAAAAGTAGAGTAGCAGACACAACATAACCTGAGACCATTGCAAGCAAATTAGCAAAAACCTTAAAGTCATGCTGTCTGGGTGAGTTAGTAAAAACATGTATAATGCAACAGCTATAAGAGACATTTTCTGATTATTTCACTGTGTTTTCACTTGAAGGTTCCATTAAAATTTACTTTATGTTGAGATTGTTGTTATTTTCTGGAGTAATCGTTTGGTTTTGTGAAAAGATATTTTCATCACGTATACTCTCGGTCACAACAATGAAAAACTTTAAGATTTAAAATTAAAGGTTATTATGGCTTTATTTGACCGACCGGTCCGGCTCACTCAAGATGAAATTGGGCCGTTTGTGGCCACTGAACTAGAATATGTTTGACTACTACGGACACCCGCGGGACCCGACACTCTGGCTCTCGTAGTAGAAGAGGTCGTCCTTTGATTTCCCACTGATGCGTGTGTACATGCTGATGTCTGTTTGAATAAAATGCTTGTTCAGGATTATTAATGTGAATGTGTTTACCAGTGGAGGGAAAGCTGTGAAGTGAAGCACTTTTTAACCGTCTATTAATCACGCTAAACTTATGATGCAAAAGCAAAGCAAGCGATAATGTCATAGTAGAAAGTAATGTCACACCTGCCATTAGCAGAGTATTTTGTCTATTTTAAATGTAACAAGAGCAGAAATTTTTGACGTCCACCAAAGGTTGACCTGGAATCTGAAATTTGGTGAAAATCCATCATATAGTTTTGACCTAATCTTTCAAACCCTATAAAATGAAATCCTGAACCAGAATCTTTCAAACCCTATAAAATGAAATCCTGAACCAGAATCTAGATCCAGATCACCTCCAAAATCTAATGGAATCTTTCATGGCCTAATATCTTTCTGTGGTGAAACTGTCAACAAACTCCGTGCAGTAGTTTTGACATAATCCTGCTAACCGACATACAGATAGATATACAGTATGAGGATGATTTTATTCCGTTCTTGGCCGACGTAATAAAGCCATTAATGTAACACCTTGACATTAATGTCGAAAAATATTTGAACCAGTGTTCTTTTAACAGTTTGCTAAGAATGGAGAAATGTTATTACACTATTTTGGGACTGTTTTGGGGTGGCTGTGGCTCGAGTGGAGTGGTCATCTTTCAATCAGAAGGCTGCAGATATGATTCCCAATCTCCCACTGTGCACAGGACAAAGTGTCCTTGAGCAAGATATTGAACCCCAAACTGCATTCAATGGATGGATAATGTGCATTATTGGTGACAGCTACATTTATTGGTTTAACTGAAAGTATGTCTATAGAATAGAATAGAATAGAATAGAATAGAATAGCAGGTTGTTGATCTAAAGTACTGGTTTCTTTTTTAATCATTCACTGTTTATCTTGTTATTGGCAAGATAAGATTTTAAATTATTCCATCACTGGCAGATATTACGTTATTGGTTGCTCTATGTTATTACAATTGAATTTCTTTTTTACACCATCCATTGGATGTGACGTAATGCTAATTTAAACTTTTGCTATTTACGATGGCGCAGTGGTATTTGATTAAATACCACAAATTTATTTAATAAATTGATACATTTTCTTATTTCTTCTTGTCTTTGTTTCTTCTCAAAATCTAAAGAACAAAAATGCTGGAAAACGAATCTCCCCGATCCTTAGATGTGTTTCAAGTATGATCGTTGATTTTTATTCTTCCTGCCAAGACAGAAACAGTAATTCAGTCCGCTCTGTGTTCGATTGTTTTTGCATTTATTGTAATTATGTGTTGGCTTTCAATCTTAAATGAGGAACACTGCTCACGATCCGCTGATAAATATTGGACTGAAAATTTTCATAATGTCAAAGGTGCATCACTTGTTATTCCTCAAACGCAGAGAAGCTGCTGATAATGTTTCAAAACCATGCCAACAGAGGTTTTTCTTATCTACACTATTACCAGTTGAAGGCACAATCCACTCTTCTGTCTTCTTCTTCTCTCTTCTTTGGTCTTTTCTCTCTCTTTCTCACTCTTTCTGTTTTCACACCACAGTGTACGGCCTCTCTGAGGGCATCTCCAGGTCAAAAGATAATGTCTTTTCAGTTTACAGGATGAAAGCCTTTTAAGTTAGAGGGCTCCTCTACCAACCCCCCTCCCCCCCCCCCTCCTCCACAGACACACTCTTCACATCCTTCATTTGTGGTCTGTTTGGGGTGGGGTGGGGGGGGGGGGGGGGTGATGTGACACAATCCAGGGGCCAAGCCTCCATCTGACAGGACAGGGAGAAGTTGCCTGCTCTCTCTCTCTCTCTGTCTCTCTCTCTCTCTCTCTCTCTCTCCCTCTCCCCCCCCCCCCCCCCCCACTGTTTCTGCAGTAGGCCCATGGCATTGTCCTGACACATGTATACCACTGAGCTCCAATCTGTAAGTCATTAGAGCACCAGGCCAAAGCCTGTCAGCTGGACCCTGGCCAGTGCTGCAGGCTGATCTGAGGAAGCATTTTGAGGGGCTTCTGGAGCCCAGTCGGCCAGTGGTCCAAAGTGGCACGGCAGCGGTCACCCACTGGCGAGTTGACAGCTTGCACAGGTCTGGATTAATGTTCTGGGCGAGTTAATATGAGCTAAATATTCTCTTAACAAAAGGGCACACCTGGCCAAAGCACAAGGTGTGTGTTTAGATGGAGATAAAACATCCTTGAAGCATTACAGCAGGGGTTTCAAACACATTTTAGTTCAGTCCACATACAGTGCAGCCCAATTTAACCATTGTTTAATAATAGTGCCATATTAAGCTTTCGATTAAAAATTTTCTTTGTTGTGGCGCTGAGTATACGTGAAGAAAATGTTCTTAAAAACCAGACGACTACAACCTAAATTACTACGACCTCAAAATACAGTGAAATATCCAAATAACACAATCCAAAGTCCAAAAATCTATGTTCTATTTCAAAGTCGCAGCGGTACATCAACAACCCGAGTCGAGGGCCTTGTTTACACTGCAGGGAAATGTGACCCAATCCAGATTTTTTACTCACAAGTGGCCCATATCCGACCTGCTCTGTAGCCGTGTGAAAGCTCCAATTCCGATTGTTTCACACCAGACTCAGGCCTTGTTTGTATGCGATACCAATTTGGATATTTTTCTACATGCGACTGCTTCGTCATCGACGTGTGACTGACGTCACGGATAAGCGCCGGAGGAAGTGGCTCTACCAAAATGTTTGAAGCTTTTTCTTTCCCTCGTCATGTTGTCTAGATTTAGTTGGCTCGTATTTAACAACCACTTGAAAATGAATCTACACGGGCTGCCCAGCGTTACCAGATATGGTGGTTTCCCCCGATTGGGGAGCCAAACTCTCTTACCTTTTAACTTTATTTTGTGCATTTGTGTGTTTATGGCGTGTTCATTATTACACATGTAATAGTTTTAAGGTTTTAACATGATTCCTACACAGGTTGACATTTGGGCTGGTTTTTATTGAGGTGTATGGGTTTTACTTTGTTTGAGGTGGAAACAGCTGACCAGTGTGCCGTGCATGCTCAAAGTGTCCTCACGTCCTCTTCTGCGCATGCCCGCTGGGGCCCGAAAACACCCGGTCCGATTGCCTTCACACGGCAGGTCGTGTTTGAAATGATCACGCCAAAAAATCGGAATTGAGCATTAAGACCTGCGGTGTGAACAAATCCTATGTGGATTTTGTATGGGCGTGGACAGACTCCCAAAACACAACAAAGGTTTTCCATTTCCACTTGAAAACATTATCGTGTAAACAGGGCCTAATTTCCAGTTTTTAATGGTTGTATTTTTGTGTAATAACTACGTAAAAACAGAGGTAGAGGTAGGATAACTACGGTTTTAGCGGCTGTATGGGTAACATGATTCTGTAAGTGGTAACCTTTATGCTCAGTTGGTGAGTAGATCTATGTTGTACTCCAGCAGCAAATCTTTTGGAGGATTGGTGTTCATCTCTTCAGTAGTGCTTTAGGCTACCGGCGTCCCATTCACACTCGGGATGCCTGTTCAGGAAATAATCCAAAACAGTACTGTTCGTTTCAGCGTCACACATTTTCAACACATGCTGTACAGCTGTTGTTAAAAAAACACTCTATTCTACAACATACCTTCAGGATCAACGCAATCCATGTTGGGTTATTGTGGTGAGACTTTCACCAGCTGACAGCCCACTGACAGCCAATGAAATATATAAAAGAGGCAAAATAGCAACAGGAAGTCCTCCACTAGCTACGTCAATTATGTTAAACTACAAAGATACAATGCTTGTTCTGCGTTTGGACGACTGAATTCAGACTTCAATCAAACCATTACAAAGTGTAGAGAGACTTTATTTTCAAGGTGTGCACACTTGTAAAAGAAGTAGAAGCATTCATACTTTCACAAATGGACCACACTAAAACATCAATCAAAACAGAGTCCAATTTCAACTTGTACATACCCAAAGAGAGTCTATCACAAGGACCTCGAAGCTTTACGGAGACTCCTGTTATTCTTTGTGTACTTTATCACCAGTCTGTAGATGCCACTCTTAAGATCTTTACAGCAAATATGTTTCTCCTCCTTGTAGCAGTCTGTTAGCTTTGCTGAATCCAGAGCGAGAACCAGAAGGAAACTTGTTTCTGTCCAAAGATAATAACATCCAAATGGATCGTGTCCTCAGTGTGAAGTTCTGAGACGGTCAACAGAGATTCCAGGGAGTCACTGCAGACATCAGGAATTACTTCATAAATCTCTCCCGTAAAACCACAACTCAGAGTTTGTACATGTCACATCGTGTGCAGATTAAACAAATATAAATATCACAAGCTACTTAGTGAGATTTAGAGTCTCTCAGATAAGCTAAACTTTAACATCTGGATATTAATGATATGTATCTTTACATCAAATACTTGGAAACAAACACATGGAAATCTTTGGTGGTGTCTTCTCCTTAATATGTCCCCCTGGAAATGTCTCCAGGCTGTGCCACTGCCGTCAATATTTTCGGAAAATATCCTCCACAATGGTTCATGTGTCGGCCCACAAAGCGTGGCATGTTGAAATTCCCATAATTCATTGGCCACGCATGTGAGCTCCAAAAGCAGTTCATCTCCTTGTGTTAGTAAAAAGTCTCAAGGTGATGCTGTAATGAAATCTCATTTTGATGTGTGTGTGCGTCGCTTTGAGGTGATCCAATCTGTCAGGAATGATCAGCGCGGCACTGAGGCCGGCGCGATGTGCGAATAACAACAACCTGGAGGAACGGGCCGTCTCTTTCACTGCTTGTTTTCCTTGTCATATTGTAAAAATGTATTATGTGTACTGCAAAGATTAGAACCAGGTTTGGGATAATCCTGTCAGAATGAAGTCATCTGTCCCGATTCCACACAGCTAAACGCAGAGTAGTGGGGGTGGACGGAGGTGGGGGAGCTCGCTCTCTCTGTCTCTCTCTCTCTCTCTCTCTCTCTCTCTCTCTCTCTCTCTCTCTCTCTCTCTCTCTCTCTCTCGCTCTCTCTCAGCCAAGACGATGACTGTCGAATTGACTCCAGTCCCAGCGCCGGGAGCCACTCTAACATTTTCAGGACCCTCTATTTATCGGAGGCCTGATGATTCCCTTCGAGCCGCCGGCCCTCCATCCGACACGAGCACGCTGCGCCCTAAAATTTGTTGTATCTTCATGTCACCCTCGCGCGCTCCATCTTGATGTCAGCCGTGCGTGCTGCTTGGAGTGATTCACACGCCCTCTGCAGAGGAGGTGGAAGGATGGATGGGATGCACAGTCAACCATAGCATTAATAAACACTAACAGCTATGCAAGGTGCAGTCAAGTCAGGCTATCGGCTCACAATGCCGTTTTCTCCGCGGGCGCCATCGCACACTTTTGACAGCTCGGCAATTCTCTGACTCCCATTTTCACTTTCTGTTGGGACGAGGGGAGAGGGAAAAGGATTCCTGCTCAGACAGCAAGAAAAAAGTCCGGAGACAGACGGGCCACACGAGGATGTAATTTGGAGGCATTTTATATTTGTGTTGGACTTTGTACAGTAAACCATCTCAGTGCACAGCCTAGTCATTCCTGCAGCTACACCCAGTCTGCAGAAAGCGGGGGAAGCATTGTGATACAGTTTATGATTTCTGTGCTTTCCGTTCAGAGCTGCAGCTCACCATGAAAAGTTGTGTATGTATTACCTCCAGGAATGTTTTTTATTAGGTAGAGCTGGAAATAGGACAGGCTAACAAACAGAATTTAATAACACCACAGAAAAGGTTAGCTAAGCAGTTAATCACAGCGGTTAGCAGCGCTGCAGACGCACAGCGAGCACCGCATCGAGAGTTTTTCCCCTTAAAAAGTGACGACAAGAGCCACCCACGGAGAAGCACGTCCGTCTGAATCTGGCTGATTATCTCAGTAAATCTTATGTGTTCTGTGATTACACATCAAAGCTGATTATGTACAGTGTACTACCATCCAAACAAGCGGCGCTTGACACGTTTGTAGTTGCAGATTTAGTCGGGCGGCTATTTTTATCACTTTTCTTCATATTAATATAGTTTTCGATTCACATCGAAGATGAATCAATACGCAAACAAGACATGGCACAAATTCCCCCGCCTCCCCAAATCGATACCGCGTAAAGCCAAAACTGTTCTTGTTTTGACTAAAGTGAAAAACCACAGCAGGATGGCGTGTTCCGAAACCCGGGCTCTTTCTCACACACACATACACACTTTGGCTGGCGTTATCACCTCAGGAAATATTTTTGCAAATACTGAGTTCACATGTGCTGACTAAACAATGTGCTCCTGAACGCTGAAATTAAAAGCAAATAACCAGACCCGTATGTAATAGACCAGGAGGGACATGGTGAGTCAGGCATGACTTACTGTAACTCCACTCTGCTTCGGGTGATAACCTCATTCACTCGAAATATGACTTACTCACAAGTATGAGAGGGAGAAGCAGCGGAGTGCAGATCATAAACATGAACATACGTTTCTAAACAGACACTAACTATAAATACGACGGGAGCAGATTAGATTAAATAAAGCATGTGGGACTTATTAAAATACACTTGGTTTATTTCTGTTGGGCTCCACTACAACTGAAAGTGTGAGTGTGTGTGGTTTCTCCTTTCCCCGCTGCAGCGATGACAGGGCACTCTCCTGTGCTGTCAGTGTACGAGTGGGTCACCTAATAACAGTTTTTGGCCACAAATCAAATTCTTTGGAACACTCTGCAAAGTATGAAATTGTGCTGCATGATGCTCATTGTTAGATTTAATATCAACATGCCTTGTTGAGATATTTGAAAAAGAGACGGCCGATATTGTGGCGCCGCTGTGGATCCAGAAAGCATGCGTACCTTGGTGATATTATATAGAGCAGTTGTTATTTATATAGGTTGCACACCTGCCCTGCTGACTCTCTCTGTCAGTAAACAATGATTTACTACACACACACACACACACACACACACACACACACACACACACACACACACACACACACACACACACACACACACACACAGGGGAACAGACTGTGTTTGTTTTTATCATGACAATGGTCCAGGTCGCCAGTGCCTTTCAAGGAAAAAGATCGAGCGTGCTTTGGTGTTTTTCTCCACTTCCTCTCTCTCTCTTTCTCCCTTTCTCTCCTCCGGAGTTGTAGTAGCAGCAGTGAGACGTGGGCTGGCACGCCGGCGCGGCTCACTCGCTGGCTGCGTTAGTGTTTTGGGAAAGGCTTTGTAATTGGAGCCGAGTCGTTATCTTTAGCCAGAGCCGAGCGAGAGCAGAGCACGGGGCCAGACCAGACATTAACTCATACTTTCACTCTAACTCAAGCAGGAAATGGGAGTATTTTATAATGTCATCCACTCTGTCATGAACACAATCGCTCAGTGCTTCTTCTGTAAACTATCACAAGGGACGCCGGTTCGAGCCTCCGGGATATTGATGTTTCTCCGCGTGCAGAAGGAAGAGGGGAAAAAAAATCTATATAGCGTGTGTATCACATCGACACATATGTGTAATTATTTTACATGGTGCAGGCGCAGAGGCAATGGATTAGAAAGACAGTGTGTGAGAGAGGAAGCTTGAACTGTGTGTCTGCTAAATTTATCATGAGGCCTTTGGGAGCGTTGAAATGAGAACAGTGGCCTATTACTGCTAAGAAGGTGTTTTATTGAGAATACGCCGACATGCCACCCGAGGGAGCGCGCCGGGGGAGAAGAGTGTGGCCGTAGCCTCAACCACTTTGCACGCACGCACGTACACACACACACACACACACACACACACACACACACACACACGAGCGCGCTCCCGCACGTCACTTGTTCTTTTTGTGAGAGAGCCGTCTTGAGAATGTCAGATTAAAAAACAACGCCACCCCCGACACACACACACACACACACACACACACACACACACACACACACACACACACACACACACACACACACACACACACACACACACACACACACACACACACACACACACACACACACCCGTCACATTTTTCTTTCCACTTAATTATTCACCATGATATGTATTGGAATTGTCACTTTTGACACTTGAGGTGTCCCCGTCAATAATTTATATAGGTCAGGCCGGCTTTAGCAGAGCTCATTGTTAGTTATTAGCAGATGAGAGCGCCGGCCTGTTCTGCAGGCGCACTTTTTATTTCACCAGCGTGTGTTTGCGGACTGGAAAGCATCCCACGAACATTCCTTCATTCTTGGCCAAAGGTTTTATAGCTGTTGATATGAGCTGTGTTTCAGTGTTTATTGTCATGATAATTAACAAAGTGAGGTGTTAATCTTGCCTCACGCTTTCCTTCTAATTCTTTGTTAAGTGGCCCGCACGACGAGGTGCGCCCGGCTTTTATTGGTTTTACTAATCGTGAGTCGCAGCTTGAGGTGAAATGTGCTTTAATATAAACGCAGTGAGTGTGGAAGTGGTTTGAGGGAGTCTTTCCATCCTGTGAGTTCAGCGAGATCTCCAGTAGGTGGCAGGGTCCTGTTTCCCCTGGCCCGTCTTTTCCCCCTCCGCTGAGTGCACATGGGTGTTAAAAGAGTGTGATGATATCATGACAGCTAATTGCTCTCATCGGGATGGAGCTGGATGGATCGCCTGGTGTAATGTTAGCTGTTAATGTAAGTGGTTTTAACATGTCTGAGGCCAAATTGTAGGATAAGTGTTCAAAAAACGACATCATCTGAAACTTTATGTTTTAACAGTGAAAATCAAAGCAAAACAATCTGTTCCCATAGTAAATATCTTTCGTCCTCGACAAAATTGTTTCGTGAATTGTTTGTGCGTTTGTTGTCCTCGGCGTGTAAAGTGAGTGGTGTCTTTGTTCGGCCACTGTAAACAATTCCATCTAGCAGAACAATAAAGAGGCTGATAGCGAGGCCGCTGGATAGCTGTGTTTACTTATCTGTTGTTTAATTAAAGGGCCTCTTTTCTTTAAGCTCCCATTGTTTCAATAGCACGGCCGGAGTCCCGGCAAGGGTCAAAGGGTTAACAGCCGTCAACTGTGTCTTTTTTTTTCTTTTTTCTAAAGGGGCCCCCACACAAAGGCACGGTTTCACCTGCAGCCCAGCCCCAGGCTCCCTATTGTGTGGCCCCATTTGAATTGATTATGTTTAGAGGGCTGGTTGTGATTGGTGGAGAAGGGCGTGGTTGATTGGATAGTTTTGTATCTTGTCAGCCGGGGAGCAACCTTGCGCGTGCAATCTGTCTGTATCCTGAGGAAGGTTGGAGACTCCACAGCACAGCAGCGCTTGTTCACAGCAGCCTCCCTGCCTGCCAGCTCTCGTGCGCCTCTCTCGCTCTCTCTCTCTCTGCCTCCCTCCCTCTCTCTCTCTCTCTCTCTCTCTCTCTCTCTCTCTCTCTCTCTCTCGCTCTCGCTCTCCTCTCTCTCCCCTTCCCTTGCCGCTCTGTTCTCCGCTCTGCTTCACTCCACACCGCGTGGCCCGGCACTCTGTTTACCCTGCCAGCTAAATGGAGTTTGTCAGGTTTGTCAATATGATTGATTTCTGTGATTTTGCCAGCTTTCTTGTGTAAGGAGAAAAAAAGAAAGAGCTTGACAATTTAATTTGACCTGGGAAAAGGAGGAAAGAGAGGGGAGCTTTTTGTTGTTGTGTGTGTGTGTGTGTCTCTCTCGCTGATGTCCTATCACTGTAATTGTTTAATTCGGTCATGCAGTGTTTGTGAGAGGAGCAGTGGATCTGGGTTTACTTTGTCGCTGAGGCTCTGACAGTTCACAGGCGTGTTCAGACAAAAGAGGATGTCATTTCTATTAGATTTACTGCATGTGACTGCATTGTATGGCTGCGCGGATTAGGTCCTTGTGTTTACGTGTGTATTGTTGTCGGAAGCGGAGCTTCACTTCACTCTCAGTCAGTGCAACAGTTCCTGCACTTTGTACAGACGCTCCTGAGAGGTGTGTGAGTACCCTTCTTTTTTTTTTTTCTTTTTTTTTTTTTTACAGTGTTTGATTAGTTTTGTTTACTTTGCTGACAGTTAGCCAACCAGTTAGGCAGGATCTGGTAGAGTACCCCGTGCTGTTTGATTTATGGAAAGTTCTTAGAAAAACAAAAGACAGGTTTGTCTTCTCACTGTGAAGTTTTTTCCCACACACTCTTTCTTCTTAGAAAACATTCCCAGGCTGAGACATTTCCATACTTAGAAAGAACTCACTTCTGTTTGGTGTTCTGCTTTTTGCGTGTTTTCTCTGATGACTTTCTGAGTAAACGAGTGCTGCTCTGGAGGCTACAGGCTGGACTAATCCTCACTCATCCTCAAGGTGTCACAGTGAATTAAGACGGACGCTGGCACAACTCTATATTTGACACCGTCACCACAAACCACGTCGGAGACGCGCTGTCACTCCAAATGTCATCGCTTGAATCTCCCTGTAAAGTTCAGAGTGTGAAAGGTGGGTTGAGCGTGTGTGTGTGTGTGTGTGTGTGTGTGTGTGTGTGTGTGTGTGTGTGTGTGTGTGTGTGTGTGTGTGTGTGTGTGTGTGTGTGTGTGTGTGTGTGTGTGTGTGTGTGTGTGTGTGTGTGTGTGTGCGCGCGTGCAGGTTAGGATGGACACACCAGGCATGTTGTTTCAACAATGGGATTGTGGAGTAGATTTAGGAGGGAAAGTTGTGTTCACTTTGCTGCTGTCAGATCTGTCTGACAGCTCTGAGCTTTTCCACAGAAGACGCGTATCGACTCACTGCTGCTTAAAGACCGTGTGTGTACTTTCACCCGGTGGGACAAACCCACATGTTGTGACTCCATCCGTGCTCAGAAAGTTTGTCGGTGCTCAGAAGGTGGAGGGACGGTGGAGCCGATCAGATGGTGGAGGAGGAGGGCAGCGTTCACTGTAATGCCGTGCAGCTGTGCAGCCGGGACTCGCAGTTTGGGAGAGCTGGAGTGCGAGCTGATTGGGTTGACAGTTTGTAATCAAAGTTGATTTATTGTTCATTAGTAGTGCATTAGCCCTTTCAGGCAGGGGCGTTATTTGTGCAGTGGCCTGTCAAGGCGAGAGGCTGCCAGCACCTGTCATTTCTAAACCATGACATAGGCAACCAGATATTAGCCGTGTACCCGGAGAGAGGGAGCGGGAGCCGAAGAGGGGGCACAGGGGGGGTGTATAGCCTGCTGAGCCCGACGGCTCGCCGGGGTATCCTTTACAGGGGACGGTATTGGCTTTGTGCTGGAGCAGGCAGGCAAGACAGAGAGAAGAGACGGGGGAATATGTGAGCAGTGATATTGAGAACCACCAGCTGCTCTCTCTCTCTCTCTCTCTCTCTCTCTCTCGTCACTAAAACATGTTTTTACTTGAAAAACGTGCCCGTTTGTGTGTTGTTTTTCCTTTATAATTGCTAAAAGAGTGTGTCTGTCTGCTTGAAATCAGAAAAGATTAACTCACACTTCAGATGCCACGTGTTCCCAAAAGGTTGAGATGGAGGGATCATGGGGAGATTACACAGTGAGGAGGGTCTTCCTCACCACCACTGATTTTTCAAACAACCCCAGGGTCCTCTCTTCTGTCACCTGCTTGCTGATTTTCAGCTACAATCCTGCTGCCGACCTTGTATTTCATTTGTTATTGTAATTAAGTGGCTGTACACTTTGTATAAATTTCACAACACAACAACATCAAGAGAAGCAACATAATTTGTAAACCCCCCCCCTTGTCTGCCATCATGGAAACAAGGATTAGCTTTTTGCCTTGCTGGTGAGCAGAGAATAGAAACAATCTGTATGAGGATGTGTCAGCCATTGTCTTTTGACTACAGTTTCATTTGAAAGGGATTTTAGAGGCTGTGATCTTAATTAAATCTCAACTGACTCAAATAAGGCATCTGAAAGCGTGCAGCGTTGCGTAACTACACGGTGAGCTATAGATCACGGAGGGTGAGGCGGGGGGGGGGGAAAGGGTACGCGGTTTGTGCCGACAGAGGTTTTTGCCCGGCGCTTCTGGGGAAACATGTGAGCGACGGACGGATGCGTGAATCTGTGAAAGCCAGTTCTCAGGAGTCAAACGTCTCGTGAAGCACGGGAGGTGTGGCTTGAAAGGTCAAGAGTGACAGGATCGTGAGTCACACATCATAATATCAGCCTATCCTTTCTTTTTCTGCACAGTAGATATTTTTAGGAAGCAGCAAATCGTAATATACAACATTCAGCCCCAGTAGGGAAATACCTGCGGGTCGTTAACCTGTAAAAAGACCATTCATAGCACTTTTGTAACTTTTTAAAGTCAGAAAAATCAGCATTCAATCCACACAAATCAGTTGGAAAGTGTAAAAGGGACAAAAATCACACTGATTTCACCATGTGTGGTATAAAATCTTCTTTAAATTTTAGAATTATGCCCTAAAGGACACAGTAGGTGTGTGTTTGAATTGTAAGGTCAGTCGTCACATTTCCATAGTACCAGATTTGATGGTACAACAATAAAGTATAACTACATAAAGTAAGCAACTCCTTTCTCACTGTACTGTCGTCAGTTCATCACAGTAAGTTTGCTAGAAACAGTTAACAGATAGAGTCACTGCCCCTGATATCGATTGCTGTTATTATAATTCTATGTATTTTGGTGGAAAATATGACTTTGTGTGTGTCTGAGAGTGTAGAGATAGAGGGGGTCCTGTCTCCCAGCAGTGGTCACCTGCAGTGGTCGTCTCCCTCCAGTTGTGGGAAACCAGCGTTCAGGTCGCAGCTCAGCTGTTATTGTAGGGGTGAGACCCCCCCCCCCCCTTCCAAATCGCCTCGCCGCAGCCGTTTGTTTGTTTAAACCCGACACTCGCCGGGGTCGAGCTCCGGCGCAAAAACTTGTTTGTTTGTAGTCGACAAGTTAATTAAAACGCAATCTTAACTTTTTGTTTTTACAGTTGCTGCAAATAATTTGAGCCTCTGCCTCTCTGCCCTTCCCTCCCCCCTCTCTCACACACACACACACACACACACACACACACACACACACACACACACACACACACACACACACACACACACACACCTCCAATCCAGTAAGTATAGTGTATGGTGCATGCAGACAAAAATGTGGCTGTGATTATCCTGTTTATCCGAGCTGTAAATGTTTTTAAAACAGCTTGACGACACAGGAATTATCCCAACGTTCAGAGGATTTTTTGGGAATAATCCACATTTTCTTTTTTGTTTTATTTATTTTGTTTTTTAACAAGGAATCCCAGTTGAAGCCAATTTCTTGATAAAAAATATTATTATTCTTTGGGAAGAGGCTACTGCGCGAATATACTGCATCTACTCTCTTAGAGGGAAATAAATGCTCCACACTTGAGAGATTTCAATCAACGTGAATGGGTAATATGGAATTAGTCTTTGCAGTCTTGTCGACGACTAATTACGTTCACACATCACTTAAGTACAATAGCTCCCGTGAAATCCCCATTCCGGCGACATCTTCATGCAGGAGATGGCGGCGAGGATGGCAAGTTGTCTCCTCGCGCCACAGCAAGACCAAGGTGAAACAACAGCAGCATCAAACGGACTTGGCTGTGTGATTTCTCCTGGGCTTTTTTTTTTTTTTTTTAACTTCTTCATTCCATTTGATGCCCCCACAAAACAAGATGACCCCCGGGAGCGCAAATGAAAATTTGATCATTCTTTTTTATTTTTCCTCTCCCCATTTGAGCTGTGCTGCAGTTTGCGGCCGCTGTCATTGACGCCCCCCCCCCCCATCTCCTCATTGCTGTTCGTCTTAATTGCTTCGTTGCGGGGAGGGGAAAGGGAAAAAAAAGAGGGTGGATATTGTACCTCGTCGACTCTACTGCTTTTCACCAGGCTGTGACCTCTGGCTCATGACAGGAGGGGGGAGAGCATCTTCATTAACTCCGAGTCACTGACTCTTAACATTTTCAGATCTGTGTGTGAGTGCTTCAGATTGTCATATTGAGAGAAGTTAATGCTTTAAACTTTAAATGCTTTCTGTTGTGTGTGGTTTGTCTGGCTGCAGGGATCAAACATTTTTGGATGCTTCTTTGATGTGTGATATTGAGAGAGACTAAAGTAATATATCTTTTTTTAATTTGTCAAATGAAATATATTTTTTTTAATCTCTATGTTTTGTTTCCCATGTTTGTCTCTTTTGCCTCTATGAGGAAAATCTGGTTTTCACTCCACATGCAGCGTGCTATGTGCTGCACATGTGCTTGTATGTACTTGTGGCAGTTAACATGCCACAGTTTAGATTTGTGTGTGTGTGTGTGTGTGTGTGTGTGTGTGTGTGTGTGTGTGTGTGTGTGTGTGTGTGTGTGTGTGTGTGTGTGTGTGTGTGTGTGTGTGTGTGTGTGTGTGTGTGTGTGTGTGTGTGTGTGTGTGTGTGTGTGTGTGTGTGTGTGTGTTTGGCCAGCAGCAGGCCTGTGCCGGTACAGTATATTGCCTCCAGTCACTCTGCAGCTGTGTGAGAATGTTCCAGGTTTTGAATGTTTATGTATGCGAGGCACCTGGAGAGCACCACACCTTGGTGAAATTCATAAACGTCAGCTATTTCTGGCATCCTCAGAATGTCCTCTTTTTCACACCCTTGTATCGGCGGAGCAGATTAGAGCTGCGCTCGGTGGATCCCTCCAGTTATTAGCCCAGAACGAGTCTCCTTTTAGGCTATCTTTAGATGGTGATATATTTTTGCGGATCATCTGGAGTCATGATGTTATCCAGGAGATAAGGGGGGAGTGCGCCATATGGGAGTGCTCTAAATGGCGACTGGCGTCCTGTGTTTGCGTTAAATGGGCATGATACAGCGGCCAAGGCAATATTTTTCAGTTAAAGTGCTCCTCCCGCCCCTTCCACTCAGTAGGACCCAGTGTTGGGCAGATTTTCACTCCTTCAGCACAGGATTAAATGGTAGTAGTTACATTGATCAATAGGTTAAGAAGCATACAATCCCTCTTGCTGCTAATGACCTCAGTAGTAATGGGTAATAAAACGGGGGTCTGTAATAGCCTCTTGCTGCAGCCGTGCACAGAGGAAGAGGCAGTCTGAGTCAGATATGAGAAGTGTGAAAACAAGATGCGCTATTATCCACCTCAGGTGTAAAGAACTTTCATTTCTGATAAAACGGACGTCTCTTAAGATCTGGTCGAGTGCATTAAAAAAGGCTCTGTGTTAAGTTGTCTTTTTTTTCCCTCCACATCACCCCGTGTTATTCAGCATGACAAAACGATTATACATACCAAAACAGACCAAATTTACAGCTTCTACGCTCTGGTAAAAAATAGAGCATGACAAACGTCGAGTCGGTTTTTAATGCACGCTGTAAAAGGAAAAGCTTCAAAATAAGCACGCTGGAAGTTGAGGTGGGGGTAAATGTCATGTTTAGACATGCACTGTATATCACATCATGAATGGGACTCGTATGTCAGCAAGACAAGGCTGCAGGGTTGACCTTCAAAATAGTTCATCAAAATTAGTGATGCCCAGGGAAAAAAAAAAAAAGGGACTTCAGTGGATAATGACTGTGAAATTAGGAAAATGGGAGACCGGGGCCATGCAAATGACAGGACAAGTCATGTGCAAAAGTCAAGATGAAGTGCATATTAAGACATAATACAGAAGGGGGGAATTAATATTGCATTTTCTGCTCGAACCCCAACGTCTGCAGCTGGAAATGAGAAATTGTGTGTGTGCGTGCGTGCGTGCGTGCGTGCGTGCGTGCGTGCGTGCGTGCGTGTGTGTGAGGGATCCTCTCGGGGTTGGGAGAACGCTGTCCGGTGTATTCTGGCACGGCTCAATAAAGTTAACGGAGAGCATCAAAGCTGGCCCCGTCCCATTTGACATCCCTGCCCTTTCCTCTGCGTTTTCCGTACAAGCTGTTCATAATGGTGCCGCTTTGTTTTTGTTTAATGCCACAATGGGGAGACTGAATCAGGTGATATGCATGCGGGGCGTGTGACAAGAAAAAGCCCCTTAGTTACCGGACGAGGTTTTAAACAGCTAAATTACATTCAGAAAAAGGCATGAAAGATTCAACGGGGGGTGGGGGGGGTCATTAGCTGAGAGGTGGCCGCACAATTTGGGTAACCTTGGTGAAGACAGGACTGTCACCAGCTATGTCTGCTCTATCAGCCGACACACACTCATGCATATACATACAAATATATTCGTACACACAAAAACCCACCGCAAAATGTTAACAATCGCAGTGGTATCGGGGCACATCTGAGCCGCTGTTTGTCATCTAAATGTCAAGGAAAGGGGCTTTTAATGGTCCTGCACATCATAGCAGTGAGTGGCAGCATCCAGACACACTCCAAGTCCCCCCATGTCGCCGGAGCAATTAAGGCACCCTGACAACTGTGGGGGCTCTTTGAGTGTCACAACAAATCACTTGTTTTGAGGAGTCGCGCACTCACACCTTTCTGCTGGGAGTTAGTTAGAGACGGAGCGAGAGCGGCCTGCGTGCTCTTCACCGTGGCTCCTCCTCCTCCAGGCGTTCCGTATCTCCACAATAATAGATCGCTGTTGACAGCGTCTCTAATGAAATGTTCTCACATGACACGGCGTGTGTGCGCCGTGAGCAGACCACAGCATTTTTCAAAGGCAATCTTTCACATCCTCAGGTATGACATATCTGCGGGCCTGTGTAAAGCGGCCCGCTGTGGGAAGCATAATGTGGATGCTTATCTGTGTGTGTGTGTGTGTGTGTGTGTGTGTGTGTGTGTGTGTGTGTGTGTGTGTGTGTGTGTGTGTGTGTGTGTGTGTGTGTGTGTGTGTGTGTGTGTGTGTGTGTGTGTGTGTGTGTGTGTGTGTGTGTGTGTGTGTGTGTGTGTGTGTGTGTGTGTGTGTGTGTGCGCGCGCGTGCGCAGGTTAGGATGGACACACCAGGCATGTTGTTGATCCACGTCTGGCCGCGGTGTGTCCTTCAGTCCGTCTCGGTCTGGTGTCAGAATGGTTGCAGGGGGGGAAATGTGTGTGTTTGTGTGTTTTCTGCAGGGCCCGTGCTCATTGTCACACTTCAAGCTGACACTCAAGACAAGTTCCTCAAGTCCAAGCCGGAATGCCTTTTCAAACTTGTTAAACTCATTTATTTTTATTTGTGTTGAGCCGTGCTTGTCATTAAGAAGTTATCAGCCTCCACTTCCTGTTACCTGCCCGGGGTGAAACACACCTGTTATTAGCCTTCACTTGCTTTGTCACAGTTTTAATGACTTTGCTTAGAGGCTTTAACCTTCTTAAGACCATAAACTTAGAAAAGATGCAGGTCAGGATTGCGCATGTCAAGAATAAAAGTGAAAAGGTTCTACTTTTTGGCTACGCTGTAATAATGGGACAAATCAGAGATAGGAGAGGAGGTCTGCAGCATTTTTTTTCTTGTCCTTTATTAATTCTGTCCCGTCCTCTGTGAACGTCTTTTTGATGCGTGTCTCCATGTCTTGTGTGTGCTTGTGCAGGTTCCAGTGTCAGTGGCTATGATGACACCTCAAGTGATAACTCCACAGCAGATGCAGCAAATCCTTCAGCAGCAGGTCCTGAGCCCTCAGCAGCTCCAGGTTCTCCTCCAGCAGCAGCAGGCCCTCATGTTACAGCAGGTAATGTGTACACGTGACACTCACGTCAAGAATCACTTTTTTTTTCATATTGAAGAGACAAGGCCCGTGAAGTTTGAATCGGTGGACGTCTCAGTTTGAAATGAAAATCTTCTTACACGCGAGTTTCTCCAAGATAAAGTCACTTTGAACTGCTATTCTTCCTCGCTTTTTCTGAGCCTCAAAGGACAACATTCCTCAAAGTATTGAAAATCCCCCCCCCCCCCCCCCCAAAAAAACCCACCGCTGAGTTAATATGACTGACAGACTTTGACTCGCATGTCGCTCCCCTTGTCTCTTCTGCAGCAGCAGCTCCAAGAGTTCTACAAGAAGCAGCAGGAACAGCTCCACCTCCAGCTCCTCCAGCAGCAGCAGCAGCAGCAGCAGCAGCAACATGCAGGCAGCAAGCAGAGCAAAGAGGTAGGCTGACATCACTCCAAACACTGTCCAGACAGCACGCTCCCTCCCTCCGCTCCATCTGCTTTCAGACTGTGGTTAAAGCAGAAACTAATGGTAGGAGGGGGATCAAGTGCACTCATGCTTCTGATTAGCAAGTCAGACTCGCTGGTTAAACGCTAACAACCGACTGATACTGTGCTGGGAAGACGGCGTCTCCACTCTGGACCTGTCCCCACATGAGATGTTTTACAGCGCCTCCAACTCGCTCCATTGCGCTGCAATTTTATTTATTTTTTTCTTGAGTAACAACAAAGAGCTGACCGCTCCTGTGAGCCCGGTGTAGGACATAATGAAAGGTAGAAACAGGGAGCATAAAAATCTGAGAGGCTTTTCTTGGTAATTAACATGGAAATGGCAGAGGAAGAGAAGGCATGTAATTGTGAGATATCAGTGCAGAGAGCGCTCCCAGCTTTCTTTCTTTTTTTTTTTTTCCTTTCTCCTTCGCTCCCTGTAGGACAGCGGGGCTCGTTCGTAGGCAAGCAGCTTTTTAATGCGTTTTAATGACAGGCGGATACAGGCATCACTGTGGACAAAGCAAATGATTATTGTGCGGTTAGAAGGAGTTCAAAGACGATCTGGGAATTTTCCCTTCTCCCGCGCTCGCGTCCCCATTGAGTTTGGAGAGCAAAGGGAGCGCAAGAAAATTAAACCCCAAATGTTAAAAGCAGACGCGAGCACGCGCCGGTCCACGCGCGCTCGCTACACGTCCGCGCCGTTGTCGACGGCGCCCAACTTCAAAGTCGTAGCTCCCTAATTAATGAACTGCGGGCTTCAGTTTGGACAAGTTGTGGCGTGATGCTCCCATAAATCAACATGACAGCGGAGCTCCTCGGCCTCAGATAGGGCCTGTCACCAAGTCGCATCTGATGTAAACACTGGAAGAGCAGGAGGGGGAGGTGAGGCGGAGAGGGGGAGGACAAGGAGGTGCAATTGATCAGTTGAATGGAGCATGAGAATAAAAGGAAAAAAAAAATACTTTTGAAGCATATTATGTATGATCACAGGAAATGGATGCAGCCTCGAGAGGCTCCCCCTCTGCTGATGCTCTCTCTCTCTCTCTCTCTCTCTCTCTCTCTCTCTCTCTCTCTCTCTCTCGCTCTCTCGCTCTCTCGCTCTCTCAGTCGCATTTCGAGCAGCCATCAAAAGACAGAATAAGAATTATGCAGTGACTCCCCTGTGGCTGCCAGACAATAACCCCCTGTTGTTGCTTTGTGCCTCTTTTATTTTAAAGACATCAAAATTTAGTTTTTCAAAGATCTTTAACTTTATATTTGAAGCTTGACAATAAAGGCCTGCCAGTGCCACTCTTTATCATTTGTCAGGGACTGTATTTTTCCTCTCCCTCGTGCCACTTCTTGTTAACCTCTTATTTGGTCTATTGGGTCCGGGCTTTTTAATGTGTCTGCATGCTGCGAGCACACAGGAGCTGCTGTCAGCTGATGGGACCAGAAGGAAGAGGAGAGGAAATATGAAAGGGAGGGAGAGAGTTAAATTCATTTGCCGTACTTGATTTTCTTTCTTCCTTTTTTCTCTCTCTCTCTCTCTCTCTCTCTCTCTCTCTCTCTCTCTCTCTCTCTCTCTGTCTTTCATTTCTGAAAAGCCACCCTCTATTTATTTAGCTTTTTGATGAAAGACATTGTTCCTTGTGAACTCCCACCCCCGTAGCACTATTATCTTTATCCGAGGCTGTCAGGAAGGAGCGAGCCGACAGAGAATCGCTCAAGACATGAGGAACTTGGAAGGGGGAAAGAGCCAGCCGTCTCTCTCATAAACAGGGCCAATCAGAGCTCACGGGGCCACCTGCATCCTGGTTTTCACTGAAACCTCAGCGAGAGCTCTTATCGAGCCTCCTCATCACTCTCTCTGTCACTTTCTCCTTATTTAGAGCTCTTCGATGATGGCCCTCTTCCACAGCTTTAGTTTAAGTCACGTGGTGTGTGTGTGTGGGGAGAGGTAAGGGGAAACGAAGGGAAAAAGGAAGGCGCGTTTCGCTTAAACCTTCTGACAGGCTGAAGCAGGGGAGGGTGGGGTGGGGTGGCGGTTGGCGGAGGGGCTGTTTTTATCTGGCTGTTTCAGTGGTTTGAGAGCCGCCAGCCGGTGACCTGACTGCTGTGTTGCGCTGAGACCTTTTTTGTATGCGCTCAATTGTGAGAAGTAAACAAAAGTAGTGTATCCTGTGTTTGGTGAAAGGGTGCGGTGCACAGGCTTGGCAGCCCCAGCACTGCTTTTAGTGCCCCCTCCACCCCACTCCTCCTACCCGCCTGACAACTGGCCTTGTGTACTCATAAACAGAGCCAGCATCCTGTTGAGTCTCACCCATGAATGCAGAGGAATGTCCCAATAGATCAAGTTCACTCGGTCGAAGCTGAAAGGGTTAAAAGTCATCTCGTCTGTGCCCCTGCTGTCTAAACAGCATCGCTCCTTTGTTTGGACTCATAGGAGATCGGGGATATTAGAGAATTTCCTTCTATTTATTATTGTGACTTTGTCTTTTTTCTTCAATTTTCTCCTGCACTCTCTCATCACTTTGTAATCTTATCAAAGACGTTCACACGTTCACTTTAAGAACGAGAACACACACACACACACACACACACACACACACACACACACACACACACACACACACACACACACATGGCTGAAACCCTCTGTGGTGCTCACTGTAGCTTGTAAATATATATTTTTATTTGATTTACTTTTGTTGCACAGCAAATACTAAAGGAGCTCTTATCTTTCTGGACATTTCCCTGTATTTTGCACCAGGTTTCATCAAAATTGGCTTTATGTTGAGATTGTAGTCATTTTCTGTAATAATTGTTTGGTTTGGTGAAAATATAAAAATTTTCACCACGTATATGCTACTCCACAAGAAAGGTTATTATGGTATTATTTCACTGCCTGTGGCTCCAGAACTAAGATGTGATTAGACACGCCTGCTTTATATATATAACCTGTAAATGTTTCAAATAAACCTTTACATTATAGCTACATTTGTAATTTGGATTTTTCACTTTGCATGACATTGTTTACTGCACAATATAAGATACACATTTATACAGTACATTAATACGTAATAATGTCAAAAAAAAAAAAAAAGTGACGTAGGAGTGGAAAAGGTAGTGTAAGAAATAAATATAATTTTGTTAAAATTTTCTCTCAATCTCAACATTACAAACAAAATCAACGTCGGCATGCATTTCAATGACTTTTACTGGAATCGATGCTGGCTTAGCTGTATATCTGTTTATGTGAAGAGGAATTAACAGCGAATAATCCATGTCAGAAAAACTAAAACTTCAGTCATACAATATTAATGAACTCACCATGTACTTCAAGAGTAAAACTATATCTAAAGGTTTCAAAGGTGTTTTGTGGCTCCAGACCTCTTTGCTCTGGAGAGAGGGATAAACACAGTCTCTTTTAGAGATTGCACATTTCTGGGTAAAATTCCTTTGCTGCACAGAGCAGAGATCGCTCTCTGTTGGTCCAGAGCTACATGATCGAACACAGTTCGTCGCACCGGTTGAGGAAGGCGGGGGGAGAGGCTTGTATCCCTGAGCTCAGCGGCATGCCTGGGAGAGTTGCGAGAGTTGCTCGGGTGGTTATTAAGCACTTTGATTTAGTCACACGTTGTTTGCTGAATTATGAATGGCTGTAATTAAATTCCTGTGGCTCTTATTATGAATGATTAACTATGTTGTTTCATTGTTTGTCACTTGCGGTGCGACTCCTCGTTAATTAAGAGAGCGAGAGATGTATAGTGCACCTGTCTTAAGTGGGCTCAGACGCACACACAAAACACCTCCACTGAGGACACAATTTATGAAACTTGCTCTGTTTCTGTTGTGTTTTATAAATCCATTAACCTTGTTTTTCATGAATGAATATATTGTTCTGTGGCGTATCTGTGAACTCTGTGACCCACCACTCAAATGGATTTGGACAGTAATGTGTACAAACCTGAAATTCCAATTTACACGTTTGCTGCGCCGCTGCTAACATCTACTGTGTGTGTGTGTGTGTGTGTGTGTGTGTGTGTGTGTGTGTGTGTGTGTGTGTGTGTGTGTGTGTGTGTGTGTGTGTGTGTGTGTGTGTGTGTGTGTGTGTGTGTGTGTGTGTGTGTGTGTGTGTGTGTGTGTGCGTGTGTGTGTGTGTTGATGGTTTGTCTTTCTCTCCGTGTGTGTCATCAGCAGCAGGTGTCGGCGCAGCAGTTGGCCTTCCAGCAGCAGCTCCTGCAGGTCCAGCAGGTCCAGCAGCAGCACCTGCTCAACCTTCAGAGACAGGGGCTGCTCACCATCCAGCCCGGACAGACCGGCCTGCCGCTGCACTCCCTCACTCAGGGTCAGTACCTCACGTCCTCCCGTCACAGCCGAGCAGCCCAGTGGTGCTCCAGCCCGCACCACCCGCCCATACATGTTTGCCTGCGCTGAAGTTTTCTTTGCACGGGCAGTTTTTCTGGGACTTGAGATGACACAGACCAGGTCAGAGTTGTCATGATTTATCTGTCCACAGGCTGATCCAGATAAAATCAAACTGGAAAATTCCCTGATAAGTGCTATTGTAAGATTTTTAGTTTGTGACATAGACAACAGCGCCTACTAATACAGCTGTGCCAAACAGAAGCCTGTGACTTATTTTTCGACAAATTTCTTAAGTGTGGCAGACACAACACTGAGGCCCAAGCTGAGATATCACTGACACTGCCATGAAAGTTGGCAAACTAGCCTCAAAGCCAGGGTGAGTTTGAAAAATCATGCATAATGCAACAGCTATAGGATAGGGTTTCTTTGAGATTTCACTGTATTTTGCACCAGAAGGTTTCATTAAAATTGGCAACTGTAAAAAACATATTAAAATATGGAGATTGTAGTCATTTGTGGTAGTCATTATTTGGTTTTTGCAACAATATAGACAATTTTATCACATATACTTATCACATATACTCTATTATGTCACTATACTACTGGTCCAGCCCTCTCAAGATAAAATTGGGCTGCATGTGGCCCCTGAACTAAAGTGTGTTTGACACCCCTGATTGAACACATTTTGTAGAATAAAGGCTGCATGATATTAAGTAAACATGTGATCATGTTGTTGAGAATTGCCAGGGAAATGTGATTTGCTGAGAATAACAGCATCATACAAGTCAATGTTCATTTCTTTGCGATTCAAATAACAGTGCTTTTTCTCCTGCCCCTAATTTATACCACCTTAATCGCAGAATTTTGGCCAAACAATTGAGATAAATCACACTCTCCTGTCATTTTTTTATTTGCAGAGCACGAATGTACAATGGAAACATAATTTATCTGTCAGTACTGGGCTGTCTATTTTGTGCGTTGTTGATGTCACAATGAGAACTTTGCAAGATGTTTTGCAGCCTTACTGCAAATCATCACAAAAATCTATATTTCTGATTGATGAGTCTCAGATTTACTGATTATTACCCCAAATTCGACGATTTCCACATGATATATGACAATGATTTTTTGTAATTGATCTTTTATTGATCCGCTGCACTCTGATTATATTATTGGCATTTATAGAAAGCAAATTTTTTTTGAGAGGTCACTGTAAATCTTCTCTCACCACAACATGACTAATTTGCATCTTGTAGCTTGAGAGCAATTTAAATGTGGTGTGTCGTCCCGCACTGTAAAAGTGACACTCAAACGAAGATGCACGCGCTGCCCTTCACCCCCCCCCATCCTGTGATTGGCACCCCGGTGGCAGTCTCCTTCAGCCTGGGCTAACACTGGATCTATTGTTCGTAAACTCCCCTTGAACTCGCCGTTGTGAAACCGGCTCTTACTCGATAGGGAGTCAATACTTGTTGTTTAGCCAAGAAGTTTATTTCTTTATTTATTTTCGGGTGTTTTGTTAAGGAGCGGTCGCGCCTTGTGACAAAGACGCTGTCATCAGGGTTTTAGAAACATGACATTGACTATTCATTCCCAGCTAAGACAAACAGTTTTGAAATAACAAGATAAAAACAGGGAGGGTTTGTGCGTATGTGTGTAGGGGTGCTTAGGTAATAGGCAAACACAAACAGAGTTTGTACAGTGGTGTTATTGTTTGGACTGGGTATGGAATCACTCATCCGCTCGCAGACGATTGCCTTGGGCACAGGCGTGGGGCACCGCTGTGCTTCACCGGATCGCTCTGTGTGTCAGATGTCTGGCAAACACTCACACGCCCTTTGAGTAAAGCAGTATACAAGTTATATGGCAAGGTACTGTACTTTTGAACATCCTGTTTACCCGTTGTCATCATCACATACCTCAGAGGTCTTAAGAGCGAGCCAGTTTACTGAGCTTACTTCCTCCAACTGGTTTTGATACCATTTAAAGCTGTAAAGTGTTTTCAGTTAAAGGCCTATGTTGGAGGGATATTTAACTTTGTTATTTACGTAATTTCCTGGGAACACACTTAAATGTACTGCATTTGATTGTTGTTTTCAATAGCTAATTGTGCTGAATGCCAGTAGACATCTCTGCTGTTGGAGACGCTCAATGAAGCTGCATTTATGTTGGCTGGAGAGACGTCACGCCCCTCAGTCATCAGATACTTTAAGCTGTTTCACAGGGAGAGGGGAAATCGAATGTGGAATTATTTTAATACTTTTTAAACAAACATTTAACATGGATTAAGACATAGATTAACAATTCTCTCAAAGAATTAAGCAGCACAGGTGTCAACATAAAGCCCGTGAGCTCAAACCGGTACATAAGCGGATCCAATCCAAACCAAGAAAATTATTATGAAACACTTCAAAGAAAACATAGATTTAGTTTTAACACATTCCTTAAGAGTAGCTGACACAACATAACACTGAGACCCATCCCGAGATATCAGTGATAGCGCCATGAAAGCTAGCTACCTCGTTGCTATCAAGCTAGCCTCAAAGCCATGCTGTCAAGCTGAGTTCAGAATAAAAACGGCTATAGAAGACGATCATTTGAACATTTCACTGCATTTTGCACCATAAGGTTTCAATAAAATTGTCTTTATGTTGAGATTGTAGTAATGTTTGGTTTTGTGAAAATATCAACATTTCCATCCCGTGCCACAGCAAAGAAAAAAAAGCTCTTGTTGTTTAAAGTTTATATTTATAGATCACTATGGCAATCTTTTTCAGGTCCGGCCAAATCGAGATGAAATTGGGCTGAATATAGCCCCTGAACTAAAATGTGTTTGACAGTCCTGCTATACAGTCATTAATATTTATAATACTACATCAATATAATACAAACCGGGGCATTGTACAGATATTTTGAAGGGAGCAGCTTTAGTTCTTCAGGAGTTGCAGTTAAATCTTTACTGGTTTCATTGTGTTGAAAGGTTACTATTCACAATCACAATTATCAGACACAACAAAGAAATACAAGCAGTTGACTGAGTGAGCTGAAACATCATCACTCATGTCAAGAAGAATTAGAACTTCAGTGATCTTTTTCTTTCATGTGCCCCCCCTCTGAACAACAAACCGCTATAAGACAACATGTTGATATGTGTTCCAATATTTAAAAGTAACAAAGTAAAGTATGTTGAGAAGTGAAAGGACCGTGTCTCCAGGGTATTATTTTGCATAAACAAGAGGAACTGAATCTACCCGCCGTACAATAAGTGTGTTGTTTCAGTATATTCTAACCAGTCAAACCTGGTTAGTTTTCTCTGGCAGTCTACCTGTGGTTAACCGTGTGTCTCCGACAGCTGTTACAACACTTAAGTGAGCGCTTCAGGGCCCCCGGTTTGTCTTCCTATTCTACACATTTTCTGCTTGACTGTTTGAAGTTATTGATGACCTTTCTGTTTTCCACATCACTAAACCCTTTCATGCATCAGTGGGCAAGGCCCCTGGTACTCAGATCTAATCTGCAATATTCAGCTGGCAGTTAGCGCTGCGTCGGAAGTGATGAGTTGATCTGCTGTGTTTGGCCCCCTCCCGCTGATTATACATTGAAACTTTGAAGAGACGGTGGACAGTAAATTATTGTGACTTTTTAACTGGTGCTTTTTATTCTGTTCAGATATCAATATAATTATTTTAGGAGGCCAGTTTTATCACACGCAATCCACTTCTCCCTCAAATTATAGGAGCAACAAAAAGCTTAGCAGATAATAGGTGACTGTAACAGAGTAATTAAAGAAACAGAGGTGAGCTCTTTCACAGTTTACAGCTTTTACATCAGTCTTCTGGTTACACAGTTACCTTGTTGGCCTGAGACGGATTACAGTCATTGTTCTTCCACGCGACGGACTGAAAGAATGCATTTGAATCAGCTTTTGAAAAAAATGATAGTGCTAATTAAGTATAAACTTGTAGATAGCAGTTTTGAGTGAAAAACAATTGCTCACATTATCTGGAGCATAATTTGTTTCTCTTGTCGTAAATTCTTCTGACATTAATGTTCAAAGTCTTGGAAGCGGCCAGACGGTATCTGTTATAAATTACAACAATGTGTTTGGGGAGGATATAACTCTCATAAATATAAATTTGATCCAGACTCCCCCCCGTCCTCACAAAAAGCCTGTCCTCTTGACCTGATATGCGAGTCAGGGGTTGCTCAGGTGCGTGTGTGCGTGTGCGTGCGTGTGTGTGTGTGTGTGTGTGTGTGTGTGTGTGTGTGTGTGTGTGTGTGTGTGTGTGTGTGTGTGTGTGTGTGTGTGTGTGTGTGTGTGTGTGTGTGTGTGTGTGTGTGTGTGTGTGTGTGTTGCGTGGTTTTGTATGTGAGGTGGCCGTTGTTTGTGCACATACCCGTAAAAGAAAGAAAAAGGAGCCCTCACAGAGTGAGATCCTCTAGCCATGGAACATCATTTAAGCTGTCCGAGGGAGGCCAGTGGGACGGCGACAAGACAAATTTGTGAGTAATATGAAAGCAAAGAATGTGGCGAGCCATGAAGTGCTCACAGAACAGCAGCACATCAGGGACAGCGGCGGGTAACGCGGCTGACCTGTCAGTGATTGATATGTCCAGCGGTGGGCGACTGGTAATAGTTCCTGCAGCATTAGGACAGGACATATTTCAGGCCTAAGGGGTGCATATCAGCAGGCCAGTGATTACGGCAACATAAACAGGAGTGCAGGAAAGGTCCCCGTCTGACAGAACAATAAACTAATAGCGATGTCACTGTCCACCCCTCCTGCCCTCCCCCATGGCACCGGCACCGCTGTGCGAGAAGTAACAGCGCGGTTTAAAGAGCCCAGAGCACCGGGGGCCATTTTTTATTTGGGGGGGATGATGGCCTGCAACTGATGTCATTATGAACCTTAAATCAACTTTCTGCTTGCTTGAACATGGTCACCTGGGTACAGAGGGACAAGGACAGGAAAAGGTTGAAGAGCTCGGCCTGTCTCGGTGCCAGAGCTACCTGCCGAGGCAAAATTGAGTTGGGAGGCCGGTGATCAATCAAGTGTCCCCAACAACATACATTTTTTAAAGTGCTTGTCCGTATTTCCCGCCCGTAATGAGTGGAATAGTTGTGTTGAAAAATGGAAAGGCGGAAGATAAACCAATCCGGCATTTAAAGGATGGACAAACCTGGGGACTCCAGGAAAGAGGATTTACAGATCAATGTCATTACAAGTCGCCCAGTAATCAGATGGAGGGTGGAATTCAAGAACTCAGAAAATGTAATACCCAGCGAGACATTTGTGTAATGACATTTTATTGTCACTTATGTGGAATCATGAGCCATAGCTGTTGTTGGCTTTGAAGAGGTTAGGGTTAGAGCGGGGCGAGGCGAGCAATAAAAACTACAGAGGAGATCCAGAAGGAGACAGGTCGGTCCCACTCCGTTAGCTCCCTCATCAGAGCGGTCCATCCGCCGCGGTTTCATCCGAGTAAACAGTGGTGCTGGGGTCACCGGGACTGCTGGGTAATTGAGCCGGCGCGGGCTGCCCTGTCAAGCACATCGGCTAAAAATACATCGCCCACTGTCACCGGGCACCAAGTGGGGGGAAAATGATTGTTCCCGCTGTCGGAGCGCAGGACACTCGCATCATCAGTGACCTTCCCCTTCTCAAAACCTCCCATCACACAAAGAAGAAATAAAACTTTTACAGCAAAGTCTCCACGTGCCACCCAAACAACAATGGACCCTTTGATAATGCAACTGGAAACCAACAAGCAGCGGATTAGCATGCTCCAACACCGAGCACAGAGTTAGGCATGTTTAGCCTGTCACGGACGTGCACTTCGATTAGGGCACATCAAGGCATTGAGGAGAATAAGGGAGAATACAGACGGACAGAATAGAGCGGGCGTGCAGAAATATTCGAATGAGGAAAGACGCTCCTTGGAACGTGGAAAGGTTATTGATTTGTCCTGCAATCATTTCCTGCTCTTTGATATGCAAACGATCTAGTGTGAATTTACAGCAATCCTATCAGACTCATTTCACAGTTCTTAGCACCCGCGTCTCTCCGGAGTCCTCCGCCTCATTAGGCCAATGTTCTCCATTACCAGCATAATTAAAATCTTTAGTAGCTTATCAAATTAAAAATATTTTTTGCTGATCGTATTGAGATCTTCACCTCACAGTTATTTTCCACAACAGGAATAAATTAAGACTAAGCATTTTGCACACAATGTGTTACAATCTGGCGCTTGAAAGGGAGCACTTCTGGTATCTATAGAGCTGGTGATGAGAAACAGAGAGGAGGGGAGGGGATCCGCAGAATACCCCCCCCCCTTCCCCTTCTTCAGTAGATAAGCATGTGCAAATCATCTTTCATTCTCCGCCGCTCATTTTGAGAATGGATTTAATTAATTGTAATGTTAAACGAGTGGTCTTGCCCATTTGCTCTGTGGTTAAACTCGCCACAAACGCGAGAGCTTCTTTCGCCTTGCCTAAAACACGGGAGACTTATTTAATCGCAGAGTTGAATCCACTGTACAAATGCACATATATTCAGCCATTACATCTTTCAGCGCCCGTAAAACGAGGCTCGCCCCACGTGTTGACGGAAAGCACGAGTCGCCACAGACTCCAGCCCCGCCAGGTTTAATCTTATTCTACATATCAGCTTCATCCTCATTTGTGTCAAGTGAAAGCAGACACACTGTAGACGGACACATATATATTTATATAAATGTATTGTGTGCCAACAAAGGCTGTGTGCTCCGAGACATGGGAAGCAGGGTGCACAAACACGGCATTATCCTTCTTCATCCAGAGTCTGGCCCTGAGTGTCGGGATTTCCGTCACTCACAGGCAGAAAACACACACACACACACACACACACACACACACACACACACACACACTCACACACAGAAATGTGTTTCCAGCACACATAGAAAAAAAATGTCTTCTGTCTTCAAGGGATTTTATTTTATTTTTTCAAAGGGCTATGTGAGCTGCAGTGTGCTTGACTTGTTAAATGAGGTTTAAGTCTTCTGTGTCAATTGGAGGCGGTGCAGAGCTTTAAGTATTTTGCACATTAATGCGCTTTTGAGAATATTACCCCAGGGTCCTGTTTCTCAAGGAGACATGGGGTGGGATGTTTTCTAGTGTTGCTATTGTAAACTTTTTATGTGTGTGTATTTGCGTGTGTTCTGCACATCTCTTGTTGTCGGGAGAAAATGATGGTGATTATTCGGATTTCATGCCTTGTCTGGATGTTAATTATTTACTCTGGGCATGAAATTTGCGTGAATGCCAGGGATTTGTGTATACAAACACGCTTCGGATCACAGGGAAAAAATGGGAGGGAAGAGAAGAGGAGGGGGAGGAGGTGGTGGGGAGGAGAAAGGGGAGCTCTCGGTGCATTACCCTGTAGTGGAATATTTTCTAATTAATACTCGGCTTTGTTTACAGACGCTTTGATTTAATTAGGCGATGAAGAAGAGAGTTGGATTAGCTGTTAATTGATTTAATTATCCAATTTGTTTGTCTCAGGCATGATTCCAGCAGAGCTGCAACAACTGTGGAAGGAGGTGACGAACGCTCATGTGAAGGATGAGCACAACAACCACAGCAACAACAATGGCCACCGAGGCCTCGACCTGTCCTCCCCGGCACTGCCAAAGAACCCCCTCCTCAACCAGCACGCCTCCACCAACGGGCAGTACATGAGTCACAAGAGAGAAGCGTGAGTTCCTCCGCCTGCTGGATATTTATTTGCATGCATCTCTTAAAAGATAAGTGAAAGCATCTTAAAAATGTCTTACACCTTTAATCCAGCCAGGACTCTGACTGTCGGCTGCTATTTGATGACATGACTCAGTCTTCATTATCTTCCTGTTGTAAAGAAAACAGAATTCCTATGTGCCATTTGTTTGAATGATGTTTTTCTCCCACGGACATGCAGGGATTACTATAAATTTTTAGACTATTATATGTATTCATGAAATCATTTTTCTAAGTGTCTAACATACACCTGGGGGATTTCATGTGAACACCTGGAAAGAATCCAGGCCTTTGCATCTGAATCTGCATTATCTTCACACTATCAATAAGAGTTCCAACACATGCCCTAATGCAGTTGCATGTTGAGAGGCGCAGCTGTGAATCTGGTTGCATTTCCTTAATAAGAAATATGCAGATAAGTGCCACAGAAAAATAAATACTTCCTTGTACCCTGTGAACTTGTTGACATGTTATGTCAACCTGTCAGTTTTGGGAAAAGAACAAAAAACAAAAAAACACACACACATAACAAGACCAACAAGCTATTATGTGAAAAAGCAAACACTGGGTATATCATATTTTCATAAGCAGCATGAATCATTGGTGAAAGGCGTATGCTCTCTGAGCTGTGTGTGTGTGTGTGTGTGTGTGTGTGTGTGTGTGTGTGTGTGTGTGTGTGTGTGTGTGTGTGTGTGTGTGTGTGTGTGTGTGTGTGTGTGTGTGTGTGTGTGTGTGTGTGTGTGTGTGTGTGTGTGTGTGTGTGTGTGTGTGTGTGTGTGTGTGTGTGTGTGTCTTTAAGGAAGGAATTAATTTGGCATCTTACACGTTTGCTTGTTTTCTTGCACCGAAGCCTGATCTTTGAACTGCTAGTGAGGAGCCTCCAGGCACCGTGAGCTCACTGCATAACATCTGACTTGTGTTTCAGTGATCAAAACCTACGCGTCATTATGAAAGCAGTGCAGATGAATACATGTTTAGCACAGTAAACCGGCGGGCCTTTTCGAGGTGAAGACGAGCTGCTGGTGGGGAGGTGGAGGATGTGAATGACACTGAGAGGATGTGATACAGTGATGGAGAGATACCAATGGGTGGCGGCTATTCCTTTTCAAGTAGCAGTTTTAATAGATTTGTGACTCCGTACTTGTGCGGGCTCATCCCCTTCACTGTGTTTTAAAGTTATCACGCTGCACTGTCAGTGGATGAAACATTTTTTCCCTAAAATTAGACATCAGTATTTCTCAGAATCGGCTTCCAGTCCCTTCATGCAGTGTCTGGCTGAATGTCTGGCTTTTTGTGTAGTTAACTGACAAATCGCAGGGGGAGGGTATTGACTCGCTCACTCCATCACACGTTGTCGCAAGCGAGCAAACAAGGTGAGCACCGGTGGCAGCGAGAGGGGAGAAAAAGGAGCGGGGGGGGGGGGGCATGAAGCAGCCCCAGCTGAGGGGCTCCATGAAACATCGGAGAAGACATAGCGCGAGAGCTGGCAGCCCTCCTTCGCCTGCGCGCTGACTGTCAGAGATTAAAGAAGATGTCAGCAGCAGTTTAACACGAGCTTAAGTGAAGAAGGCAGTCTCAGCCTTGAATATTCCTCGCCGTATCTTAGATCTGTCAGAAAAACCAAAGCAGGTGATTCTCATCCAGCTCCATCTGTTCCAGGAAGTGGATCACCTCACCACACTTCCACCATTTACTAAGAGCTGATACAAAACAGTCCCCATTAAAAGCTGAATGATGCTAATTTAGATCCACACCACCAATAATCCCTCCTTCTGTTAATTTTGGGACTCTTAAATCACACAACTATCAAGAGCATTATTTCCCCTCTTTTGATGATGCAGACTCAATTCTAATCAGACTCCATGGGAAGGGGGGAAAATATTATTAAGTATGATTATTCTAAGCAAGGCTCTGAGAAAAACGTCTGTGTTATAATCCAGGGATTTGAATAATCAGGTTGAAGATAATGGGCTGGGCCGGCCCGGGCGTAAATAGAGAGCATCCACTCATCCTCCCAGCGCTGAACTTAATGAACTTTTAATTGATGCGGTTTGGCGAGTCCTTTTGTCATGCAACAGAAACAAGCCTCTCTGCTGATGGGCCTGTTTTCCCCGGCCGGCTTCAGATTGGTTTACAGCAGGCCCTAAGTACCATGTAGTTAGTTTCATGTGTCATATAAAAATCTGCCCAGGCACAGCGACGCCTGCAACTAAAACCTTAAGTGCATCCACAGGAATCACTCACCGGCCTCGCACTTCCGTCTTAAGGAAGGAGGAGAAATTCAATCACTGCCGGCTTGACACGCTGAAGACAAGCCACACGCGCCTGCTTTTTAAGTTTTCTCAAGGATCCGTCCGCCGAGGCCAAGCTGGGGTTTGTGTTTGTCTGAGCAGCGTCTCCTAGTACGACCGGAGCACTCAGTCACTCAATCTTGTTTCCCAGCCCACGAGCCGCGACACACACAGATAGCGATATATATACACCCCTGTGAGCCGGGTCATCCTTATTCAATGATCTGCTTATTTAAATCAAATGTGCCTGATCTGTATCTGACACAAATTCCCAATACAGTGCTGCATCAGCTTTGCGTGAGGGAGGGGAAAGAGGGGGAAGCATCCTCGCAAAGCGCCTGGCCCACTTTACTTCCCAACAACCATCAGTAACCACAGCTCAGGGACTGTAACACTGCAATCTGTTAAGGAGATAAATAATCAGATTTGGCACTGCACTCCCATTTCTTTCCTGCCTTTCATTCGTCTTACACACACACACACGTAGACACACACACAAAAAAAGATAATTAAATCATTTAGGGTAACGTGTGTGCAGTGGCACCGGGAAGCTTTGAGTGGATGGTAGCGGGTGTGGAAGTGGGAGGACATGTATGGAGGCAGGGTTGTGTGACTGAGGCCAGACTCTAACCTGGCATGGGCGGACATTAATCTTCAACCTCCCCCAACCCCACCCCAGCCCCCGCCCTCTTCCTCGATCCATTGATAGATTGAGTCCATCAGCCCCCTGAATGCCGTAGATCTCCACTTGTTTATGGCCCAGAGCGTCTCATCAAAATAAGTGAGGTAGAAAACAACTGGCTCGCAGCTGTCGACATCATCCCGCCGTGCAGCCGCTCCTGTCTGTCTACACATAAACACAGAGCAACACCTGGAACGTTCGCACTCTGCCTGTCCAGGTCTATAGGCACTTTAATGTTGCCTGTGCTCGAAAGGGAAGCTGATGACACGCTTTTCCTCATCGCTGGTACAAGATCATTAGAGTGTTGTTCCCCCTCTGGGCTGCCTGACAATAATAACATCCTGACAGACCTGTCGTGGGTGCAAGTCAGATTTAACACAACAACGCAGGGAGCTGCTCATCGCTTTATTTATTTTTTTCTTCTTTTTTTTTTTTTGTCCCCCTGAACATGGTTCTCAAATGGGAGAAAACCCCATGAATCCTGCACTCTTCTCCTATTACACTAATGTAGCTCATTTGGTGTAAATTCTGTCATTTACTAACTGTTTAGCCATCCACCGTTTAAAAGGGCTCTTCTGCCAGCAGCCCCTCGTAGCGCTTTGTGCCCACCGATTCCCAGCGCTCTCCACATTTCAATATCTTATTAATACAGAATTAACCAACAAGCCTCCTCGCAAAGAAATGAAAAAAAAAGGATCTCTTTAAATTAAAACCCAAGCGTTACCTTTGCCAGTCCACACATTTCCTTGTTAAAAACTCATTATAATGGGTCTTCCGCCGTCTATTTATTAGCTGTATCAAAACAGAGGTCTTAATGTGAATGCATAATTCATAATTGAATAAAAAAAAATCTGACTTTTGAGAAAGGGAGGGGGGAAAGCTGCTAACCACATTCATGAATGCTTGACTGCTTCCTAATTGCAATGCAATTATCACATGTTATGAACAATGTGAACTCTTAAGCAAGTAATTATAACACAAGGAAACCTGTGACGACCTTTAAAATTTCCTACTTGAGGTACAGCTTTGCTAACATTGATACAAATGAGATTTTAATCTGAACATCAGTTTGTTTAATCCTGCAAAATTGGCACTCTGCGGTTAGATTGGTTTTCTTTTACACTAATTCATTTTTGAAATCACAACAGATGGAAGATTGGATGAGAAATGCAAAAAAAAGGGGATTTCCTGTGTTTATTTTTCTTTGCTTTGTGATTTTTCATCCCTTAAGATATGCCCAGAAGTTGCAGAATTAAGCATGATCTCTCATTGAATCCATGTATATCAATGAAATTGTGGGTGCCGATGTTAATCCCAGGTGGCGACACAACGATGAATCTCCTTATCTGCCTTAGAGAGCCGGACTCGACGCTGCAGGAGGAGAAGCAGCAGCATTGTTGCTCGCGAGCCACCAGAAGCACAGGTGGTAGCGATATAGGCCAGTCCCCCAGGCTCTTGTAGCTGAAAGTTGTGTGTCTTGTATAGTGCCTGTGTCCATATGGCAGCCTGTCTTGCTCTCTTAGCAGACGCTGCCTCCACACAGGCCTTGCTCTCAGCTCCGATTGTGGTTAGCTGTGCTTCCACGTCTCCCGCCATATGGAAGATGTTGTAAAGTTTGTTTTTCCGGCAATGTTCCTGTTATTTAGACTGATTGTGCGAAGCCATACGCTCCCCATAGATGCGTGCCTGACAGGCCTCCCCCTCCCCTGGTGACATAGATCGGTCAGTAGATGAATTGATACTGGGCAGGAGGGAGGAGGATGTTTACAGTTTCCGCACGGTGTGAAAGCAGGGGTGTTTCACATTGTGGTGCACTCACTCCTCCAGGTGGGCTCCCAGACATGATGCAGCAGGCAGCACAGGAAAAGCCCCCCTTCCTTCACCCACTCACCCTCCAGCAGTCTCCATCAAAGCTGCTTCCAACATGGTTCAGTGGTACTAAATAATTACGTATTGATCTAGTCACAACAAGAATCCCCTTTTTTGAGGCCACGATCACACAGGTATTCCGATCCCCGCGAAGCTCAAGGTTCACAGATCAAGTAGAGGTCAGCGCTTCTCATGTGGAAACAGGATACAGTACACACAGGGAGGCGCGAGGGCAGGCGTCATCTTTGACCTCTCGTTGTGTTGCGGGGGAAACTTTTGGATCTGTTTTTTGCTGATAACGCTCTCTCTGAATTTCCTCCTCCAGATGCACGCTAGAAGAGCCCACCCATCACAGCCACCCACTCTACGGCCACGGCGTCTGCAAGTGGCCCGGGTGCGAGGCCGTGTTCGACGATTTCCACTCGTTCCTCAAGTAAGTAAAAACCTGGACAGGGGGCTGGAAGAGCGTTTCTATCACAGTTTGTTTGTCCTCTCGTCAGGTCGATTACACGTCTCGTGATCCCCGGCGACTCAAGGGCTCTGCAGGTGCAGCCGGTTGTTATTCCTGAGTCTGGGCTGGTCCGCTCTCCCGACAAGGGTACTGTGCCGAGGTCTCCTTCTGGGAGCGGCATGGGCCTCTAATTCCTGTGATAAGTGCTGTTCTCATGGTGACGGGGGCCATTTTTCCCAAACAAACAACGGCGGGATGTTTATCTGTGGCAGCTCACACTCGGGGCGCTCGGCATGTTTGCCCTTGTCACTGGACATGGGGGGATTGCTGGATGTGTCTTGAACCGCCTCGCTTGGCTTTTCCTACCCTCCTTCCAGCACTTTATTTGTTCTCTCTCTTCTGTCTTCATGCTTCACTGCTGTGACCCACTCTTTACTTTGCAGTGTTATTTTATTGGAGGCAAGGGGGTGTTTTAGGCTTTCCCAGCATGCCTTCCTCCTTGTAAATCTTGAGAAGGAATCACAGTACAAAGAAAACAATAAGAGGTGACATGACTTTCCTTTATTAAATTTTTGTAGAACTGTCTGTACTGTAAGTGTATTGAAGACAAACAAGTCTGGTTGCAATGCAAGACTACAAGTTTAACAGGTGCAACCGTCACCTGTCTTCTTCTGGCTTCTGACTGTAGATAAGCTCGTGAACTTGTATTTAACATATAATCACCAACCAAAAGTGCCTCAAATTAAAGGGGAGGTTTTGGTTTCGATTGGCAGTTTCAGACTGTGTTCACCTGGGGATGTTTCAGAAAAGATTCACGTTTACACGGAAATGGCAGAAACGCTGAAAATGGTGTAGTGTAGTTGGGCCACGAGTGGGTGTTGGTTGTTTTTGTAATAGAACCACATACACATTGTGAAGAGAACAATACAATATGAACATTAACAATGGCGAGTACACGGTTGTATCGATATTACGGTGACTCTCAACTATAAAACTACCAAGTCCCAGGAAAATATGGACTGGGATTCATGACACTCTTGAGGCCGCCGTTGTTCTTATTGCCCATATATTCGTGCATGTGAAGATGTATTTACTACAGCCGTGGTGCGCTTGTACAGTAACAGCGTTGCAGAAAATAGCATTTTTCCCCATTCCCACGGAAACGGAGCAATTTATAAAAGTCGCTTTCCCTCCTCCCAAGTATCACCTTGGGAGCTGTTTTCAAAAACACCCAAAATATAATGAACGTTTTCCGTTTTCACGCGTAAATGGGGCCTAAGTAGCCAGTGGAGACGCCTCTTCAAGCTGCATATGCATTTCTATTGGCTGCAGAGTTTAGACCCGCCCTTTAGAGCAGGATGATTCTTCAGGTACTTCACACTGTTTTGCAGAATGAGTAAAAGAAATCTCAAACATCGTATGACAGTATTCTTGTTTGACAATTGTTAGGCACAGATCGCATACAAATATAACTAAAAAAAAAACTAAAAAAACCTAAAAGATTCATGTCATGAGGTCTTGACATATCACCTGCTTGACGCCCAGTCTAACCTGTTTGACTCAGACCTTTGTTTTTCTCTCCCCGGTCGCAATCAGACCCCCTGGTTCACTAATCAACTCTGTGTGCAACTCGCTCTCGGTAATCCAGCACATAATAGCGCCATGGTTACGGAGGGGATGAAAACATCTGTGTTGTGGCAGCAGATCAATGGCTCACTGTCACCCCGGATTAGTCGCACTTTAAACAAGATATGACACAATTCCATTATCCTAAAACCAGCACTCAGCGAACACACGAGTTCCCCGCAGACGCAGCGCAGCCGAGCACGGGACGCACAAAGTTTGTGAAAATCAGTTTGCATGTGCAGTAGATTTACATTTCAGATTTGAAGGAATAAGCCTTCTGTAACGTTGACTTATTAAGACGTCTTATGCACACTCTCACCCACATTTCATTTTTTGGGAGTGCCCGCTCAAATCTATCACTATTTATTGTATTCTGACATTGCCTCACCCTTTGTTTATAGAACAGAGGAGAATTAAATTCAGCGCGCCTGCTCGAGCTGGGCCTTAAAAAGTCTCTAAGTGCACTCCGCTCTGTTTTTACAAGTGTTTTTATCATGGCAACATCTTGTTTACTTTAGTTGCCTGCTCCAACTGCTTGGAACATGTTAAGAAAACATTCGGGGAGAGTCTCCACAAAGCCGCCTTTGTTTAACAGCAGGCGAGAGTGCGAGCAGCTCACCAAGGTGTTAACTCTCAAACCCTTAAGCACTTCCACATGAAAAACCCCGGCAAGCCGACACCGCGGGCCTCTGAGAAGAATCAAAAATAAAAACAAAAGAATACATCGAGCATTGTGGAAGAGCAGTCTCCTGAAGGTGGAGAGCACAGGCGAGTCAGCAGAACACGGTGTACTGAGCAGCAGACGGAGGGAAAGGTGAGGAGGACGCTAACGTCAACCAGATTGCAGCGCCGCATGCCAATAGTAACAACTAACACAGGTCTGAAATGTTGTTTTAAACTGCCTGTGTATTTATTTTATCTTTTAAAGAAAACATTACATACCTCCACGCACTATCTCGATAAATACCAAAAAGAAGAAAAAAGGCCCTGGATCCCTGTTCCTGTTTTCAGGCCCTGTGCGCTGGAGGGTGGGGCCTGCTTTTTTCTTTTCTTTTTTCTTTCTGTAACGAGGGTCAGGACCCGGTTCTCCTCAGTGTCCAGTCAAGAGGTCAGAGCCAGTGAAACCCTGCAGTGCCCTCTAGTGCTGCTCCGTCTGTGTGCTGCCTGCAGCCCCTCAAACCACCTCAGTCCACACTGACCAGCTCACTGCTATTATACTGCTTCTGTTCGACCTTTACAATAGAATAGAATAGAACAGAATTGAAATTACTCTTAATTGCGGGGGGAATTATTTTATTTTATTGTATCCTATCTTCCATTTTCATGTCATTTTCTATTCTATGCTTTTCTTTCCTCGTCTACTCTGTTCTATCTATAATTATTATATTCCACTCTATCGTATTCAATTTGTTACTAGTTTATTCTGTTCTGTCTGTTTTAGATGTTCATCTTCTATTTTCTTCTTTTCTGTCATTTTCTATCCCTTTCATTTCGTTATCTCTTTTTCTGCTCTATTCTCTATTTTATTCTCTCCTTTCCTATTTTTTCTATTCTCCCCAGTCCTACTGTAGTATCCTCTGTTCTATTTTTATCCTGTTTTATCTTTATCTCTCTATTCTATTCAATCTTTTTCTATTTTGTTCTTTCATTATATTATATTTTAAATGTTCATATTCTGTCCTTTCCTATTCTATTCTATTCTATTCTGTCCCTCACAATTCTATTTTATCCCGTTTGAAGTTGACCCTTAGAGACTCGGAAAATAAAAAACAAAAAGACACATTTCTGTTTTTTAAAATGTAGATTTTATTTTAAAAGATTGAAAATGAATGCATATATTTCCAGGACATTTTAAATGTAAATACCGCTGTACAGATGTGTGCATTTAATTTAAATTCCAGCCAGCAGTGGTGCAGATAAACCTTCCTCAGAGACAGCCCTAAGCTCTGGCTTCAGTCTATGTAATTAGAAACGGTATAAAGAAGAAAAGGAAGAGGGGGAAAAAAATTTTTTAGGCAAACTAACTGATATGTAAAAAGCCGCCTGCTTGAATATCTGTTTAACTTGTTTTATTGTGGCAATTTTCATTAGGCTCTGTCATCCTGCCAGAGAGCTTTTAAAAGTGGCTTCATTTGAAGTCCAGAAAGTGACACATGCCAACGTTCATAGTGTCTCTCGATGTCAACCCCCCTCTCACCCGCCTCCCCCTCCGCCTGTATCCCCTGCTCCCGTGTCCAGACACTCCTCTCAAGGCTGCATTAGGGCCATTTGAATATTTCATTTCCTATTAATTATGCACTGTGACTCTCCATGTCATTAGAAGAAATAAAGTGGAATGTAACAAAGGATGAAAAGAAGCATGTCTCCTATGAACAGAGGAATTCCAAAGCTGCTCACGTAGGCCGCCCCTCATTGAAAATTCACCCAGTGCCGGTTAAATTGGACTTGAAACGTCTTTACCTATTATTTTCTTTCTTTGAAATTTAGTAAGATGTCCTGCAATGTTTACCGGTTTCATTTTCCCACCCTGCTTAATTAAACGGCCATTTGTTGGACTCGTAACAAATGGAGAAGCCCGGAGAAATTGATTTCAGGGAAGGAAGAAAAAAAAATGGTGGAGGCTTTCTTCGATATGCCTTTTAATTTTCTTTTCTTTTTTTCTTTTTTCTTCCACAATAATTAACTTCAAGTGCTGGAGATGTACACGGCTGGTCATTTAAAGAAATGTCTTATCCACACATAGTAGGGAGACCTGAAGTGAGTGAGAAGGGAGAGAATGGAGAGAGTGAGAGAGAGAGAGAGAGAGAGAGAGAGAGAGAGAGAGAGAGAGAGAGAGAGAGAGAGAGAGAGAGAGAGAGACTACATTTCCCCCATCAAGATTTAAATCATTCACCTCAAGGTTGAAAATAGCGCAGCTGAACTGGAGCCTTCATATTTCAAGCAGAGACCTATCAATTTCCCTCCACCTTTCCACCTGTCTGTTATTTTGAGTGCAAATGTGCTGTTTAACACACAAATGTGTTGTCTGTAACATAAAGCAGTGCCACCGCAAATTTATCAGGGGGGGTCCAACATCACCGCCGGCTCCGCAGCCGCCGCGCCTCGGCAGGTTGTTGCTCTCGTTATGAAAAGCCAATGCACGTTACACACCTCTCTCCCATCTGCCGGCGCCACTCTGCACACACACCAACACACACTGAGACATGCCTGGTGACAGTGACCTACATGGTCACCGAAGATGTGATATAATTTATGATATATATAATATATTGGATCCATTAGCGAGCATAATGAAGTAGTGAAATGAAAGGGTATTTGTGAAATCAGTTCAAACATCCTGCTCGGATTATGATTAAATGATTAATGAAATGCCCCTGCATAAGCATTTTCAAACAGTAATTCATGCGGCAGCTGATAAAATTCCTCCAATCATATTTCCTTCACTCATGAACCTTATCTCCACCATTTTATATAAATCACAGAAAAGAGGGGGAAAAAACCGCTGTCTGCTACCCGGCGAGCTACTTATTTAGATTAGTTATAAACGTACAGGAAAAAGAGAACATCTTCGCCTGTATGAAATAATCACGCATAATTATACCCATAATTCAAGTTTGTGACAGATCCCATCTCCTTGTCCTGTTGTCCTCTACATTTTTGGTGCAGCCTTTTATTTGAATTCTCCTAATTTTAATGGTATAATTAACAGTCAAAACACATGAGAAAAAAATGCAGGGGAGGGGTGCAAAAAGAGGCTGTGGTGAGAAGAGATGGCATTAGGGCAGTGGTGCATAATTTAGCAAAGGAATCCAACCTGAAATTCTTCAATCATCCCTCTTATCTGTGAGCTGTAGTTGGAGCAGACATGACCGTCATGAAATATTGAGTGTCGTTCTTGGGCGTTAAAAGGAGTATTTCTTCTTGTTCTGCAGACTTTGTGCGTGTAATCATTGCAGAAGTTGGTGCACAATTGTTGCCACATACTTTCTATACGGCGTGCTCCGCTCATTTTACCAGGTTGCGTCATTAAAACCAGGAGTGTTTGACCAGATCTTCGTCTCCGAGCTCCAGAAACCGAACTGACGGGTGTGTTTTTGTTTGTTTTCCAGGCATCTTAACAATGAGCACGCTCTGGATGACAGGAGCACGGCCCAGTGTCGAGTGCAAATGCAGGTCGTACAACAGCTGGAGCTGCAGGTATTGTCCCAGCCTCTGTTTGCACCCAAATATTTATGTGTCTTCTCCTGCCGACACTTCCTCAGTGTGAACCCCCCCACCACCACCAGCACCCGCACTCTGTTGACTTCATATCAGCCACAGGGTCACTGGTGGAGAGGTGGTGGGCGTAGGACTGCTGGGTGGGGGGTGGTGGTGGGTGGTGCAGCAGAATGAAATAATTTTGTACATTTGCTGGTAACCAGCCATTAAAAATGTGTTATGTGTGCATGACAGCCAGGAAAAGATATATGACGGGGCCTGGGGGCTAAGTAGAGAAGATAATTACATTTTGAATTTTACTGGGTTTTAAAGATATTTATGACTTTTATCTGTTTGGCACCAACAATAAAACACTTGGCGAAATGACTCGGCGGACGTGAGGCGCTCGGTACCGAGCGAGTTAAAAAGAAACAGCAAAGGTGATCGTAGCCCCGTACAGAGAACTGTTAATGTGGTGATCAAGTAGTTTAAATCCCATCGTGTTGCTTGTGAGTGGGCTTTAATGTTGTTTTTATGTAGCAGGATGAACAATATACTTGTGTGCATTTGGAAAAATGTTCACTGTAGGCCGTGTGTGTGTGTGTGTGTGTGTGTGTGTGTGTGTGTGTGTGTGTGTGTGTGTGTGTGTGTGTGTGTGTGTGTGTGTGTGTGTGTGTGTGTGTGTGTGTGTGTGTGTGTGTGTGTGTGTGTGTGTGTGTTAAATCTTAAACATGACCGATTTCATTTATTTATTTTAGATTTAACCCAAACTATCCATTTAAAGGCCTTTTTAAACAAACTTCACTGTCACATATTGTGGATTAGTGACCAGTGGGGGCGCCAGAGAGTTTCAAGAGGGACACTCTTCGGGGCAAACAGTTGCCTTTTCCTAACATGATCTTGAAAATCATGATGAGAAGAAAAACTGTATTTTCCAGATTTTAAGTCCCACCTGATATATATATAAAAATTAAAAAAAAAGAATTGCAAAAAGAACAGAACAAAAACATAAGCATTTTTCTCTACTATTTATTTCACAAGAATACTTAAAAAGTAAAAATTGTAATATAGTCTGTCAAGATTATATTGTTAAACACCATCTTAAAGAACATTCAGTCACATAAGAGTTAATCCACACAAGGTTTTCTTGGTAATCTGCAGAAGACTACACATTAGCACAAAGAAGTTGTGTTTTTGCATGAAAACTTATGTTTTAAGAGGGCTTGTCTTTACATTTACGTTGCACTGGCAAATATAGTAAAAATAGCATTTTATTCTGCTACTGTAGCAGAATTCTGTTGTTGTACAGAGACATCTAGTGGTCACAGATGGTAAGTACCAGGATATCAGTACATAAGTTGTTTAATTAGCCAAACTGAAAGGAAAAAGTGTGATATAGTCCAGAAAATATGGTTAGTGGACATTTGAAACTGTTAATTAAATTTATTAAAACACATTTTTGGAAGTCGTGTGATTGAAACTAATTAAAAAACATGCTTTAGTCAAAAAACAGCAGTGTAAATGTTCTGACAGTAACAGACTATGTATAAAGACTTACTTGCTAAAGAATAACTTGCACAAGAAACATACATTTTGTTTTTCCTTTGTAGCCCAACAGCTCTTAACAATAATGTGTTTTAACACAGAAAACATGAGGAAGGTGGGGTGGTTGTAATGTTCTTCCTCCCACACTCAAACTGGAAAAACCTGCGGTTGACCTATAGAGGAGATTCAATCATGAACGAAGGCAAAGTTTCTGATCTGATTCATGTTGTGCTGCTGCCGCACTTTTCTTTGTGTCTTGTACTGGTTGGCTCAATCTTTATCAGGCTTCACTTTGTTAACAATTGTTGCACTAAAAAGGAAAGAAATATTGATACAGAATGTGAAGTTTGGGAGATCAACAAATGTGAGGCCATCTGCATATGTTGTGGCCTTTTGTGGAAAAAAAAAATAAAGAAACAAAAATTGCCCACCTCTGTCCTGGCCTGCCTTTAGTGTTCAGCTACATGATCCACCGACAAATTGACTGGCAATGAGCCTGAAACAGTTGCGGTTTACAGTATGTTCACCTCAGACGATGAGATTTCAGTTGCTGGAGCATTGCACCATGCCAGTGTCCTGTTATTTCCGCTCCAGCGGTGTGTTATCCAGAGGGAACCGGGTGAAGCTTTATCAGACACGGGGCTTCCTCTGCATGCAGCCTGTCACCGTAATTTAAGCTGGCAGCTTAGACAGCGCTGAGTTTTGGACAGGTACGCAGCGCCGGGGCTTGTTACTGGCGATGAGCCGCGGCCCGCTCTCACCTCCACTGCAGTCCGCTCCGACTTGTTGACAGCTTCCAAAAGCATTTAAAAAAAACTAATAATTAGGAGGCTCCAGTGAGAGAAAAGATCGATTTGTGCTCATCGGGCTCTTTCTAAAAGGTACCTTCACTACAAAGACCGTGTGCAGAATTAATAAAAGTACTTAAATAGATTTTTTTTTCTCCCCTGTGTGAGCGTTGATAAAAAATTTAATGTTTTCTCTTTTCCTCATTACAGCTAGCGAAAGACAAAGAGCGTCTGCAAGCTATGATGACGCACCTTCATGTCAAGTCCACGGAGCCCAAAGCCAACCCGCAGCCGGTGAGCAGCACCCCCCCCCCCACCCCAACCCCCAACCCCGCTCCTCCCCACAGCCTTTTGTTTGTCTTAATTGGCACACATGTATTCATTAATCCCTTCCTCCATCTTCTTATTTATCTGCTAAATAAAAACAGCTGTTCTCTGGAGGGCGGTAGTAAATATAGTTTGGACCACATCTGCTGACATCCAAGATTCAATTTGGTGCCTGTGATGAACTGGATGCACGCTCTGTAATGGGCCCCGGCTCAGCTTCAGAGGAGGCCACTGGTGCCCGCCTGAACATAGAGGGGGAAAATGGGAAAGCACGGAAAAATAGAAATAACAAAGATCAAATTCACTTGCACTTTTCTGGAAGATGTCAATGAATAATAACAGAGTCCTGGTTAAAAAAAAAAAAAAAAAAAGTGCATTAATTTACAAAGAGGCTGAAATGATGTGAAGCAGCGCCATTCCCAACTTGTATACATGTAAGATGCACCTGAGTTAGATTCTCCTATTAATTTTGTGTGATAACAGATGTTCCCCCGAGGTCATTTCACTCCTCGTTTATGGGGTTAAAAAGTCGCCGGGAATTACCCTCAGCTCTGCTTAAATAATTACAGTAATTAGTAAAAATCCATCAACACAGGCTGAACGGGGAGGAAAAAAATGGTAAATTTCTGAATTTCTGAACCAAAAAGAGAAGATTTCCTGCAACGGAAAAATACATTTAAGCATGCGATGGATTTATCTTGACACATTTTGAGCATTGTAGTTATCACTCTGTGTGAAGCCTCATGCCTCACCCCCGTCCTATAGGGCCAAAGACTTAACATATGGCATTTAAGTGCCTGCTCTGTTTTGTCACGTTTAAGAGGGGGGCCTCTGCGCCATATTTCAGTCTGCATGACAGTTCATTCACGGAGCAAAATGAGCGGAGATCATTTCACTGCAGGGCGTGAATGCAAAATCACACACAGAGCACACGCAGGAGTCCCCGTCCCTCAGCCCAGATCATTTATTTACAGTCAGTTGATATTCAGCCGGTCAACATAAAGCGCCGGGAGATGTTGAGCGACAATGAGCCGCGCGTTGAAGCTTCGCCCGTGTCACACGCTCCGATTGTGTAGATTGGAGTGCGAAAGCAGGGCCTCTGACACGGGGACATTTGTATATGAAAAGTGGCGAGGGCGGCTGATAGCATCTTGAGTCCTCCACCCTTCTGATCCTCTCTCCCCGGGGGCCCGTGAGAACGGCTGTATCACAGCTCTCAAGAGGGAGAGCTTGGATTTTTATTCAAATAAATAGACTCTGCAGTGCCGCTTTTTGCCCGTCGTGATAAATCTATCCGAGTCCGGCCGGGTGAGCGGAGGACTGACACAGGTCGGGGCCTGGAGGTCGCTGTGAGGCTGCGGCCACGTCGCAGCATCACGAGAAGATGCAGCGAGAAAGTGTTGGAAATAAAGCCACAGTGGAGAAAAGGGAGAAGGTTGTTCCAGTAATTGCTACTTCTGCTTTTTTACCATTGTGTGCTGTTGCATATAAAAGAGGCATGCATAAGTAGCCAACTGTCACACCAACGTAGCTCGGATGAACTCGCCTGGTTTACATTGAGTTCTAATTAAAGACAAACAAACTGATACTGTGCCGTCACATCGTCAAATGAATAGGACTCATTTTCTTCCTCTGAGCTGGACGGAGGGGGGGGGGGGGGGGGGGGGGGGGGATCAAAACAAAATGCGCCACATAAGCCATCCGTGTGTGTGTGTGTGTGTGTGTGTGTGTGTGTGTGTGTGTGTGCGTGTGGGTGGGTGGGTGTCTGCACACGGTGTCACTAAGCATTCTTGTCAGAAATCTGACCTTTTACGCCATACATAATTAAGGAGGGACTTTTTGTTTATTTTCTTTAGCAGCTTGCCGAGTCAAAGCCAGTATAATTAGATCACCAATTACCATTTAATTAATTTCAGTCTGAAGTCTCATTTTGTCTCCGAGCTGGAGTGAGCCCAAATGGTGAAGCAAACAAAGGCGAGGCTATTACCAGCCTGTCTGGCCTATTGTTGAAGCCTCTCTGTGTTTATGGCCAGGGAATATGGATGAAACATGAAACAAAGCCCGCTAATCCACAAGGAAGAGGAGTCAACACCGCAGCCCCATTCTATTGATAGCATTGTGTCAGAAACATGCGGAAAAACCCCGGGCGTAATTTATTTTGCTCACCATTTAGAATAACACGTCTTCTGCTGCTGCTGCTGAGGCTGTAACGTCCGTGCATCCCTGCAGAAATCCAAATTATTTGGGAAGACGGTGCCAGAAAAGGCCGAGTTCAGCCCGCGAAGCATAAATACACATTGTGAGGAGTCGGTCTGTTAAAGCTGCAGATTGGGAAAACGTAGATGTCGCAAATTATTGTCAGAGTGAAGAGCAACTTAATAACCAGAGACAGCAGAAAAGTAAAATAAAGTAGTAAAAAGAAGAGAAAAACAGGGTTTTGATGAGCGAGCTGAGTCCAATGCCACGCAGATCTGTTTTAGTGTCAGCTCGCTTCTTAAAATATCGATATTTACATGGCTGTTTTCAGATAAGCTTGTGTTTTTAATTTAAATGAAAAGTCCTCTTTCCTGATCGGCTTCACTGCTTCTTCAACATGTGACTGGTGAAGCAGCTGCGCTATGAAATCGCCTCACGAGGAGGTTGGTCATATGTGGAGCTGACAGAGAAAATTAAAACCAGTACTTTTTTCCCTTCTGTGTTTTTCACACATATAATTTGGGAAAGGGAAAAAAAAAAACCTGGTCTCAGATCAAACATCACCTGTAACTGATGTCTTTCCTGCTGTAAATACTCTTGACCCCGGCACAAAAAGGAAGACGGTTTCACTTTGGTGAATTATTTCAGTGTTGTAAAACTGCTTCTCAACAGTAAATCTCATTCGAGATGAAAGCCTGTTTGTAAGGCGCATGCATTTGTGGGATGAGCAGCAGAGTATGTGTCCTTGAAATATTTGCCAAACAGCCTATTAATCCTTATAATTGTATCCTTTCCCTGCAAGCAGGATTTGGCATGCGGACCTCTCATAACCATAACTCCTGAACCTTTTATGATATTTATAAAATTTCCAAAACTAGCAAAGGGCGGAGAAATACAGCTCTGTGCACATATACTAGTCATTAGCGTGGACTTCTGCGGCGTGACGGTCCAATCACAGACGAGAATCACCATCATTCACCATCAAAAGACACTGAAAGTCGAAGTTATCCAAACCTTTCACTCATTGCACATTTTATAACGATTCTACTGACATAAAGTCAAAAATAAAATCCTGGAGTTGTGAATGTAATTGTAGTCATAAGAGGGTTAACATTGTTTAACTGAAGCAACAGTGGCGTACCTCTTCTGCCTGTTATGTAAATACATACTTCATTCCTCCTATCCACAGGTAGAGATGATCGGAAAGTTTTCATGGATTTAAGCAACACACACTACTCTCCTTCTTATCCAGCACAAGACAGATCCAAATAGGATTAAAACGTATTATTATCAAAGAAAGAATCTGTCAAAAATACATCTCTGTAGTCCTACTGCTCTGTTCATTTGATGGGTTGCAAGTGAAGTCGGAGACGAGATGTTTTCATTCCGTTCTCAAACTCCTTCTCCTCCTGTGTTTCCCTTCTTCTCACAGTCTGAAGTCATGTTTGATTTGGAAACTGGCCTCCTTCGGCAAATTAGCAATTAGAACAATTTTGTGGGAATATGTATTTGTGTCATTAGCTTTTCCTGCCAATTAATGGCTGGATGGGGTGGGGTGGTGGTGGTGGTGGGGGGGGGGGGGGGGGGGGGGGGTCAGGCTGGAATTTTCCACTTGACAGCAGATTCAGTACGGAGGATTTGGCACTTGGCTCGGAGCTGCCTGCCACAGCTGCTGGGAGCCGGGCTATACCTTTGGAGCACTTGTCGTAATTAGTTTACCTTGTAGCCATTATTACTTAAATCCCTCCTCCGCCTCGGCCCGCCCCGCCCATCCACACGCGGAGGAGTCGCATGCGTGCTTTAGTGAAAACGCTGCGGGTCCATCCTCACCGTGGTCATACTGGCCCTGATGATGGAGGTCAGTCAGATACAGCAGTTAATCATCAGATCACCTCCGTAAGCAGCTCCTAATTAGAGTCTTCACAATACAATTTCAGCTTGTAATTAGCCCAGATTGGCTTCTTCCTCTGGCTGCCTTATTAGCCGCGGCTGCTCAGCGGTAGGTGAGAGTCGCACTGTCATTTTTCAGAAGCACGTCGACCACGTGCAGCTTCATGCTGGAGACCAACAGAGGGTGTGTGCGTGTGCGTGGGTATGGGTGTGTGTGTGTGTGGGTGTGGGTGTGGGGGGGTTGTCCAAATAGGACAAAAGATTAAACAAAGGCAGTGAAACAGGGAAGAGGGCGGGCGGGAGGAGTGAGCGGAGCTGGAAGAATAGAGGAGGTGGAGGAGTGGAGGGCTCCAGGGTTGTTTTCCAAACATTTAGCGACCGTTCATGGATCATCTCGATGCCCGCCTGCAATTAGAGGGGAGATATGCATAGTCAATGAGGCGTCTGAGACACAGGGCTAATTAGA